>NC_048596.1:52851601-53170564 GCF_003668045.3 Cricetulus griseus | reverse complement strand
AGAGAAAGAAGAGAGAGAAGAAAGAGAGAGAGAGAGAGAGAGAGAGAGAGAGAAAGAAAGAAAAAGGAAAGAAAAAAGAAAAAGAAAAAGAAAAAGAAAAAGACAAAGACAAAGACAAAGACAAAGAAAAAAAAGAGGCTTGACTCACATTGGGAAAACTTAGACTTCTTTTCGATGAGGACTTGTCTGTGCCTTTGGGGTAATTCCCACCCAGAGAGAATTCCTCAGGACCGTGTCTGTGTGGTCTGTGTGCAGGCTTTCACTCCCTTGCAAAAAGGCTGCAGCCCCTCTTCTTTTTAAACCAGTGAATGCTGAAGTCTCCCTAGGGAGTCTTGCCCTGGATCTCACAGATCCAATGGCTGTCCCACCCTCAAAGACCTTTCTTCCTGTCAGTCTTAGGCTCATGTTTACCTGGCATGGAAGAACTTGGCAGAGACTCTCAAAATTACTTAGAAGTTCAATCATGGCCAGACCCGTAAACCTCACTCCTGGGCCCTAAGTGCCATGGGTACATCTTAGCCTTTGTAAGGAGCACTCCTCTAAAGAGCTTTCTCCAGCTGTGTGGGGGTGTAGATTTCCCGGCCAGTTGCTCATCTTTTTAGGAATTTCACATTCTGCCTGGGATTTTTGCCTTCTGTTCTATGCAGCCACCACCTGCAGGAACAGAGGCTATCTGGAGAGAGCCTCAGAGCATTTGGAGGCCACTTCAATCAGTCTTCTGTCACCCGGTCTCTTCTCTAAGCCATGCATCTCACACCTGGGTGGCCAGCAGGTTTTGCCCCCTTACAGTGACCCAGATAATCTGGCACAGAGGGGGAGTGATGTGTGAGCTGACAAGATACCATCTTTACTCTTGGAGACCTCCCTGCTCCACACCCAGGGCTGCCTTTCTGAGCCAGCTAGCTTTGCTCCCAGTCTGCTGGCTTTTCTGAACTGAAGGCTGTTGCCTGGCAAGGAATTGGCCCTGGGAAGCCCAAAGGGAGATAGGGAGGAGCCTCGGGTGCAGTAGGAAGTGAAGCTATTGATGAAGTGGCTCCTCCCCCAGCTCTAGGGACCCAAGTGCTACGTAGGCGGCAGGGCTTCTTAAAGGAGATATGCCCTATCTGGGTCCTCCCAAGAGGATCCCAAGTCTTCCGGGTATTTCACCCTCCTCCCTACAAGTCCACCCCTTTCTAAGGACAGGATTTGTTTTGGGAGTCCCAGTGAGCAAAGGATTAGAGAAGATGGGATAGCAGGCTGGTCTTGAATTCAGATTTACCTGCATCTGCTTCTTTCTCTGGGATTAGAGGTACACCACCATGACCAACCTTCTGGTTTTTGTTTTTGTTTTTTTCAGACTGGGTTTCTCTGTGTTGTCCTGTGGTTTCCTGGCTGTCCTGAAACTAGCTCTGTAGACCAGGCTGGTCTCAGACTCACAGATCCTCCTGCTCTTGCCTTCCAAATGCTGGGATTAAAGGCATGTGCCACCACTACCCAGCTGCCTTCTCTCTCTCTCTCTCTCTCTCTCTCTCTCTCTCTCTCTCTCTCTCTCTCTGTGTGTGTGTGTGTGTGTGTGTGTGTGTGTGTGTGGCAGGGTCTCATGTACCCCAGACTGTCCTTAAATCCCTGTGTGCTGGGGGCTGACATTGACCTCTGATCCTTTACTGTTGAGTGCCAGGACTACAGGGGAGCTCTAGCACAGGCCACATATGCACTCTGCCATCTGAGCAACATCCCCAGCCCATGACGTCCTCTTTAAATAAAACAAGTCCACCCCTGAGATTCAGTTTCTTCTCCCTAAGCCAGTACGAGCTTAATTGCTCTGACTATGAAGTTGAGGCATGTGGAAATACGGGGCGGGGCCAGTCCCTGCAGAGGGAATGGCAGGTTAAGCCGAGGAATGTGGAGCTTGGACAACATGAGGCCATGAGTCATCTCCCACAGAAGCAGGCCATCATCACCAGTGCAGCAAATGCTGTGTACACATAGATGCCAATGATTCACAACACAAAACCTGACCAGCAGGAAGTGGAATGCCACGCAGACCCATGACTGATCCAGGACCTTCCATTTTTTGGTTGCCTCCATAAGACCTTCCATTTCTTGGTTGCTTTAAAACTGGAACATGGAAGACCTGCCTTAGGAAATGGCAGTGAGGATTAAAGGAGAAAGTATACCACAGTGCTCTGAATAATGCCTGGCACACACCATAAAGTGGCTTGTACCTGACTGGACCGTGCCCAGCATGGAGCAGATGGATAAAAAAAGAGCAATCCATGAATAAATCTCAGAGTAAAACGTGCCTGGGCATCCAGCCCATTATGGGCTTAAGTGTAGTCCTGTAAAAACTCTAAGCAAAGAGTCAGACTGCGACCTGGCTCAGTTAGTAATGGCAGTTGCAGGAAAAGCCTCATGGCCTGAGTTCAATTCCCAGAACCCACATGGAGGAAGGAAGAGAAATGCCTCCTGTAAACTGTCTTACAACACACACACACACACACACACACACACACACACACACACACACACACACACACACACGAGGGGAGTGGGGAGTTAAAACAAACAAGAACAAGAGAGAGAGAGAAAGAGAGAGAGAGAGAGAGAGAGAGAGAGAGAGAGAGAGAGAGCGCTTCAGCAATTGGGAGGCAGGCGGATCTCTGTGAGTTCGAGACCAGCCTGAACAGCCTCCAAAGCAATAGAGAGAAACCCTGTCTCGAAAAAACCAAGAGAGAGAGAGAGAGAGAGAGAGAGAGAGAGAGAGAGAACAGCACACTGCAGCTGACTCAGAGAATACATATGTTCAAATAGGCCATGAGCCGTGCTTAAAGCCCAGAGGTTTTAAAGGAGGCTTAAAGCCTCAGTGTGTGCTTGTGTAGGTTTTAGTTTTGTGGAACCCCAACGGGTCTCAAACCTGCGCATGCGCAGGAGATCTGGCGGGAAGCCCCGGGGCTGCGCTTGCGCAGAAAATCTGTCTCGAGGCCAAGATCAGCGATAGACTAGAGCGCTGCTCCCTGGCCTGCAGTCTTCGGAATTGGCGCCCTCTCTATGAGAAAAGGTTTCTGAGCGGGAACTCAAGCGTGGCCACTTTTCTGAGGTGCTCGAGGACCCCTCGTCAGCGTGCGAGTGACAAAGTGGGGCCAAGCCCGGGCGCTTCGAGGCTGAGGTAACCGCCCCGCTGTCTGGTGTTCCCACGAGATTGGTTTTGAGTGTCTTTCCGGTCTTTGAGGGAAGTTTCTGGGCCCGGCCCCACTCCTCAGGCCCGGTGAAGTCTCCTCCTCGGGCCTGGTGTGGAGACTCTCCCGCATGCTGTAGAAGGGTGTGGAGAGCTGGCGAGGCCGTGAGCGGAAGTGGCGGCCATGGTCACTGGCCCACCTCCAAGACTCAGCCAGCCCCCAGGACCCCGCCTCCAGATGGTGTCCAGCTCAGGGCTGCCGAGTACTGTTCTTCAACCCCATCACACCCAGTGTGTCACGTGGCCTATGACAGCTGCTTAGCTTTCCAAGACACCCAGCTTCCCCCACCTAAGCCTCTGCACAAAGATTTCCAGATAATCCAAGTGTTCATTCTAGTTTATTTTTCTTGTAAATTAACCCATTTATTAGAGACTCTGCAGGTCTCAGGCGGTAGCATTTCTACTGGTCTTTCAGTTCCTTCTGATAGCCGACTTCAATGTGATGACAGAAGCAGTTGGAGGTCCAGGCCCCACCAGTCCCTGTTTTCATGCAGGAACCATAGTGCCGGATGTCAACAGCTCCTCTCTTCATCTTGGTCTTGCCACAAAAGGAGCAAGTGTACTTGGCGTGCTGGCTGGTTTCATTTTTCTTCACCATTTTCCGGAGGGAGGCACCATAGCAGGTCCCACACTTCCCTATGATCCTGACCGTCTTTCATGAGTTTAGCCTGGTCACTGGAACCTAAGCCCAAGCCCAGAGAGCTCATTCTATTTTATAACCACTCCCTAATCCAGGTTTATCAGTTGCCATGAAAAAAAGAAAAAAAGATTTCTTCCATTGAAATGTTCCCTGTCACAATGTAGGTTTTTGGTTTTTGTTTGTTTGTTTTTTGGGTTTTGTTTGTTTGTTTTTGTTTGTTTGTTTTGCTTTGTTTTCTTTGTTGTTTGGTGATTTTGTTCTTTATTTATTTTCATTTTTTCTTTTCTTTTTTTTGGGGGGGGAGGTTATGGTTTTGTGTTTTGAGTCTCATGGAGTCAGGGTCTTATGTAGCCCAAGTTGGCTGAAACTCAACTTCCGATCCTCCTGCCTCCACCTCCCTGTAAGTAGTGGGATCAGAAGTGTGGCTGCTGACATCCTCTTTGATTCTCATCATTCATGTGGGGATCACAGCTATCAGTAACTCCAGTTCCCCGGGGATCTGATGTCCTCTTCTGGCCTCTGGGGGCACCAAGCTCAGTGTGGTGCACAAACATACATAGAGGCAAAACACCCATACACACAAAATAATAATGATAACAGAACAACAATAATATTTAAAGAAAAAAAATAAAACAAAGAACTTACTTTCCAAGACTTCCTGTTTTCTCCAGGAAGGGCATGTGTATATCTTCAGTTAGGTGTCAAAGTAACTGGGGATCTCTCTTTGTTTAGTTTTTTTTTAACATTTATTTTTCTTTTTCCATTTTCATATGTATGTGGGGTATGTGTGCATTTACATGTATACTAGGCCTGAGGTTGATGGAATCGCCTCCATTTCTCTTCTACCTCATCAAACCTAGAGTTTGTTAATACAATTAGTCTTACTAGTTGGCTTGCACTGGAGTGCCCCTGTCTCTGTCTTCTGAGGCTGGAATTACAAGCCAACGAGCATTTACATGGGTTTTGAAGACCCTAACTCTGGTCTTCATACTTGCAGGGCAAACACTTTTTAACTCTGAACTATCTCCTCAGCTCTCTTTCCTTTTTTGAGACAGGGTCTGACACTTGAGCTCAAGCAACGAGCCATCAAACTTATAGCAGTTCTTGTCCTTCGTCCTCCTGAGTGTTAGGATTATAGGTGTGAACCATGAAACATTGCTTTGGGAGTCATCCTTGAATGTTCCCTTTCCTTCACCTTGTCAAGTCACCAAATTGTGAATGAGCATCTTTCAAGTCACTCTACATTTCAGCTCTACTTTTTTTCTTGTTTTTTTGAGATAAGATTTCTCTGTGTATCCCTGAATGTCCTGGAACCCACTCTGTAGACCAGGCTTGATGGGGGACGGGGGAGGGGACATCCTTATATGTATATGTTTATCTTATTGGTTGTTGAATAAAGCACTGTTGGCCAATAGGGGAGCCAAGATAGGTGGGAATAGGAGTCAAGGAGGATTCTGGGGAATGTAGTAAAGAGATCCAGGCAGGAAGTGGCATAGCAGGCAGACTCAGAATATAAGCAGGGACAAGAAGGAAATCATCCTCTTGTTCTTCCTCTTCCTTCTGCTCTCTGCTCTGGAGCCATCATGTGATCCTGGGAAGAGGACGTCAGCGGAAGGCATCCTTGATAAGATAAGTCTTATAAAATACATAGATTTATGATAATTAAGACTGAGCTAGCATATAAGAAATCCTAGTCAATTGGCCAGCAGCACTGTAAACTAATATAAGACTCTGTGTTATTCTGGGCACCCACGTGGTGGCAGGGCTCAGGCGGATGGAGTAAACACTTATCATTACTTGGGCTGGCCTTGAACTCAGATTCGCCTGCCTCTGCCTCCCCAGTACTGGGATTGAAGGCATGAGCCAGTACTGCCCAGCTTCAGCTCTACTTTCATCTGGAACTTCTGTCTGGAACTACAGATGTCTCCTTAATCTGATCCTTTTCCTGGTCTCCTGTTCCAGATTCTCTTAGTTACTGTTCAATTGCTGTGAAGATACACCATGACCAAGGCAACTCTTATAATAGAAAGTATTTAATTGGGAGTTGCTTATGGTTTTAGAGGATTAGTCCATTACCATGGTGGGGAACATGGTGGCAAATACACATGATGTTGGACAAGCAGCTGAGAGCTACGTCCTTGTCCACAGGCAGCAGGCCGAGACAGACAGACTGGGCCTGGTGTGGGCTTTTGAAATCTCAAAGCCCACTCACAACAACAGTTACTCCAAGACCACACCTACTCCAATAAGGCCACACACATCCTAATTCTTATCCTTTTCAAACAGTTTGCCAACTGTAGATCAAGCATTCAAATATATGAGCCTATGTAGGGACCATTCTCATTCAAACCACCACACAGGTTGTCCCACACACACACATTACAACCAGTAAACTAGACTTTGGTAATCCCAGAACTTGAAAGGTAGAGGCAAGTTAAAGTTACAGTTAAAGGCCAGCCAGGGCTGCTTGAGAACCTATATTAAAACAACAGAGCAAAACACAATCAACCATCTAGTTTGTGTGTGTGCACTATATACATATGTGTATATATATGTACGTACATATATACATATGTGTGTACGTACATATGAGTGCAGATGTGCATGCATGTGTTTGCATAGAGGCCAGAGGTTTTTATGATGCCCTTCACTGCTTGCTTTCTGGTTTAGGGTAGACTCTATAACCATCCTCATGAGATGAGGAAGGCCTTTGTCCATTCTCTGTACTTACTCCCTAGATGGTATCATTCCTTCTAACAGCTTCAAGCACCACTGAAACATTTCCCTCCTGATTCCATCCTTGCACAGCATAACCAGGTAATGTGTAAGTCTTGCTAGACTTCACAGAAACAGAGCTGTGAGTTCTACCTCCTAGAACTTTCTCCAGAGTCCTCAGTAAAGAGTAGGCACTATTACTTACTCAGTTTCCAAAAGCCATCCTTGATTCCCATATCAACCCTTCCATGAATGTAAAGTGTATCTCATGTTCAGTTATTCACTGCCGAAGCTCCAGGTCCAAGTCAGCATCAGCTTTCTAACTGGCCTCTAAGCTTCTGTTTGTGTGTTCACAGTCCTTCATCTCAGCAGCCAGATATCAAAATTCCTAAAGCAGGGCCAGTGAGATGGTTCAGGGGGTAAAGGTACCTGCTGCCAATCCTGACAGCTGAGTGTCATCTAGGGGTTCTACTTAGAAGAATTAACCTCTACCTCCTTGTGTTTTCTGTGGCACATGCATACCCACAAACAAAAAGATTCTGGGATTAAAAGTGTGTGCCACTATACAAGGCTGCTTGTTTAGTCTTAACTTTGATGTCTAACTTTGTCCAAATCAGATGACCTCCTGGCAGACCTGTCATTTGTGTGTGTGTAGTAGTAGGGATAGAACCTGGAGCTTCATGCATGCTAAGCAAGTACTCTGCAATTGAGCCTTTGTTTTTATGTGCTTAAAATTTGAGACTGTCTCCCTAAATTGCCTAAAATTGGCCTTGAACTCAGTCTGTATCCCCATTGGGTCTTGAATTTGGCCCATGTCAGCCTTCAGAGTAGCTGATTACGGGCTTGTATCTCCAGGCTTTTTCAAATCTATCCTCATAAACTTATGAGTACAATTATTTTATTGAAAATATCTGGCCAAAAATTGTACTAAAGCTAGTAAAATATTTCAAATGTCCTGAGTGAAATTTTCTTTCCTTATATAAAAGGCTTTTTTCCCCATTTTCTTTTCTCTTTTAAGACAGTTTTGCTGTGTAGCCCAGGCTGGCTTTGAATTTTCACCAATCCTCCTACCTCAGCTTCCTCAGTGCTAGAATTACAGGCAGGAGACACCACACCCAGCTTCAGTTTTCCTATTAACTTAATTTCCTCAGAGTCTGCCATTGTTTCATGCCAAGATTAAAATGTATATTTTGGGAGCATTCTTTCATACTTCCTTGTTCCTTTCTTCTGCCTCTAAGGCCCTTGAGTTATATAGCTCAAAGATGCAGGGCTTATAGCTGAACATTGTAGAAGATGAGGGTATTCTTTTGCCATATGGACTTTGCCTCACTTTCTTTTGCAATCTTCTAGTTTACTGTATTAAGCAATGGCTCAGTTGGTATATCTAAAATTAAAACATCCCTATTATCTGTGGTTTTACATCCAAATGGTTTTTAGGTTCCTGGGACAGGTAGAATCTTGAGAGCGTTGCAGTGAAGTCAGTGTGACATGAATACTAATAGACAGGTTGGTCATCATGTCACAGGCCACAAAATGGTGGGTGGCAAAAGCCAGAAGAGACAAATGATCCATCCATCCATACATTGGAAGAGTCACATCAGCAGCTTGGTTCAGTTAGGAAAGGCCAAGTCCCTTGGAAGGAAGAGAGATGTGTAAAATGAAGTCATGACTGCTCCAAAGTATAGTTGAGGGAAATGTTTTTATTGTAGATATAAAGGAGAGTACAGCCAGAGGCGTCTGGAAGAGTTCAGAGCAGGGAGAGAAAGTAGTAGAGTAGAGACCAGTAAACTGAACCAGGCCATGAGAGGAGGGTGGGGAGAGCAAGTAGAGGGTAGGGGTGGGGCAGCAAGAGGACCAAGAGAGCGCATGGCTGAAGTGGCAGGGTAATGCTGGCATGTGAAGCTGGTAGAAGGGGCAGAGTGAGAAGAGCTGAGAGGAGCCAGGATGCTCTTTGGGGCTAATAGACACCAGTTAGCCATTTGTTCCATAATTTTTGGATCTGACATTGGGCAGGGCAGAGAAATGAGAAAACATTGTTTTCTAGAATAGGAGCACAGTCCTGGACCCGATGAGCAGAGGTAGTTTCCACTAGCTTCCAGTATGGCTGAGTGGGGTGTGGAAGATGTGTGCTCAAGTACAATTGAGGAATTTAAGAGTTTAACTTTGACTCGTTCTGGTTTATTAAGTTGTCCACCAAAGCCTTTTAATTTCATTTTCAGGGTATCTTTGCAACTATTAAGTTTATCCTTTCCCGCTAAACAAAACCAACTCTAAAGGCAAAACTCTTACTAAACAGAGGCTGATTTTATAGGTTATGTTTACCAGAAAGAGGAAGAAGCAGGTGAAAAAACAGAATGATCTCAATAAGTGTGGAAGTTTACAAGAACCTGGACTAGATCATCAGTCTCTTCCTATCCCATATCTTAACACATTTTTTCTTTTTCTTCCTTTCTTCTTTCTTTCTTTCTTTCTTTCTTTCTTTCTTTCCTTCTTTCTTTTTTTTTATGCAAACAGCAAGAGGTTTTATTGCAGTTGTTTAACGAGCTAACCCCATGTTAGTGCAGGCCTTTCATCCATCCACCATGCAGATGGCTGGGAAAGACCCACATTTTTTTCTTGAGGCAGGATCTTACAATGTAGACCAGGCTGGCCTGGACCCAGAGATCTACCACCTGCCTCTAGAGAGTAGAGATTAAAGGTGTGTACCACTGCCACACAACTTAACACTTTGTTTTTGTTTGTTTCTCTGTGTATCCCTAGCTGTTGAATTTATTTAAAAATGCCATGCAAAGCCGGGCGTTGGTGGCACATGCCTTTAATCCCAGCACCCGGGAGGCAGAGGCAGGCAGATCTCTGTGAGTTCAAGACCAGCCTGGTCTACAAGAGCTAGTTCCAGGACAGCCTCCAAAGCCACAGAGAAACTCTGCCTTGAAAAAAAAAAAAAAGCCATGCAATAAGGCTCACATGTGTGCGTCCTCTCTAATTAGTCAGCACAATTAGCCTACAAATGGAAGAAGCAGGTTTTTGTTTTGTTGAGACAAGGTCTCTGTAGCCTTAGGTATCCTAGAACTCACTATGTGGACCAGGCTGGTGTCAAACTCAGATATCTTGCCTCCATGAAGATAAAGATATGTACCACTCACCATGCCCAGCACTTGAAAATGCATCTTGAGGCCAGGCAGTGGTGTCCCATGTCTTTAATCCTGGCACTCAGGGGCAGAGACAGGTGAATCTCTCTGAGTTCGAGGCCAGCCTGGTCTACAAAGTGTCAGAACAGCCAGGGCTGTTACTCAGAGAAACCTTGTCTTCAGGGGGCAGGGGTTGCATCTTGAAGAGAAATGTGGTTTAACTCTTCATACCCCAAATTATAATTTTAATAACCACTAATCAGAAAAGTTTATATTTTGGCTTGATATATTTGAACCCAGAATGAGTTACCTGAGTCAAGAGAGTGCCCAGGGATACAGTTTAATAAAATGACTACATGATGATAGACTGTAGTGAAAATTTCATGGACCAAAGAAACCGTACTCTTAGCAATCAAGCCTCAGCCTGCTTTCATATAGGACTGTGTGAGCATGAAAGCCGTTTCCTCCTTTGGTAAGTTGCTCCCTCCAATGCCCTCTGAAATGACATATTTTGAACTATAAGTGTCTTGTCTTCAGTGGTTCTCTTCTCAACCTTCTTAATGCTGCACCTCTTTACTGTGGCTCCTCATGAATTGTAATGTAAATATCTGATATGCAGGGTATCTGTTATGTGACCCTTGTGAGTGGGTTGTTTGTGACCCACAATTGAGAACCACTGCTCTAGTTGAAAATACAGGCTTTCAGAGATTCTGAAACTACTTCAGTGGTAATGGGAAGATTTCTTGAGACTACCAAGAACTTTGGAAAAAGAAGGAGAAAATGCATGTGCCCTTGACCTCAATCCTGAAATCTGGTTTTGTAACGTTAATAGGATCCTCCTACATTGTTGTCCACACTAGTTTGTGATCTCAGTGGCCTGCCAGGTTAGGTAGGTTTGCTGTGTAAATGAATGTTGAATAAATGTAGTCTCTGTTCTCCAATGTTGTAGAGAATTTTTCCTGTAGGTGTGTAGAGACCATGTGTTCCTGTGTTGCCTTGCATGGCAACCCATTGTTATCCTCACTAACATTCGGTCCCACTTCAGGTCTGTGTACCGACCCACATGTTTCCTCATGTGAAACAAATTACCTAACCCTTGAAAAATCTGCCTTACATGTCATTTAAATCTAATATTTGGGAAGCTCGTGACAGATTGTATGTTTGTGTTAAAGCTAAGCAATTTCTTTCTTCCTGTTTTTGGTTTTTCTAGACTAGATTTCTCTGTGTAGCCCTGACTTTCCTGGGACTCACTCTGTAGACCAGGCTGGCTTCAAACTCACAGAGATTTGCCTGTCTCTGCCTCCCATGTGATGGGATTAACAGTATGCACCACCACCTCCAGCCCAGTTTTGCTCTCTTAAATTTGCTTTTCTTGTAAAGCATTAAAAGAAATGCTCTTCAATCATGGGGGGCAGTAGATAATTATGTTTGCTCTGCAATCATGAGAGTGTGGGTTTGAATCCTCAGCACCCATATAAAAAAAAGGCCAGGCAGACTGTGCTTGCCCATAACCCCAGCATTCAGGGGATGGGAGTGGGGACAGGAGGATGCCAGGAGCTCACTGATTAGCCAGCCTCACCAAAACAGGAAATTTCTGCTTCAGTGAGAAACCTGCTCTGGAGGCAGAAAGGCAGAGATGATAGAGGAAAACTCCCCATGTACTACTCTGGTTTATACATTGCACACACAGGAGCACCTACCCCACATGCTCGTGTGTATCATACACACATGCACAGAAAAATCCATCATTAATAGCTGATGCTTATATGGTTTGGGGGTGTTTATGAGGTGGCTGTTTATAACAGTAGTTCATTTAACCCTGTAGTTTCAGGAGTAGGTAGAATCATCACTGTGTCTGCTGTGGAAACTAAGAAATGAAGAGGCTGAGTTACTTTCCAGGGCCTAATGGTTTCTATGAAGTAGAAGTCGCTTTAGTTTTAGCACTTGGGAAGCTAAGGCAGGAGGACTTTGAATCCCAGGCCAGCCTGGGCTTCATACTGAGACCCTGTTTGGGGAAAGAAAAAAACCAAGTCAAGCTGTGGTCTCCTGATCTCATCTTCTGTGTCTTTTGTACTTCCTGTAACCTTTCTTCCTTTGTTTCTTGCCTTCATGACTGTAGTCACCAACAAGTGGGTTCTGAGTCTGACCTTTATTCTATAAGGTCCCATCAACTTGATAATAGTTACTGGTACCCAGTGTCACCATGACTACAGTAGTCAAAGTTGTAAAATAACCCTGTGAAGTCCTTGAGCCACTGCTGCCCTGTGGTTGTCTTGGACCATACTGTCTAATGTTTATCTTCAAATGAGGTAATTAGTGTATAGTGTTTGTATCTGAAGCAGGCAGCCAGCAGCTAATAGGAACAGGCCTCGGCTAGAAGAGAGTTGTTTTTCTTTTCTCAGCCAGCCAGCCGTGGTGCAGCACATGAAGTTTCCTCTTTGGATAGTCATTTTTGGCAAACGTCCTTTTTTTGCTCAGGTGCCCCCGGGTCTTAGGTTATGAGGAGGTTACTGAATCTACAACTCTCTGAATAACTGAGTTTCTGTGGCAGCAACCTAAGCCTCTCCAGGTGGGCTCTCTGCCTACTTAGAAAAATAATCTGTAGCCAAAACTGATCAACTATACCTTGAATTCCTGCTGGGCCTTGGGCAAGGGACATTCACCATTTTCCCCCCTCAGGATATGCATTGCATTTTCCCTCTGGTAACTTTGCAGTTGACAACAATTGCTCTTGATTTTTTACTGAAATCCTAGTCTAAATAGTCCCTGCTCCAGCCACCTCTCATTGTATCCAAACAGCTGGGGTCAGACACTGAGCAGCACTGCTGAAGTGTGAGCCTAGTAAACCCATTCCTGCCCAACTTGTTCAAACATCTGGGGTCAGACACTGAGCAGCAATGCTGCAGTGTATCCAAACAGCTGGGGTCAGACACTGAGCAGCAATGCTGCAGTGTGAGCCTAATAAACCCATTCCTGCCCAACTTGTTCAAACATCTGGGGTCAGACACTGAGCAGCAATGCTGCAGTATATCCAAACAGCTGGGGTCAGACACTGAGCAGCAATGCTGCAGTGTATCCAAACAGCTGGGGTCAGACACTGAGCAGCAATGCTGCAGTGTGAGCCTAACAAACCCGCTCCTGCCCAGCTTGGTTTTAGTCATGGTGTTTTGTCACAGCAGTAGAAACCTTAACTAAGACAGGGCCAGACTGGGTGACACACCAAGACCTATCTTCAAAACAAAACAACAGCAAAAACCCTATTTTCCCAGCCCTTGGGAGTTAGAGGATTGAGGATCAGTTCAAGGTCATCCTCGGGTACATAGGGTGTTCAAGGCCAGCCTGAACTACATGGGACACTGTTATCAAAAAGCAAAAACAACTGTTACTGTATAATAAGAAAACTAAGGCTCAAGTTTGAGGCTGGAGGATTGACATGGGTTTGAAGGCAGCCTAGGCTACATTGTTCCAAGCCAGCCTGGGTTACAAAGTAAGAACTTGTAGGGTGGTGGTGGCACACGCCTTTAATACCTCACTTGGGAGGCAGAGGCAGGCAGATCTCTGAGTTTGAGGCCAAAGGAAAGATTGAGAGAAGAGAGGAGAGACTGACATTCAGAAACCAAGTAGGGACATTAGAGTTGAGATTCAAACCAATATTCTCTTTTGTGCCTATTTTGTTTATTACATTAGTTGCTTCTTCTAAAATCAATGTCCAGGAGTTGTATATAGGAAACTTTGATCCTTGGAAACTGTGGACCTACTTTTTATTTAAAGTTCTGCATGCAAAGGCCAAGGAACTGCAGTGTTTATTATCTCTACTTTAAAGTGAAGGGAGGCACAGAAAAGCTCTAGTAATTTAGAGAATCATAGTGTCCTTGATTTTATTCCTGAGCTTATGCCAAATGTGAGCTGTCTTGGTTTTCTTTCTATTAGTACATAAATCTCCATGACCAAAAGCAAATAGGAGAAAAGGGGGTCTATTTGGCTTAGAGGTTACAGTACGTCATCTGGGAAAGCCTACGCAGGAATTGAAGCACAGACCATGCAGGACGGGTCTACTGAATTGTTCCCCCTGGCTTGCTCAGCCTACTTTTTCCGTACAACCCAGGACCACCTGTATAGACATGGCATTTCCCACAGTGGGCAGGGTCCTCCCACATCAGTTACTAACCAAGACAATGCCCCGAAGACTTGCCCACAGGCCAATCTAATGGAAGCATTTCCTCAACTGAGGGTCCCTCTTCCAGATGATTCTAGGTTATGTCAAGTTAACAAAGCAAACAAACCAAAACCACACCTAACCGGCACAGTCACAAAACTCAAACTTGAATGTTGTCTTTTTGCCTTTATCTGGATGGGGGTCCAACACACCATGTATCTTTACTGTATAGGTAGGAGAAGGATCCGGGTAAAATTAGCAGTGCCGAGTGAGCCTGGTTCATGGGCACTGGTACTGTGTTTAACATTTACCCTTCAAGAGATACTGCAGATCAACAAGCTTCCTTTCCTATATTTAAAGAGACAACTTAAGCTTTTTACTGATTAATATTTCTACTTTTTTTTTAGGCTAACTGTCAAGAAACAATGAGTTTAAAACCATTCACCTACCCATTTCCAGAGACAAGGTTCCTTCATGCAGGATCCAAGGTTTATAAATTCAAAATCAGATATGGCGACAGTATCAGGTAATTTGAAAAGCAGGATAATAGCTCATGCTAGCACAGGCAAGTGCTTTCTTCCAGGTCATCATCTCTGCCTGACTTAGTCCAGGGGAGTGACCTCAATAGCACCTGGTTAGGCTTTCCCAGATGCTTAGTATTCACTATGTTTGTTATTGATGAAATTTCCTGAAGTAGGGACAATATGCCTTGTCTCAAAACAACAATAAACAAACAAATAAATAAATTATAAATAGGTCTGGAGAAATTACTTGTCAGTTAAGAGTACTGACTTCTCTTCCAGATTCCAGTTCTGTTTCCCAAAACTATGTGGTGACTTCTTCTGTAACTTTAATTCCAGTGGATGTGATGGCCTTCTAGCCTAGCCTCCACAAGTACCACATGCATGTGGTTCACAGACATACATATAGGTAAAATGTAGTCTGTGGTCCAGCTAGTCCAACAATGGCTATCTACCAATAGAAGGCCTAAGAATTCAATAGTTGTTCAGCCCATGAGTCTGGATGTCTCAGCTAGTCTTTAGTATATACCTGAATCTCTAAGAAGCAGGCTCTAATGCCAGTGAAGGAATGGACTTGACAGAAGAACAAGAACAAGCAGACAAAGATAGCAAGCTTCCTTCTCCCATGTCCTTTATATAGGCTGCCAGCAGAAGGTGTGGCCCAGATTAAAGTGTATCTTCTCACCTCAAAAGATGTGGAATAAAAGTGGGTTTTCTCCCTTCAAATGATAATTAAGAAAAATTCCTCACAGATGTATCCACCCACTTGGGTTTTGATTAATTCCAGATGTAGTCAAGCTGACAACCAAGAATAGCCATCACACATACTTTAAAAGAGACAGATGGCTCAGGGGTTAAGAGCATTGGCTGCTCTTACACAGGACCAGGGTTCAATTACCATCACCCACAATCAACTGTGACTCCAACCAAAGAGATCCAATGCCCTCTTTCCATATGTGGGCACTTTCACACATGTGGCAAATAGATATGCATGCAGACAAAACACCCATACGCATAAAATAAAAATAGGGGGAAAAGTAACTTAAATTTTGTTTGTTTATTTGTTTGTTTGTTTATTTTGGTTTTTCAAGACAGGATTTCTCTGTGTAGCTTTGGAGCCTATCTTGGCACTTGCTCTGGAGACCAGGCTGACCTGGAACTCACAGAGATCTGCCTGCCTCTGCCTCCCAAGTACTGGGTAAATTTTTTTAAAATCTTTGTGAGTATGGGGCCAGCCTGGTCTACAGAGTGAGTTCCAGGACAGGCTCCAAAGCTATACAGAGAAACCCTGTCTCAAAAAAAAAACAAAAACAAAAAACATTTTTAAGATACAATGATGAAGTCCAGTATGGTGTTAAACTTTTTTTTAAAAGATTTCATTTATTTATTATGTATACAACATTCTGCTACCATGTATACCTGCACACCAGAAGAGGGCACCAGATCTCATAATGGATGGTTGTGAGCCACCATGTGGTTGCTGGGAATTGAACTCAGGACCTCTGGAAGAGCAGTCAGTGCTCTCAACCTCTGAGTCAGCTCGCCAGCCCCCGGTGTTAAACTTCTAAAATCCCAGCATTTGGGGGCTAGAGCGATGGCTCAGCAGTTAAGAGCACTAGCTGTTCTTCCAGAGAACTCAGGTTCATTTTGGGTTCAATTCCCAAAACCACATGGCAGCTCACAACTAACTGTCTGTAACTCCAGTTCCAGGGGATCTGACACCTTCAGACCAATGCACATAGAATAAAATTTTAAATAAATTCCTTTTTTTAAATCCCAGCACTTGGTTTTTTTGTTTTTGTTTTTGTTTTTTTTGTTTTTCGAGACAGGGTTTCTCTGTGGCTTTGGAGGCTGTTCTGAAACTAGCTCTTGTAGACCAGGCTGGTCTCGAACTCACAGAGATCCACCTGCCTCTGCCTCCCGAGTGCTGGGATTAAAGGCGTGCACCACCAACGCCCGGCAAGTCCCAACACTTGGGAGGCAGAAAGCAAGCAAATCTCTGAGTTTGAGGCCAGTCTGGTACACAGAGTGAGTTTGTGGATAACCAGAGCAATTCATACAGTGGGACCCTGTCTTAGGGAAAAAGAAAGAAATATCTCATGAGGTCTCAAAAATTTTTGTTTCTATTTATCAGTTAAAATAATTTTTTGAGACAGGGTTTCTTGCAGTCCAGGCCAGCTGTATGCACTGTGCTGCTGAGTCTAGTCTTGAACTCCATCTGCTTTCACCTCTCAGGTACTAGGATTACAGGCATGTGCTGCCATTCTTGGCAGTTCGAACAAATTTAAATAGTGAGCTTAACGTGTGGCTTGGAAGTAGAGTATTTGCACTAGATTTACAAAGCCCTAGGTTCAGTGCTCTGAACCCCTTCCAATCTAGTAGACTTTTAAAAATATGCTCTAAAAAATTATTAACCATTATATCGGTAATAGAAGGTCTTGGAAGCTTAACAGAGAAAACTGGGGGGATGCAGTTAATGCTCAAACCACACCATGTAAGGTGAGTACTGGGTCAGCCAGGCTGTAATGTATCTGCTGTCTTTAGTGCCACAGAGCAGATGCTAGACAGGGCTTGCTGTCTTATGGTACCTATCTGCTTACCTTCTAGAGGAGAAGAAATAGAGGACAAGGAAGTCATCATCCAGGAGCTGGAGGTAGGAAAAAAATCAGACAATTTCTGAAGAAATTATTTACTCCTTAAGCCAAGGATGGATCCACACCCAGACTTCTGTTATTTCCCTCAAACTGAATCACAAACACTACCTGGTAAATTGGTGTCTCCATGCAAAGAAGACCGTATCTGTTCTCAAGTCTCACTAAAGTATGAGTGCCTTTGAGGCTGGTTTTTGTTTGTTTCCACAAGGGTTCCCAGACAGGGCAGCTCTGTTGTGGCAGTTGGCACAGAGGATCTTCTGGAGGACTGCTGCTGCCTTCCAGGACTCTGAGAATGCCACGATCTCAACCACCGCCTGGTGTTTGACGTTCAGGAAACTGGGCAATAAATACACTGACAAGTGGCTGTGTCTTCATTTTAATTGGAAACATTTGCCATTGCTTTGTTCCAAGTTCATGTTCATTCCTTTTCTACATAGCTCTGCTTGTTAGAGATTTCCAGAAAGAAGACTGAGCCGGGGAGACTGCTTTGTAAACTGGTGAAAGCATTGGGCTAGCAGTTGTAGTTCTGGGCTCCTGGTCCTGTATCCCAGTCTGTCCCTTTACCTGTCAAATGAGATTAGCTTGTTTCTAAGATTATGGTATGGATTTCAAATAGATGAGTCCAATGCCTGCCATACATCCAGGCTAGAAAACATTTGCATACATTTATGTGCATATAAAAGTTCAAAAGTGCTGGGCGTTGGTGGCGCATGCCTTTAATCCCAGCACTCGGGAGGCAGAGGCGGGCGGATCTCTGTGAGTTCGAGGCCAGCCTGGTCTCCAGAGCAAGTGCCAGGATAGGCTCCAAAGCTACACAGAGAAACCCTGTCTCGGGAAAAAAAAAGAAGTTCAAAAGCTGCTTTTTCGTTTGTTTTGGTTTTGGTTTATTTTTGGACACAGGTCTCACTATTATATTACTGCCTGGCCTGGAACTTGTGTAGATCAAGCTAGCTTTGAACTTTCAGAGAGCCTTCTGCTTCTGCCTCCCAAGTACTGGGCCTACAAGCATGAGCCTCTACTATTGGTCCTTTGCATTCATTTGTGGGTGAGTGCATGTGTGTTTCATTTTTTTTGCAACAAGGTTTCATATATCCCAGGCTAGCCTATATATCTGATGATATTCTTGAACTCCTGATCCTCCTGCCTAGGATTATAGGAGTACATCACCACACCTGGTTTATTCAGTGCTAGGGATTGAACCTAGAACTTCATACATACTTAGTAATGACTCTACCACCTGAGATGTATCCCCAACTCTTTTTTATTTTTATTTATCTATTTATTTATTTTATGTATATGGGTACTTTGCTTGCATGTGTATCTGTGAACCATGTGTGTGTCAGGTGTCTGAAGGGGCCAAAAGAGGGCATTAGATCTCTTGGGACTAGAGTTACAGATGATTGTGAACACCATATGGGTGTTGGGAATTGAACCCTGTTTCTCTGGAATAGCAGTCAGAGCTCTGAACTCCTGAACCATCTCTCCAGCCCCTTTTCATGGTTTTTGAGACAAAATCTTATTTGGTAATAGCCCTTGCTAGATTGATACTTGTCATGAAGTCCAGTCATAATCTAGAACTAAAGACACTTCTGCTTCAACTTTCCAAGTGCTGAGATTAAAGGCATGCACCATCATACCCAGCAGCAAAGTTTTGTTGTTGTTGTTGTTTTTGTTTTCAAAATAGGTTTTCTAGCTGTCCTGGAACTGGCTCTGTAGACCAGGCTGGTCTCAAACTCACAAGAGATTGGCCTGCTTCAGTCTCCCAAGTGCTGGGATTAAAGGTTTATTTCACTACAGCCTGGCTGATGCAAAGTATTTTTTTAATAGTTAAGTAGGATTTATGTGAATTTGGGGGGATTACATCTAAATTGTGTTATAGAATAATACTTATATGCAACAGAACATTTCAATTATATTACCCAACAATTTTTTAGTGAACCCAGCCATTTGTCACACTCCATAGGAATTAATGCAAATGAAGTTACTTGAGGGTCTAGGACATAGTTCCATTGATAGAGGATATAAAGTATTTTTTAAAAGAACTTTTAAAGACACAATCTCACTCTGAAGTCTAGATCTGCCATGAATTCATAACCCTTCTCCTATCTTAGCCTCCCAAATGCTATGGTTATGTGCCACCATACCTAGCAGCAAAATATTTTTATGTTTTTCTTTCACTTTTGTAAATTTTATGTATGTATGTAGGTGTTTTGCCTACATGCATGTATGTGTAACACTCATGAGCCCATACTTGCAGAGGCAAAAGAGGGTGTTGGATCCCTTGGAGCTAGAGTTGTGAGCAGCCATGTGAGTGCTGGAAATCAAACCAGGATCCTCTAGAAGAACAGCCCATGCCCCTTTGCCACTGACGCATCTCTCCAGCCCCACGTGTTCTCTTTCACTCCTTATTAGTTTCAGAGACAAATATTATCATTCTCTTTTACTGCTTTAGAAAATATGAACTGAGAATTCGTGTAGCCTGATTCAAAATGTCAGCTCTAGAGGATGGAAAAGTGCCTACCACTAAAGCATAAAGGTCTGAGTTCAGATCCTCAGTATCCATAAAAGCTGAGGTCAGTACTCTGTGGCCCGAGTGCCCGTGAGGCAGAGATGTTGGATCCCTAGAGCTTATAGGCTGGCCAACCTCACCAAATCAGTGTGCTTCAGCTGCAGTGAATAAACTTATGTCTAAAACTAAGGTGGAGAAATGGAGGAAGACGTGCAGTGTCATCCTCTCGGCCTCTGTATGTGTGCACAGGTGCAGGTGGACACATGCACATACCCACAGAACACATGTATATGCCAAAGAATTTTGCCATCATAATAGTTATTAGCTACTAGTATAAGCCATACACCACGCTATTATAGCAGATACAACAATAAATGACAGTTTGTTTCTTGGGGGCCAAACTTGAGGAAAATAATGCTTACAAAAGTAAAATTGTGCCTGGTGGTTGTGGCACACTCCTTTAATCCCAGCACTTAAGAGGCAGAGGCAAGCAGATCTCTGAGTTTGAGGCCAGCCTGGTCTACAAAGCGAGTTACAGGACAACCTCCAAAGCCACAGAGAGACCCTGTCTTGAACCCCCCAAAAAGAAAGAAACCCTACCTTGACCCCCCACCCAAAATAAAATTATAAAAGTTGGGACTTAAAATCAGAATTTTTTCCATAGAAAAAGAATGGTCGCTGGGTGGTAGTGGCATACGCCTTTAATCCTAGCCCTCTGGAGGTAGAAACATGTGGATCTTTGTGAGTTTGAGGTCAGCCTGTAGTGATATATTGTTTATGATTTATTAAAGCCACTGGAGATCAGAGAAGCAAAGCAGCCAAGCCAGGAGATCTTACCTCTACTCAGCTGAAATGGCAATCCTGTCTCCACAAATTCTCAGAGGCAAAAGGCTGTCAGATCCTGTCTCCTCCTCCTTAATTTCCTTTCTCTACCCAGCCATAACACTCCTGTCTCCACCTCCCTAGTGCTGGGATTAAAGACATGTGATCCCAGGTGCTGAGGTCACCTTTGTGTGAGCTGTTTCTTTTATGACTGGATCAATTTCATGTAGTCGGTGTGGCCTTGAACTAACAGAGATCCGTCTACCTGTTAATTTTGAGTCCTGTGATTAAAGGTGTATACCACCACTGCCTAGCTTCTATAGCTAACTAGTATGGCTGCTTTGCTATTTTGATCTCCTGTGGCTTTAATAATGAACAATATATCACACATCAGCCTAGTCTAACCTATCTCGAAAAAAAAAAAAATATGGGCTTAGGCTAGGGATACAGTTCAGTGGGAAGAATACATGACATACTGGATCTATGTCCAGTCACAATATCACTCCTCTGCCTAAAAAAAAGGTCATAGAAATTTTTTTGTTGTTGTTTTGTTGTTTTCAAAACAGAGTTTCTCTGTGTATCCCTGTCTGTCCTGTAACTTGCTCTATAGACCAGGCTGACCTCAAACTCAGAGATCTGCTTACCTCTGTCTTCCATGTACTAGGATTAAAGGTATGTGTCACCACCGCCTGGCCATAGAAAATGTTTTAAAAACACTTATTTTGTGTATGTGTGTGTAGGCACCATAATGCATACCTGGAGGTCAAAGGTTGGTTCTCTCCTACCATGTGGGTACCAGGGATTAGACCCCGGTCCTCAAACCTAATGGCAAGGGCTTTTCTCTACTGAGCCAGCCTGTGGTCCAAGAAATCATTGGGGGGGGGGTTCGAGACAGGATTCCTCTGCGGCTTTGGAGGCTGTCCTGAAACTAGCTCTTGTAGACCAGGCTGGTCTCGAACTCACAGAGATCCACCTGCCTCTGCCTCCCGAGTGCTGGGATCAAAGGTGTGTGCCACCACCACCCAGCTCAAGAAATAATTTTATAATGCCAAAATATTTTGACTAAGGTTCATAGATTAATGATGAACTAATCAATTAAGAGTTTAAAGCAAGGTCTTGAGAGATGGCTCAGCAGTTAAGAGCACTGGCTGCTCTTCCAGAGGACCTAGGTTCAATTCCTAGCAACCACATGGCAGCTCACACCTGTCTGTAACTTCAGTTCCAGGAGACCTGACACCCTCACATGGACATACATACAGTAAAACACCAATAAACATAAAATAAAATTAATTTTTTTAAAGTTTAAAGCAGGAATTTGACTTGAGCAAAAAACAAAATAACTATATATCAATAACTATTGTTATTGTTTACTCATATCTGTTGTTAAGGACCTGTTATGCTCTGTTCCATTCACTGTAATCTGAAGAGATTCTCCAAATAAAGCAGGAGGATTGAGTACTTCCAGCACTTTCCTTACTTTTTAGTAAGAAAAAATGGACATTATATGTGGAATATAGTGCAAAGCCTTGTGCTAACTGTTGCGAAGTTTGAGATAACAGATCATTACCGCTGCAGGGACAGCTCTCTATGGGACTGTCTTCTGAACTGTACCTTCTGGGTAGAACAGGTAGAATTTGACAGGTGCTGATGAAAAAATGCATTTCAAGCAGAAGGAACAGCAAAATACTTGAAGTGGAGAAGCAGAAAATATGACGAGGAAATAGCAAATAGTTTAGTTTTATTAGAACATAGGTATATGAGGGCCACCGAGATGGCTCAGCAGGTAAAGGTGCTTGCTGCCAAGCCTGACAACTTGAATTTTATTCCCAGGACCCACATGGTGGAGTGAGAGAATAAGCTGTTTTCTCCCGAAGGCTGTCCTCTGTAGCGCGTGTGTGTCCCGCCTCCACAAGTAGGGGCATGCACACATGAATGAGCACACACACACATTTGATTATTTTATTTTATATGTATGGGTGTTTTGCCTGCATGTATGTCTGTGCACTGTGAGTACTTGGTGCCCATGAAGTCCAGAAGAGGTAGTGGAGCCCCTGGAACTAGAGTTACAGATAGTTGAGAGCTACCACGTGGGTTCTGAGAACTGAAACTGGGTCCTGTGGAAGAGTAGCCAGTGTTCTTAACCACTGAGCTATTTCTCTAGCCCCAACAATTTTTGTTTGTTTCTTTGTTTTGAGACCACAATCAACCTCTTTAACATTTTTTTAATTTAAAAACTAATATAAATCTGGATATAGTGGCTGATGTCTATGAGTTTGAGGCCAGACTTGTCTCATGGTGAGTTGCAGGCCAGCCAGGTCTACACAATGAGACCCTGACTCAAAAAAAAAAAAAAAGCAACAACAATCAGAACATAGGTGTTTTTAAAAAATGAACTATGTAAATGGCAAGATTAGCTGAGCTTCAACAACATTAAAATAACTTTAAATATTTTTTTCAGGATTCTATCCGTGCAGTTTTGGCAAACATGGACAACCTGCAGCCCTTTGTTACAGAACACTTCATTGTATTTCCCTGTATCCTTTCTTTCCTGGTCTTATTTTTCCCCAGAAAAGTGGGATTTGTGTTTAAGATAGGCCCTATCTCATGGAGCCCAGACTGGACTTGAAATCACTATCTATCTGAGAATGACTTTAAGCACCTGGTCCTACTTCCACCTTCCAAATGGTAGTTAGAAGTGTAACTGTGTGTAAAAGGTCATGCCTGACATTGGGCTTTTGTGTTAGTTAGCCATGGCTGCTCTCACTAGGTAGCCATGACTGGCCTGCTACTCAGTATGTTGTCAAGGGTAGCATGGAAGTCACACTAATCCTGCCTTGGGCTCCTGAGTGTTGTGATTGTAGGCATGTAACATCACATCTGGCTTTTCCTACCTACTAATGAGCTACAAGTCACACCATAGATTCCAAAGGCAGTTTGAAGGGTAGGTCAGAGAAAGAAAAGCTAGAGTCTCAACCTTCAAGTAGTTACCAGGAATGCATGCTGGTCTCCTTCCTTATTTCCTTAGCACCATCCTCAGATAAAAGCAAGTGGGAAAGAGTTTCCCACCTGAAATTTAAACATGGAGAAATCATCTTGACCCCCTACCCATTTGTTTTTACTCTGTATGTAGAAATGAAATGGTTTACTGGTAGTCTGCCTTCAGGTAAGTAGAATGATGAGAATGGGGTAGTAAAAGAGGAAATAGGCAGGAGCATGAACTGAGTACCATGTAGCTGTCTATCCAACTGGGTTCTAATACAAAGGGCAGAGCTCTGGAACATTTCCTCTGACTTTGGCTCAATACCCTGTGGCTTGGGCACTATGATAAGTTATTTAATTTCCCCGTGTCTCCTTTGTGGAATAGTGAAGAGACACGGGTTTCAGGGGTTGTGTGTATAAGTATTGGTGGGTGAGAATACATAGTCTCTGGCTGGAAAGTAATTGCTCAGTGAAAAATACCTATGCAAACACTTTGTTTTTGTTTGTGAGATAGGGTTTCACTATGTAGCCCTGACTGTCCTGGAGCTCACTATATAGACTAGGCTGGCCTCAAACTCAAAGTGATCCACTTGCTTCTGCTTCCCAAGTACAGGGATTAAAAGTCATGCCAAGCTTTCTCTGATATCTTAACATTATCTCCCAGTTAGTATCCCAATCTCTAAGGGATATTGTTATTTTTACAGAACAGAAAGACAAATACCTGCTGGTTTGATTTGAAAAGTATGAAAGAAGGCTGGAGAGATGGTTCAGTGGGTAATAATGTTTGTTATGCAAGCACCAGGGCTTGACTTTGAATCTCTATTGTCCATGACCATGTGTACCTGTCAACCCTTCCATGGCAGGGTTGGTAGAGACAGGCAGATCCTGAGCTCACTGGCTGGCCAGCCTAGCTGAAATGTTAAGTTTCTGATTCAGTAAAAGATACTACCTCAAGGGAATTACATAGAGAACAACAGATGATACCCAGTTTGTCATGCAGTAAAATACATACTCTTTTGAAGAGCATGCTGTTAAGTATGGCATGAATCAATTCCACTTCAGTTTAGAGGTAACAGTTGTTCTGGAGCAGGGTAGGACAGAAGCTCAAAAACATTATATAGGGAAAGTGGTACCAGGAAAAAGAGGAGTGGGCTCAGGCATAAGTTTTGTCTCAAACCAGTTCCCAGAAATACATTTCAGAAACCTAGGTAAAACAGTCTTGATCCATTATGATGTTCAAATTTCCCATTGTAGGAAAACCAATAGATGATATTCCTCTTGAGCTGGTAAGTTTGTTCTTTCTTTCTTTTTTGATTTTTTTTTTTTTGAGACAGGATTTCTCTGTGTAACGGTTCTGGCTGTCCTAGAACTCACTATGTAGACTCCCAGAGATCCGCCTGTCTCTGCCTCCTGAGTGCTGGGGTTAAAGTTGGGTATCACCATGACCAGCAAGTTTGATTTTTCTATATAAAATGAAAATTGCCTTTCTTGCCTCAAAAGTGCTACTCTTCTGCCTTTGGCCCTCAGTTTCCTTTGTCTAGATTTCAGAGGCTATGTCTCTGGCAGAATGTCCTGCTGAAGTGGAGGTATTACAAGTTGCCTTCAGTAGGCAGTCCTCTGTGCTAGGACCTCCTAAACTGTGAGCCACTCTAGAAAAGATGGATTCACAGGAGTCTGGTCTCCTCCTTGCAGGTCCTAGCTGAGAAGAAAGCAGAAGAAGCCACAATGCGGAAACGAAAACTCGTGGAGGAGCCTAGCTCCCCTAGCAGGCCAGGACCACACAGGTCAGTGGTATAGAGAGGCTTTGCCACCTATTGCTATTTGTTGATTTTGCCCTTGGGCTGTTGCTTGATTTGGAGGGTTCTTTAGTATCTTGTCCACCCCAGGGATAAGTTGAGGAAAGGAAATAAGTTGATGTTTTTTATTTAATTTTAATTGTCTCTCAGCAAAGTAAGATTGTTCTATTCAAGATGGAGGCTGAACTGGAGTGTAGCTTAGTAGAGAACTCACCTAATAAGTGTGAGGCCCTGACATCAAAAAAGAAGGCTTGGTGGTGTTGACCCACCCCTTTAATCCCAGCACTCAGGAGGTAGAGGCAGGTGGATTTCTGTGAGTTCAAGGCCAGCCTGGTCTACAAAGTGAGTTCTGGAACAGCCAGGCTGTTACACAGAGAAACCCTGTTTCAAAAACCAAAAACAAACAAACAATCAAAAAAGACAAGAAGAAGATACAAAGTCTAAGAGTAAACACAGATCTAGAGATCTGAACTCATAGTTAATTAATACATATGCTATTATGTTGTAGATGGCACAAAACTTAGGAAGTCTCAGAATATTATCCAAAACCAGAAAAAAGAAAAAAAAAAAAGACGGAGGCTAAAGAGATAGTGTGGTGGGTGAAGTGTTTGCCCTGCAAGCATGACAACCTGAATGTAACCCACAGAACCCATGGGGGCTGCTAGGCATGGTGGCACAGGTTTAGAGCTGCGGTGCTGGAGAGATGCAGGCCGGTGGACCTATGGGGCTCAGTGGCTGGCCAACCTAGCCTACTTGGCAAGCTCCAAGCCAGTAAGAGACCCTGTCTCAAACAAAAAAAAGTGAATAGTACTTGGGAAACAGCACTGGAGGGTATGTTTTGCCCTCCACACAGGTGTACATGTGTGTGCATCCACACTCCATACATACATAAACATGCACATACAAAAGACTTTGAAAGAATGAGAACAAATGATATAGAATTCTGTTTCATCTCATGAGCAATTGGGTAAAATGTAAATGTGCATAAGAAATTGTATATGTGGTGGTACACACTTGTAAACTCAGCCTTCAGGAGGCCAAGGCAGTAGAATCACTCATTGCAAGAGGCCAGCCAGAGATACTAGTGAGATCTTGCCTTAAAAGAAAATGTAGTGTGCATGAATTGTTAGAGGGAATGCTGAGCATATCCCAATATGTTCAAGTTGCTGCTGTAGAGGCTACTTGTGTCCTTTTGATTCTCTGTCAAAGGAAGAATTAGTCAATAAGACAATTTAGTCATTCTTGGCATCCCAGAGAGACCACCTGGAATAATCCCAAGACGTGGTTTGCAGCCTTAGGTGCTTTTATGCCAGGGTCTCCTAGGACCTGAAGGCTCCTAGACATATAAACAGTGAAGATAGACTACGAAGGGCTGACCCTGTAATCCATGGGTGGATGTGTCAGTGACAAGCCATGTGGAATGTGAGCATATTTGAGGTATAAGACTTGGTTTTACTTTATTTAACTGATTTTCCCACAGAGATGAGGCCTCGATACCTCTCTGGGTTTTGATGCACAACTGAACATTTCATAGTCGGATACCTCTGTCAATCACATTTTCTGTTTCTCAAACATGCCCTTAAATGTCTCCAATTGGAATTCTATTGTGAATTAAAGCAACCAAAGAAATTTTTGCCACACATTTTTTCCTGCCAGCCAGGAGTAGTATAAAAATAGCCAACTTGCTGAAATATTCATTTGGGCTACATTTGCTTGAATGTGATGATGTTGCCATAGCCAATGACATTTCCTGGGCCTTCCTCCCCGACTTCAGGGCCAAGAGAGAGACTTCTAGTGAAGCGTTCAGCAATATGAAGCCCCTGAAGGAAACCAAGAGGGTAAGCATCAATCTGGAGGCTTTGAGGCTCTTGATGGCTCTTAGAGGCTGAGGTTCCTGTTACATGCTCAGCTTGGTTCTTGCTACAGACTGAATTGACTGAACTCATTCTTGGGTTTCATTCTCTGTAGAGTGACATCCAACTCTTCTGTGCTTGTCACAGTCTGTCCCTAATGTGGTTGTATAATGCACACACCCATGGATCTTTTCACGTTGAACTTAAACCTGCTGTGTTCTATAATTTAAAGTAGGTCTGTATTGAATGGGTGTGAAATCCAATGTAGAATCCTCACTGTAGAAAACTTTTGCCTTAGTCTACACTGGAGTCTGAGTCTGGGTTTGTCTAGTTTTAGCAGATAAGGTGGGAATGTATCAGCAGTAGAAGTTGGTAAGGAGTAGTAGCACATGCCTGTAACTCCAGTGCTCGGGCCAAGGCAGTGAGGTGGCCACAAGTTTGAGGCCAGCCTGACTACACTGTAAGTTTCAGGTCAGACAGGTCTGTGGAGTGAGACATTGTCTGGAAAACGCAAGACAGGGAAGAAATAATGTAGGAGCTGGAGGGTGTGAGGAGTGCTGTGCAGTGATGTCTTCTGGGGAGGACTAGTCAGTGCATCCAAAAACTCACAGCAGCAGTGGCCATCTGAATAAAACCTGTACAAGCACTAGACAGTTACCATCCCTTCCTGGATTGGGGAAGGGCACATGACGTTCAATCCTAGCTGAAGTGCTGCGGTTAATGAACTGCTGGGGTAAGGAGAATCATTTTATGCAGGAGTATAACCACTGGTAAGCTGCTCGTGATCCAGCAAATGACCCTACCCCTATACACATGCAAGCAAGCAACCCTAATCAAGTTGTAGATTCTGAGGGAAGAAAGACACGGCAGCAAGAGGGTGATGCGCTGGGAAGAAGAGCTGCAGAGTGAGGGGAATGAGGGTAAGAGAGTGGAGTGGGGGGGTAAAGATGATCTAAATACATCATTTTACATGTATGGAATTGTGAAAGGATCAATCTTAAGTTATTCTGTAAAAAATGGAGGAAGCTGGACATGGTGGCACATGCCTTTATTCTCAGCACCTAGGAGTCAAAGGCAGGATCTGAATTCTCTTGAGTTCACAGTCCTTCTGGTCTACATAAAGAGGTCCAGGCCAGACCTGGTCTTTAAAGAAATAAACAAAGAGGTTGAGAGATGGCTCAGCCTTGGGACCATTTGTTGCTTTTGCAGAAGAGCTGAGTTCAGTTCCCAGTATCCATATTACAACTCACAACTACCTGTATCTCCAGCTCCAGGAAATCCAACACCTTCTTCTGGTCTCTATGGGCACCTTTGCACATGTACACACACATGCACATAAGTAAATACTTTTTTTTTTGGGTTTTTTTGAGACAGGGTTTCTCTGTGTAGTTTTGGAGCCTGTCCTGGCACTCACTCTGTAGACCATGGTGGCCTCGAACTCACAGAGATCCACCTGCCTCTGCCTCCCGAGTGCTGGGATTAAAGGCGTGTGCCACCAACGCCTGGCTATAAATACATTTTTAAATTAAATTAATTTAAATTAAATTAAAATTAAATTAAAACAAAAACAAAAACAAATAGCCAGTGAGATGGCTCATTTTGCAAAGGCGCCTGCTGCCAAGTCTGATGACTGGACTTCTATCCCAAGGATCCTCATGGTGGAAAGAAGAACTAACTCACACAAGGTGCTCTGACTTGTATGTGCGTGCCACGACACAAGCATCCCCTCATGCATCTCATACTCATGCATCTACATAAATAAAAATCATAAATGCAGCCGGGCAGTCGTGGCGCACACCTTTAGTCCCAGCACTCGGGAGGCAGAGGCAGGTGGATCTCTGTGAGGTCAAGGCCAGCCTGGTCTACAGAGTGAGTTCCAGGACAGCCTCCAAAACAATACAGAGAAACCCTATCTGGAAAAAAAAATCATAAATGTAGTTAAGCCAGGCCAAGATTTCTAATGCCTTTAATTCTAGCACTGGTGAGGCAGAGGTGGACAGCTCACTGTGAGTTCAAGGCCAGCCAGAGCTACATAGACTCTGCTCCTAATCCAGTAATTAAAAGAGCTAGAGAGATGAGCCAGTGGTTAAGATCATTTACTGCTCTTTAGAGGTTCTGAGTTCAATTCCCAGCATTCAGGTCAGGCATCTCACAACTGCCTGTAAGTCTAGCTCTAGAGGGATCTTTCCTGTCCACAGAGGCCTCTGTCTTCTGTGGGTATTACACTCACATACACATACATGTAACTTAAAAGAAATCCATTAAAATATAAAAACAACAATAAAAAAAACCAAAGTGCAGTGTAGCACTTAGGAGTCAGAGGCAGGTGGATCTCTATGAGTTCCAGGCCAGCCTGGTCTACAGAGGTGAGTTCTAGGACAGCCAGGACTACACAGAGAAACCCTGTCTTGAAAAACAGAAAAAAGAAAAAGAAAAAAAGGAGAAAAGCCTCTAGAAGAGTGACAGGCTGTCCCTGTGATTTTTTTTTCCCCGTGGAACTCACTCTGTAGATCAGGCTGACCTAGAACTCACAGAGATCGGGCTGGAGAGATGGCTCAGAGGTTAAGAGCACTGACCGCTCTTCTAGAGGTCCTGAGTTCAATTCCCAGCAACCATACAATGGCTCACAACCATCTATAATGAGATCTGGTGTCTTCTTCTGGCCTGCGGTCATACATGCAGACAGAACACTGTATACATAATAAATAAATAAATCTTTAAGACCTTTAATTCCAGCACTCGGGAGGCAGAGGCAGGGAGATCTCTGTGAGTTTGAGACCAGCCTGGTCTACAAGAGCTAGTCAGGACAGCCTCCAAAGCCACAGAGAAACCCTGTCTTAACTCCTCCCCACCCCCGAAAAAAAAAAAAAGAACTCCAATTGCCTCTGCCTCCCTGGTGCTGGGATTAAAGGCATGTGCCACCACCCTGCCATCACCACCCGCCTGTCCCAGTAATTTTATTTTATTTGGTTTGATTTTATTGATTTACAGGTCTGTTTCTTTATTTAGATGTATTGGCTACTTCTCCATTTTAAGGCTCTTTTTCAATAATTGTCTTCAAAGTTGCACATTTTTTCCCTCTAATAGTCACATCCTTCACCTTCCCAGGCCCACAGCATGATCAATTAAGGAGCAAAGAACTACCATATGCCATCCTGTGTCTATGATGTGCCAAGTACTTGGTCTAGCATGCTCTTAAAGCCTCTGGGAATGTTAGACCAGACAGTCACAGATAGCTGTACTGTGTGCAGGAAGCACTGGGTACTTTGTAACTACAAAGAGGTCGTGAAGAGAGAGTTCCTTGGGGAAGCAGAGGCCCTTGAAGAGCCAAGGAAAGACATGTGATGTCTTCAGGCCTCAGGCCAGTGCACCCAGAACTTAGGGTACAGTTCTGGACAGATCAGGCTGGGCTAGACTGTGACGGGCCTTGAGTCCACCAAGATCACAGGAATTACCTAAAATACATTTGAGTAAAGTAACAAAGCAATTTCATTTTTCCAGTCTACCATTTTGTCACCTGTTGGCATGTTATGTGCCAAGACACCGAATACACATGTAAACCCTGGCTGCTTATTCTAGGAGTTTATCAGTTACTTGAGTGTAGACTTCTGCCTCTGAGAACAGGGTTAGAAGATGGGGTCCCGGTTTTGTATCACAGCCCCACAGCCCACTGAGGTTTGGAGTAGGAAGCTGTCTTCTGTGCTCCCAGCCTTTGGAGAGGCAAGAAGAGAAATGAGAAAGTACAAGAGGGTACATGAAGCTCTGGAGAACAGAGCGCTCTACACAAGCAAGATAATTGCTATAAAGGAGCATTTCCCTCGCACTATCCTCCGTACCTTCCTATTCTTAGTCTGACACATCATCTCCCGCAAGAACAGTACCCACAGCTTCTTACTCAACATAATTACCTTTTCAACCTGATTCTGGGCTTAGAGAAAAGCTGAGCAAAAGGAGCATGTTTATTGATTTTGACTCAACGCCCAAAGACAGCCTCCATCACAGACTCTGTTCCCAGGGAGAGGATTTCTCCTAAATTAAGGTAATCACAGTGACTCTCAGTGCAAGCCACTTGAGCTGGAAAAATTGAATTTGCTCCTATGGTTCAGTGCTTGGCACCCCCACCCCTTTGTGGGAAGTTTGGGTATAGAATCACATACAGCACGGGGAGGATTGTGCATGTCTGAACACATTGAAAAGCTTTTTGCACTGAATGCTTAGAAGAATACAATACTTGTCTCATGAGAAAGAATAAGGAAGGCAAGACCCTTTCTTTTTGTTCTTTCAGATCCCAGACCTAGAGACCCAGATTCCAAAAAGATTAGAGACAGGAGAGAACATAAATGGCCCTGATGTGGACCAGATTGCTCACAGTGTGTCCCCACTTGTGCTCCATCTCTAAGCAGAACAGTCAGTGGCATTCAAGTGACACCGCTGGCTCTCTCCAGTGGCACTACAGTCACAGCTTTGTCTTTCCTCCCTCACAGCTTGTGCCTGTACACTGCCTTCAAGGGAAGCTACCTTTTTGTAAGAGGAATCTCCTTGCTTCTGGGATGGCTGTTGCCCTCTGATCCCTTATGCCCAGCCCTCATGGATACTGTTCTCTTTGGTCATCTCTGAAGCAAGATTTAAGTACAAAATCATAGTTTCCTTGAATTTATAGGAATTACCCTTTCATGAAACTAAAGCTAGCCTTCTAAATCCTTCCTCTCTGTCTAGGGGGTAAGAATGGTTTTCTTCCTCCCTGTAGCTCACTCTCACCTGTATAGGAATATGAGCCTGGGCCTGCCCACTGCAAACCTGGATTTGAAGGGTTTATGTAGAAACTCATCTCAGAAAGATCTACCATTCTCACTTGGAAGTTATGCTTAGAATAGGGGCCAGTGCTGACTTCCTCAGGACTTACTACAGCTCTGCCTCCCCAGCCACCTGTACAAATTCTTTACCAGAAGCACAGCCCGAATAGCACATATGCTGCTATGCAACCAGGCACTCAGGCTGTGCTGGGTGAGGACAGGCCAGCTGGCAGATACTCCAAAGACAATGCATGCCTGTGTTTCTGACCATCAGAGTGTTTATTGGAAATTTGGACCTGCAACCAGGTTGTGGGATGTCCTCTTCATCATACAAGGGAATTTCTACCCAGCAGTGACACATGGAGAGATAGAAGATTGCATTGTATTATACTTACAGTTGAGCTGTCATGTTTCCACCGTGCCTGGCTCTAGCTATGCTGATTGTATTTACTCAGTAATGGCACTGTGCCCTTTTTATCATGTCTCTGCCTGGAAAGCCCTGCTCTCCCTGACCAGCTCCTCACCCCAATTATGACAAAATCCCATTCATCCATCAAAGCTCCATCCAAATGTGACTTGCCCTGTGAAGCCTTCCTTGACAACTGCCACCCACTTTTGCAACCAGAGCACTACAGACTCTTGGGGCAGCCTCACCACACTGGTTCATGGTATAGTCTTGCCCCATGGACTGTACATGTCTCCAAAATGGCATTTGGTTCTTTTTTTTTGTTTTCAAGACAGGGTTTCTCTGTGTAATATCCATAGCTGTCCTGGAACTAGCCCTGTAGAGCAGGCTGGCCTCAAACTCACAGAACTCCACCTGCTTCTGCCTCCCAAGTGCTGGGATTAGAGGCTTTCGCCACCACCACCCCCCGGGATATATGGTTCTTTATGTTTTAGCACCAGCAGGCACTCAGCAATGGGGATGAAGAGGCAAGCCCAGGTGGGCTTGTTCTGTGCTCATGCAGCATATGGTTTTAGAGGTACTATGTTAGGAAGCTGAAATGAACAAGAACAGTCCTACAGAAGGACCCATAGGACCTGCCTGGACCATCAGAAGCCAGTAGCACCCAGATTACAGGCCCTGTAGGATGAAGTTAAGATTTTACCCCCCCCTTCTTTTTTTTAACAGACCAGGGAAGGAGAAGCCCAGCAAGAATACCAGGATACCCCAGCTTCTGATGCCACTGATGGCCAGGAGCAGGGTAGGTTTGGGGAGATTCTTGTTTGGTGGGAGGTTTTGTTCTTTGAGACCTGCTGGCCTCTAACTCTTGAGCCTCCAGTATGCTGAGATTATAGACATGAGCCTCCATGCCCAGCCTCCCCTTTCTTCTGACAGTGAACTCAGTAGCACAGCAACTCCAAAACATTTCCTAACACAGTGGGGGGGCTTGAAGGGATGTTGGAAGGAATGTGGTTCCCTCTTCTGTGGGGTTGAAGAACTATTTCTGAGAAGTACTTCCTCTTCCCCTGGAGCATCAGCATGAAGATGGAAGGTGCCAAGACTGGAGCTGGAGCTCAGCTGTTAAGGAACTCACCTCACTTGTACAAAACCCAGAGGACAATCCCTAGGACCTCACAACCCAGGCAAGGTGCACACCTGCAATCCTAGAACCCTAGTGACTCACCATAGCAAGGTAGGGGCTGGCCTGGGCTGCATAAAACCTTGTCTCAGAAAACAAGTAAACTGAAGGTATGAACAAGTGCTCTGCAAGGCCTATGAATGCCCAGTGAGGCATGCCCTTTCTGCTTTCTGATCTTTACCCAGCTCAAAGGCTTGGAGTGGGGTGCGGTTATGCAGATGCAGAGTGTGACCATGTGAATTACTGGACAAGAGGTGGTTCTTTGTGGAAACATGTTAGCTCTGGTGGATGGCTGAGACTTGAGCTGTGTAAATATCTGAAGTCTGACTTTGAAAATACGCCAAGGACAGAATAGGATTTTACTGAGATGATTTGAAATTGGAAAGGTCAGAGCAAACATTTCACCTGGCTCTAAATAATTCTTGGTGTGTGAGGCTGCCCTGTGTCTCCTTTCAGATTCAAGGAGCCTATGGGCCAATCTCTTTCCCCTGCTAAATGTTTCCCTTGCAGATTCTAAGTTGGGGCATAGTTTGCCAGGGCTGGTTGTCCCTCCACTGCAGCATAGCAACCCACCACCACCCAGAGAACCAGGAGCCAGTGGCTTCTTTGGGTTTCTAAGGTAAGACAGAGTGTTTTTGCCTTCAAGCTCTAGGTCCAGTCACTTTATTGAGTCTTGGGGAGGGAGAGACTATAAAAGAAGTAGATTCTTTATTGAGATTTCTCAGTGTGTCAAAGGTAGATGGTGGGAATGAAATTGAGAACAAGGGCCCTAATTCCAAAGACCTGTGTACTATTTTTTTTTTTTGAGACAAGGTCTTAACTATGTAACCCTGACTAGCCTGCAACTCACTGTGTAGACCAGGCTGTCCTCGATCTCACAGAGATCCTCCTGCCTCTGCCTCCAGAGTGCTGGGATTAAAGATGTGTGCCACCACACCAGGTTCCTTCCTTTTGAGACAGGATCTCACTTTGTAGCCCAGGCTTATTTTGAGTTTGGGCTGCTCTGCTCTCTGCTCATTTGTGTATAGTTCTTTCCACCCTGAGATCCCCACACAAGCCTGTGTCACAAATGCGTCTTGAACAGAAACATCTGTCTTTCTTGGGTCATCCAGATGATTTGAGTCCAGAATGCTTCCACTCTCACCTCTGAATCTAGGTGTGTGTTCAGAACCCTTTTTGCAGAGAACACTGAGCAAATCTTTGTCTATCTAGAGCTTAGCCATCCTACTGCAATTCTTTTTCCTTTATTTTCCTCTTCCAGGTATAGTCTAATCTGGGTACCTTCTCAAATGCTGTTTTGGTCTTGCATTTCCATTCAGTGGTTCCCCAGAACAAAATGCCCCAGCTAATGAAGCACTAATGGGAACCAGGGAGAAGGGAAGCCACCTCATCAGTCTCACACTCCTCTGCTCTCATTCCTGCAGCACTCTCTTCCCGTTTCGGTATTTCTTCAGGAAGAGCAGTCAGTGAGTCTGCCAGGCACTGCAGCACGGTGGCTTCATCGATTGGTGGGTCGGAAGAGGACTTTCTCTTGCAGTAACTCCTCCTGAGCTATACCAAACATCCTTTGCTTTCGTTTTCTTCCTTTTTGGTTTTGGTTTTGAGACGCGCATTATTGCTAAATAGCCTAGGCTAGCTTCAAATGCTCCATCATTCTGTCTTGGGCTCCCAGTCTGTACCACCACACACCATCCTTTTCTTGTAATTCCTGGGTTATGGGGATGAGGGCCCCAGACTGAATCCTCATATGAGTTTATCCTGTTTGCCTTTTTTTTTTCCCCCATTTAAAACATTAAGGATGAGGCTGGAGAGATGGCTCAGAGACAAAAGCATTGACTGCTTTTCCATAGGCTCTGAGTTCAATTCCCAGCAACCCCATAGTTGTTCACAACCATCTATAATGAGATCTGATTCCCTCTTCTGAAGTGCAGGCAAACATGCTATAAACAGAACATGGCCCGGCAGTGGTGGTGGACGCCTTTAATCCCAGCACTCAGGAGGCAGAGGCAGGTGGATCTCAGTGAGTTTAAGGCCAGCCTAGTCTACAAAGCAAGTTTCAGGACAGACAGGGCTGTTACACAGAGAAACCCTGTCTTGAAAAGCCAAAAAAGGGCTGGAGAGATGGCTCAGAGGTTAATAGCACTGACTGCTCTTCCAGAGGACCTGAGTTCAATTCCCAGCATCCACATGGTGGCTCACAACCATCCCTTATGAGATCTGGTGCCCTCTTCTGGTGTACATATATACATGGAAGCAGAATGTTGTATACATAATAAATAAAATCTTTAAAAAAAAAAAAAAGAAAAGAAAAGCCAAAAAAAAAAAAAAGTGCATACTGCTATTGCAGAGGACCTGAGTTTGGTTCTCAGTACCCACATCAAGAAATCCACAATGACCTCTAACTCCAGTTCCATCAGAATCTGACACCCTCTTCTGGCCTCTGCAGGCATTTGCACCCCCGACACACATACACACATAATTAGAAAACAACACTAAGGTGGGTAAAGCACCTGTAGCCAAACCTAATAACCTGAGCTCAACCTCCTTGTATGTACTATGGCTTGCACATTCACACAAAATAAAATGTAATTTTAAATAAAAATTAAAAAAATAAAACACTAAGGTATGAACTCTACTGCCCGAAGGTTTAAGTCTTTTGTCTCTAGTATTTAGGAATCTAATGCCAATAATTGTTCATGATGGCTCATTGATTGAACTTGGTGAAGCAGAGCATGAGAGAGAACAGAAGCATTCATAGACCTTCTCCCAGGTCACGGGTTGTTGCTTAGTGAACCACATGGGAGCTCACCTGACCTCAGCTCTAAGGGATTCTTAGCAGGGGTCAGGGAATAAGGTCACACAAGGTTCACTGGCCTGAGTCCCACTGCTCCAAAGAAACTCTTCTTCATTTGGTTTGGCCCCAAGGGATAATGCCTCAAATGTGTAAAATGCCCCCACCTGTTTATCACTCTGGCTCCTTAATAGGAACACAAACTAGTTCATCAGGGTAACTGGAAGCCAGTGCAAGTTAGGGCTTCTAGAGAAGGCCAAGGTACCCAAGCCCTTTCTTCAACCAAAGGGCCATTTAGAGAAGCATCATAGACTTATGTGGCCTCAGAGAACCAAAAGAATAATGGATGGAAATTTAGGAAAACTCATTTTTGCTCTGAAAGATAAATCAGCATTTTAACTTTTAGTGAAGTCCAATATTAGAATAGACTGCTTGTAGATAATGAGCTTTTGCCACCTCAGGTCTTAAACAGTCTGTCACATGCCAGAAGGTTCCTTCCTAATGGGAAACCTAGGGCTAGAATGCTCAGGTCCCTCTGAGTCCCTTTGCTTGGCTGCCTCTGCCTTTGACAGAGAAAGGAAGAAGCATGATGCTCTGGGAGGGCCTGGCAATCAAGGACCTGGGACCTTAGCAGGATGACACCAGAAGGCAATCAAGGTGCAGGCATGGGAGGGTGAGCAACATGGACACCACCAGTTCCTCCCAAGTTCTGTTTCCTACCTTTGTCCTACAATCCAAGCATAATTTGACAGCTGATGCTGAAGGGCACAGCTTCAAAGCCTGGAGGCCTGTGTGCCCATATTGACTGGGACACCAGCTTACTAAGGGGCCCCTGTGACCCTTTTCTTCTCATCTGGAAAATGAGAGATAGAATATGAAAGCTCTGAGAATCCCTTGAGCTCTGGCAGACTGTTGACTGCCCTACTCTTCTGAGCCAGATCGGTGTGGTAGTGGTCTGAGAGGGGCTAACTACTGTAGCCCTTCTCCAACTTCCCCCTAAAGTTGACTAAGGCCTTTGTTATTGTGTTTTGTTTTGGCTTTTTGTTTTGTTTTTCCTCCAAGACAGTTTTTTTCTGCAGCTCTGCATTGCCTGGAACTCACTCCATAGAGCAGGCTAGCCTTGAACTCAGAGGTTTGCCTGCCTCTGCCTCCCTAGTGTGCCACCACCATCTGTCTTGTTAATTTTTTTTATGGTGCTAAAAATGGATGGAACCCAAAACCTCAAGCGGCTAGGCAAGTGCTCTGACACTGAACTACATCCACAGCCCTCAGCAAGTCACTTTATTGTCACAAGTGTCATTTAGCACCATGGATAGATAGCAGGATATTTGAGTCTGGTATCTAGTAGGTAGCCTCTCCTCTATAACCACGGCTGGACACCACAGAGATTGGGTCCAGCTCTGGTTATATGGAGCCTGGTCCCTGTTGTTCCATGGACTAAGGAGACTGTAGCTCAGAATTCACTCTGCAGCTGGCCACATGAGAAGAAAGCATTCATGGGACACTGGGAGACTGACATGGACCTAACCCTAGTCTGCCACCAAGCACAGCTTAGTGCCCCCAATGGTGGGACACCCCTTAAACAAAATAATCTTGTTCTTGGACTGGGGATGTACCTCCATTGGTTGAGTGCCTCCCTAGCATGCACAGGCCCTGGATTTGACCCCAGAACAACATAAACTGGATGTGGGGCTCATGCCTTTTATTCTAGGACTTGGAAGGTAGAGGCAGAAGGATCAGAAGTTCAAGGTTTCTTTTACTATTACTTTTCTTTTACTATTACTTTTTAGGACAATGTGAATCTCTTCTTTTCCCTATTACTTTGCAATCACTAAAAGGCAGATAGGCAACAGGACTGAGAGTAGTCATTTTTAGACAGAGAATAACTGTTCAAAGAAGAGTCCTGCCCAAGCTCACAGAGTGGGAAGAGGACCCCGCTGCACACGTCACACTCCTGAGCTTGCTTCACTCTCTCTAGTACTCTTCCCTTCTGGGGAAGGGAAATGTCAGCAGATCACTCTCTGAAGAAACCTCAGATTGTGATCCCCAGGTGGGACTGTGCTGAGGCTTCAGGCTAGGAGGAGCCTGAAAGATGATATCTAGGAAGGCGTGGCTCTAAAACCCAGGCAAATAAAAGCCTGCGGAGCCAGCACCAGTTTGGAGACCAGCAGGAGGCACTAGGAGTCTACAGCCGTCTGTTTCTGCTGGACTGGTGAGCTGCTGAAGCAGGAGACCAGGTGGAGCTGGGAAGGGCAGGAGGGTTGTGGTTAGGGCCTTTTGGCCAAAGCAGCATGTGGAGGGGGGAAGAACTTTGTACCCCAGATGGTGTGGGACATTCCAGGGAAAATCTGCACAGAAGGATGACAAGTCCCATCCAGAAATGGCTACCCTTTCAGAGTAGCCCAGGCAGAGTGGCACATCCCTACCAAAGACAGGATAGACAGCACCACCCAGGCACACCTCACTAGACAGCAGACCCAGCAGCCTGGCCTGCCAGTAGAGAGTCATGTATTCAAAGACCTCCCCTTCCACCCATTCCTTTTCAGATGCCCATGGCACCACGTGTCCTGCTCCTCTGCCTGCTGGTTCTGGCAGTCATTGAAAGCCATTGTTGGGAGGCAGCCATCCCGGGCTGCCACTTGCACTGTGAGTAACTCTGCTGGGAAGAGTGGAGTGGGGGAAAGAGCAGAGGTATCCTACTGAGTTGCAGACTGCAAGCACAGATAACTCCACCCAGGAGTCTTCACAGGCTGTTTCCTTGTCTCCTTCCAGCCTTCAATGTGACAGTGCGAAGTGGCCGCCATGGCACCTGCCAGGGCTCCCATGTAGCGCAGGCCTGTGTAGGACATTGTGAGTCTAGTGCCTTCCCTTCCCGGCACTCTGTGTTGGTGGCCAGTGGCTATCGGCACAACATCACCTCTGTCTCTCAGTGCTGTACCATTAGCAGTCTAAAAAAGGTGAGGGGCCTGGGCCTGATGGGGGCACAAAGGTGGGGACCCAGGATGGGAAGGAATAGGAACAAACTCGGGTTCCTCCTCCAACAGGTAAAGGTGTGGCTGAGCTGCATGGGGAACCAGCGGGGGGAACTTGAGATCTTTACCGCCAGAGCCTGCCAGTGTGATATGTGCCGTCTCTCCCGCTACTAGTCCCTGCCTGAAGGGCTCAGGCCCAGGTCCTGCCACTGATATGCTATAGGATCTCTCAAATGAGGGGGCTACTTCAGTTCTGACCCTCTTTAGAGTTAGTGAAGATGCCTAGCATTCTAAGCAGTCTCTTTGCTACACTGTCCTTCACTCCTGTCCTCAATAAAGCAAGCAATGCTGAGTTTCGCTCTTTATTAAGTCTGCCCCTAGCCAGGGGAAGGAAGCAGACTGTGATTACTGTAACCCCCCCCTCACCCCAGGACAATGTGAATCTCTTCTTGCCTGTGCCCTCACCCCTCCCCCTGCCCAATAAATAAAAGGGGACAAGGAAGTACAGGGCAAGGGAGAGGAGAGGAGAGGAGAGTGTCCCTGGACAGTGTCTTGTTGAGGGTGAGCTGGGCAGAATAAATAGACTGTGCCCCCATGGTGGGGATGAGGAAGGCCCTGACCAGGCTGAGGCAGGCCAGGTCAGGTGCCGAGGGTCCATGCCCCAGGCCAGGAGCAGGGATGAGAGCCCAACTGTATTAGGGCAGGGGAGGATCCCTGATGGCAGCTTCCCAGTGGCATACTTGCCCTGGTCTAGTCTTGCCAGAATCTTGCCACAAAGGCCTGAGAGTTCTGCTGCCAAGACTACCATCTTGCGTTCTTGTCTCCCCCCATGAAAGCTGTTCCCATGGGGCTGGCAGGGAGTCTAGAACCACTCTGACAAGGCCACGGGGAGTCGTGGGCCTCACTGGGCCCCTGGGCAGAAGGGATGGAGGGGCTGATAGCTCTGGGTTTAGCTTCTCCCCTTCTTTGTCTAGCTCTGACCCCCACTGGCAGCCACCTGGGGTGTAGGCTGAGGGACGGGGGCTTCCTTGTCCCCTTGGGTCCCCTGTAGCCGGCGTAGCTGCAGCTCTTCCAAACCTCTCCATAGCTCTTGACGTTCCTGGGCCTTCTGCTGCTCCCTGGGAAGAGAGAGTGAGCCAGCTCTTCCTTTCTCAGCTACCAACAATCTAACCTCCCTCACCACCACCCCACTGTAAAGTGACTAGGACTCCATGGGATGCCTTGGCTTAGAGGAGAGGGGAAGGGAGGGGAGGAAAAAGTGGGCTGTGAGCTGCTGTGACTGAGGCACTGGTACAAGAGAACCAGAGTAGTCAGTGGGCAGCCCCTGCTGGAAATGGGGTGAAGCTGACCACACCAGGATGGGTCCTCTTCATACTCCTGCAGCCTCCCCAGTACTCACTGCTGCTTCTCCAGCTTGTAGGAAGCTGTAAGCTCATCGAACAGCTTCCCATTCATCTCCATGAAAGTCTTGAGCACATTGTAGATCAGCGATACGATGGTTCTGGCATAGTCAAGGAGAGGTAGGTGTTAAGGAGATTAATAAAATACCATTCTGCTCATCCCTGATCCCTGCACACTGCCATTTCCTTGCCCTTTTACCACCCTTTGATATCCTGACATTTGCTCTCTGTCCATCTAGGAGTGGCCCTAGGGGCTGGACTGACTGTGGTGCCTGTCTCCAAGGGTTGCACAAAGCTTGGGCACTCACTGATTCCAGTGCTCCTTGGATACTTGGTAGAGGGTCCCAAATACCGCAGGCAGCACAGTGTGGCAGTTGTCCTCAATGAGGCTCAGGATGTACTCATTATTCCAGAAATACAGAGCCCGCTCTGCAACCTGGGCAGGTGAAGCAGTAGAGAGGGCCTGGCAGTTGTTTTCGTGTATACAAGGTCTTATTTTTTCACCCATACCCCAAAACCCAGGTCCTCTGACCTCCACACCCCATCCAGGGCTTATGTGACCCACTGGAGAAAACAAATGGGGGTGAGAGAAAGCCCCAACTTCACAGTCAATACAGGCAATCTGACCCCTCCAGAGCCCACTGCACGTGTGCAGCCTTGGGGAGACATCCAGCTCCTCAGCCTCAGCTGTCTGCCTGTGAATGGGGCTAAGAATACCCATGTCCACCAGCTGTTGTCAGAATGAAACGAGTTCCTGTACTTCAAGGTGTTTTAAAAGTGAAATATCAGAGCCATCATGAGGAAGAGTAGGAGTGAGTGTAGACTAGCATGGGGAACCCAGCCTTCTAGCCAGAAAGTGGGACCACTGAAGTCTCAGGTTACCAAGGAAAGAAGAAAGGGGCTAACAATCCTGTGGCCTACTGTGTGTCAGTCTCCCTGATGTGTTCACTATGTGTTCGTGTTCTTGTCACTACACTATGAAGAGACCATTATTAGCCCATTTTATAGTTAAGGAAACCCACTTAGACTCAGAGAAGTGATTCCTCCAAGGCCTCTCAGCCAGTGGGATACAGATCTGAGGTTTGACCCTAGGTCTCATGATCCCAAGCCAGCCCTTCCCTGTTATCAGGTCTAGGGCTGGAAGAGAAGCTGAGGGGAGAGGGGACTATGTTAGGCCAACTTTGAAACTTTGCCTCTGCCCTGACCCCACCTGCCTTTGTCACACACCTGGAAATGGGGGCTGGAGACACAGCGAGCCACCTGCTTGAAGAGGGGCTCCTGGATCTTCACAAACTGGGAAGGCTCGATGACATCCAGAATCTCTTCCATCTCACCCAGGAACATCACCTGGGGAGAGGGCAGAGCAGCAGCTCACATTCCCCTAAAGCAGGAACCTGCTTGCCTTCCAGAAGCTGAGCCCTCCCACCCACTCTCAGGGTTGTGAGAGCCCTTCATACCTCCTTCTGGGTGCAGGTTTTAGGCCAGTATTTGAGGAGCCCCCGGATAACCTGTAGGGTGGAGGAGGAGTCAGACCCCCAGAGTGAGGGGGGCCCACCTTCCCTCCAAGGTACTCACATGCTCTGTCAAGGTGGCATCCTTCTCCAGGAACTGCACCACACAGTATGCCAGCTGCAGGACCAGGATGGAAAGAAGGAGCCAAGGTCAGGAAGGGACAGGAGCCAAGAACTAGCTACTCGGGACAGCGTGCCAGGCATCTGCTCATTACTGCCTTCACACTCTTGTTCACTGAGCATTTGCGGCTGCTTTGGACTTAAAGACACCAAGCTCCTGAGTGCTGAGCAGCACAGTTAGTGCCTGAGGTCAGGTCTCAGGTAGAGGAGACTGAATTAGTAGAGACTCAGGTAAGATAGGATACAAGTGTCAGTCTGACTTCCTAGCCCCACAGGCAGCCCTGAGTGTCAGCAGCCCCTGCTACTGCAGGACCAGGTTTGGCTCACCTGGGCATGAAAAACAGACAGCGACTTAACAGAGTGCAAGGGGATCAGGACTCGAACCAGGAACTGCTTGTGCTCAGTCTTCAGGGGCAGCGCAAAGCCATTGATGATGCTTTGGAGTGGACAGAAGAGAGGAGGAGGGCTCAGCCAATCAGGCCCCCAGGCTCTCCTACTAGAAACCCCAGCTCTAGCCAAAGCTAAGGAGAATTACCTTCCTAAGATCTCCAGCAGCTCAGCCACACCGTTGAAGTGCTCCAGCTCATAGATGAACCTGCAGGAGAAGAGAAGAATATGGAGGGTGGGAGCATTGGGACAGGTCCAGCTTTCTCTCCATCAGCCTTCCTGCCAGCCACCCTGACTCACCCTGCACAGCTGTCCAATTTTCCCCAACCCACAGGAGTGCTCCCTTCCTGATGCCCCAAAAGAGGCCCCACTGAGTCCACACCCACAGGCAAAATGTCTTTCCCAGCCCAGCCACCTCTGCCGCTGTCAGTCCCAGCTCTCAGCCTCTCTTCCATGAGACAGCCCAGCTCATTTCTTCCAGTTGCTAGCACTCACCTGATGCCCAGCCAGCCAGCAGGCACCCAGCCTAGGAACTTCAACCTTCATGCAGTTAACCAAAGCAACAACAAACACCTCTACCCTGCACTATAATCTCCAAAATCCCTCTGGGAGACAGGACATATGAAAGCCATTACAGAGGTGCAGTTGAAACTATCTAAAGGCTACTTGCCTCAAAGTTAATAAGGGGGGAAGCTAATGGACTCTGAGCTCCTAGAGAACATGGGTCATGTCGTCTCTATTTTATCACTAGAAACAATGGCTAATGTTTCAGAGGCTCCACCTCAGGCCAGGAGCTATGCCAGGTGCTTCATCTGGAGAATGAACCCACATTAGCACGGGCAGTGAGCCCACTTCAAAGAATGAAGCAAGCCGAGAATCTCAAGGACTTGCCCAAGTTCACCCAAATACTTGAGCCAAACTCAAATACACAACCATAGTCTCAACCACAAGATCCCAATGCCCCGTGGACATAGCTGGTGCTCAGCACATGTTTGTAGAAAGCCTGATAAGAATCAGAAGATCTGGGGCTGGAGAGATGGCTCAGAGGTTAAGAGCACAGGCTGTTCTTCCAGAGGTCCTGAGTTCAATTCCCAGCAGCCACGTGGTGGCTCACAGTCATCCGTAATGAGATTTTGGCCTGTAGGCATACATACAGACAGAACACTGTATACAAAATAAATAAATCTTAAAAAAAAAAAAAAAAGGAGTTTGAGACCAGCCTGGTCTACAAGAGCTAGTTCCAGGACAGGCTCCAAAGCTACACAGGGAAAGAATCAGAAGATCTACATTTTCCATTCCACTGGGCTGCCCTAGTCCCTCTAAACTACTTAACTGGCCTCAATTTTCCTTGGCCTTTATTTGCTCATCTGTAAAATGGAAATAAAACTCATTCTCTGCTGACTTCACAGGCTTTGTATAATCAATACTAGATTGCAGAGACAGAACTTGCTAAACATACAGCCCACACAGCCTGCTAGTCCCAGCAGGTCCCTTCTTCCCTGTCTCCCTCCCAGGTCTCTGCTGAGCAGGCAGCAGCCACGCACCGGAGGAAGATGTGGTTGCACTGTTTTCGGATATAGGCCCGGAGACCCAGGAACTTGCCGTACACCCGATGCAAGATGGTCTTGAGGTACTCACGTTCCCGAGGGTCCTCGCTGTCAAATAGCTCCAGGAGCTGTAGGACCCAAGGTTAGGGTAAATAAGGCCAGAAGTCAACCCCCGTTTTCTCTCATCCTACCCCCATGTTCCCCAGATAGCCTGTGCCTGCCTCGTGGTACCACCCAGCCTGGGCTCCCCAAATCACCATCAGGACAAACTTTTGATCCACATATCTCTTGGCCACAGAGGGCTGGAAGTCTGGACTCTCCAAGAAACGAAGGAAAAACTCATACACCAGCTGGGGGTGGAAGACAGATCAAAAGGTGAGTTTAGTTACAGCCCCACCCACTTCCCTTACCCTGAAGCTCTCAACCAACAGTCAGAATCTCTACAAACTCTCCCACAGCCCTCCACTCTCCTCTGAAGTGCAGACCCCTGTCCCCCCCCCCCCCCAGTGCCACACACCTGTAGATGTGGCCATGAAGGCTCGAGGTTGGGCTCATCCTCTTCAGGGTCAAATTCAGGGTTCTCACTGGGTGGCAGGGTCCGAAAGATATTTACTGATATCTAGCGGGGCACAGGCAGGGTTCTTTTAAGGATGAGACCTCGAGGCACAAGTTTGGGGAACTCTCAAAGTTCTCCATATCCCAGGCAGGCAATGACCTTGTGACCATCCTGCCTCAGCTGCCTAAGTAGCTAGGATTATAGGCATGCAACACCAGGCCAAGCACTTTCCAAGTACACTGGGTACATGGGGCTTGAACCTGAGGCTTTGCACTGAGTTTTACCACCAGCCCTTTCCTCATCCAGTTCTCCTGGAGTGACCTACTCCCCAGCAAGCAACCTAATCCTCTGGGTAATCTCTACCTAAACACCAGGTTCATGAAAGCCCAGAGCCAGGGGCTGGGGACCCAAAGGTGACTTGACATCTCCCTAGGTGGATGTGATTCAGTGGCAATGGTAAAACTGAAATAGTGAAGTTCCCAGGCATTTGGGGCTAAAGAGTTTCTAGCTCAGATAAACTCTTGAGAGAGGGTTTCAGAGAATAGCCCATGCCTGAGTCAGGCCATGGACAACAGGGAGAGGAAATCCTGAGTGGGTTCTGGGCAGCAGTGTGGAGCTCAGTGAAAATGGAAGCATGGTCCCTGAGGCCAAGCTGAAGAGCATACATTAATTCTTCCCACAGGGGGCCTAGAGTAGAGTAATAGGATTCTTGTCCCCTGAGCTGAGCACAGTGCTTACCATGCGGATGATATCTGGGTAGACAGGCTCGATGAGGACACCCCGGGTGCTCCCCACACATTCCACCAGTTCATTGAGGGCTGCACGCTTCACCTCCTTCCCCTTGAGGTCAGCCACACAGTCCAAGAAGTCAAACATCACCCCGCATTGGGCCAGCTTCCGGCTCAGCAACTCATGCAACTCAGAAGCTGGCACATCTGAGGGGAGGGACCAGGAGACTGAGACTGGACCACAGCTGCCAGGACTCTGCACAGGGGAGTCTCCTCATCCCTCAGGCTGACTTTCCAGGTAGCTTTAACTGCTCCCATCCAGGGTACTCTGGTATACCTAGCAAACAATTCTAGTCCCATCTTTCACTCCTGGGAGGTTGGGGGTAGGAAGGTGGCTCTCCTTTCTAATCCAGGACCAGAGACCTCCTAATTTTAAAGCAAGACCACAAACTCTGGATATACAGTCATTCCCCCAAACAGCCACTGCCTCACTCCTAGGTGGCACAGGGATTTATGAGCCAGAAGTAGAAAGCGGGGCAGGAGTAAGGTTGGGGGGATGTGATGATCACAGGGAATCATGCCAAGGACCTATCCCAAGAGCTAGGCAGCTGGCTGGGCTGATAGGAGCCTCCTGAAATGTAGGCTGCGCGCCCCACCCTTGGCCCTTGCCTGCCCCTGGCACCACTTCCAGATGCCCCACCTCCAGAGATGACAGGCCAGTCAGGCCATGCGTCAGCAGAGGGCTGGAGGCTGGGGTCAGTTCCAATGGAGTTCCTAGCCTAAAAGGGTATCCAGATTCCACCTGATAGTTGTTTCTCCCTCTGTCCTCCCCTCGATATCTTCTAGGCTCAGGTACCTTGGCAGGTGGCAACAGCTCACCTTTGAGCAGGGGCAGTGGAGTGAGCTCTTGCTGGTTGCTCTGGTAGCGAAACTGAGAAGAACTGTGTGAGCGTCGGGGCCGAGCCCTGCGGAGGGACCGGCGGGAGAAGCCGTCCACCTTGTCTGGTGGTGGCACTGGAGACAGCCCTGGGGAGGAGGGGCTTGTGGGGGTGCTCGCTGGGGGCAGCTTCGTCTCCATGGCCAGTGGGCAGCAATCAACCTTTCAGAGCCCAGGGGGCTCCTTGTAGGTCTGGAGGAAGCTGAGTGAGGCCACAAAAACTAACTGGGACCCATCCTGACCAGCGTGTTGAGGGGGACACAACCACAGTCCTGACCCCCCCAGGGCCTCTGGCAACTGCCCAGTCCTGGGGGGGCAGGCAAGGTAGAAAGGCAATGGCTCAGGTCTTTCCTGGGGGTCCAGAAGAGTCGAGTCAGGGGTCAGGGTTCCCACGCAGGCTCTTCTAAGAAGTCAGGTTACAAAGGTCAGCAGGAGAGAGAGCAGGTGGGTTTTTTTTTTTTCTTCCAGAGACGGCCCGTGTGCTGCAGCTACTCTCTCAGTTCTTTTCCCTTATCCCCTTGCTAGACCCCCAAACAAGGATACAGTCATGTCCCTCCCTTCTTCCAGACCTAAGCTCTAAAGTAGCCCCTCCCCAAATACGGCCTATGGCTTCTACTCAGGACAGGGACTCTGTTTAGCATCTCCAGCTTCTTACAGCAGTGGGACGCTCCTGCTCCACAAATGCCTCCCGTCCCGGTGCACTCATACAGAAATGAGGGTCCTGTTCTCATGCACCCCCTTTCAGACCCTAGGATCCCTCCATGCATCCCGCTCCTCCTGATCCCCAAACCTCATGGTGGTAGGAGGGTGCACACTCACTTCTCAGAAACCCAGACTTTGGTCGCTGACCCCTAGAGGCTGACTCGGAGGAGGGGGCGGCGGTTCAAGGGTCCTTAGCGGCGATTTCGCCGCTCGGGGCGCTGGGGCTGGGCGGCGGCGCTCCTGGGTTCGCTCCCGGGCTCTGGGGGTGCTGGAGCATGCCCCCAGCTCAGCCCCAGAAGGGGCCGGGCGCTCGGCGGGCTCTGGGCTGAACCCCAGCAGCACGCGATCCTCCGCAGCTATCTCGGGACTCAGACCCGCGCGATGCAGCGCAGCGGGAGCCCCGGCTCGCTGCGCACCGGCACCCGCCGCCCAGCTGCTCAGGATGACATCAAGTCACCTCCCCCCTCCCGGCCCGCACCTCCCCTCCTGGGGGGGGCTGCGTCAGGGAGGCCTTGGGGCCGCTGGGAAATGTAGTCCGCACCCTGCTTAAAGGGCGAGACCAGACCTCACGGAGACAGACTCCGCAATCCCGGGCAAAGCTGAGACTTTTAAAACCTGCAAGCAGAGTGCACTGGACGGACTATATCCAGCTCAGAGGTGGAGTCCCGGATTCTGCAAGGGACACTGTGTAGGGAAAGAAGAGGACTCGTGGTTGGAACCTGCTAATACCAGAACTGTGGCAGGACAGAGGCCTAGCATGATGTGCCAGGCCCACAATTTGGTCTGGGCCATCAGTGCTTCGAGATAACCCCAAAGGAGCTCCATACTCGGCATAGAACGAAACCGGATACTTCCAAAACCCTTTGAATCCGGCATTAGAATGGTTAATAATCTTCTTTACTTTAGCGCCTGCTGGGAGGGGTGTGGTTCACTAGAGCGTTATGGGAAATGTAGTCCATCCTTCTGGCCTGCAGTGCCCCTCCTGTCACTTGCTGTGGTGACATCATAGTCTGTAGTTTAAAGGGCCAGCCCTGGGATGGCAAAGCATAAATAAGGGCAGAAGGTACTACCCTGGAGTTGCTCCCACCCTAAGGCAACCGGACCTCCCACCTCCTCCGGCTCCCGGTCCTGGAGTGTGGAGCCTTCCTGATAAAAACCCCATTGCTAGGTATCCAAGGCTCAACTGTATTCCAGGAGTTTGGCATTCTGGGCAAAAGTTCTCAGCCTTCAATCCTGGGCCCCCTTCATAGCACCTGGACTCCAACACTTTTTCCCCCACAATGACTGTGAGAGCTTCACCCCGGAGTTTTGTCTGGGTGACTGATTGGTTCATGTTGAGCAGCAGGGAAGAGCAATGAGCCTGGACAATGAAGTCGGGGGAACTGGGTTGCTTTTTTGGCCCCACACAGCTTTGGGCCATGATGATTACTTAGTGCTGCAGAAGAAGCCTGTGTACACAAGAGGTGCCCACCTATAGAGTAACGGAGAGCAGAGGCCTGGGTCAAGAATCACCGCTCAGGCCGGGCGTTGGTGGCGCACGCCTTTAATCCCAGCACTCGGGAGGCAGAGGCAGGTGGATCTCTGTGAGTTCGAGATCAGCCTGGTCTACAAGAGCTAGTTCCAGGACAGCCTCCAAAGTCGCAGAGAAACCCGGTCGCAAAAAACAAAAAAAAAAAAAAAAAAAAAAAAAAAAAAAGAATCACTGCTCAGTTGGGCTACAATCTAGGACTACATCAGTGGAGATCCAGCCAGTACTTCCTTTGCTCTAAACTGCTACCTGGCCCGCCTCCGAGGTTTCAGAATAGCACTTTCTTCCTCTTGCTCCTAATAAGTTGGGGAAGCCAGATCCACACACACAGCCTCTTACTGCCAGCCCAGGACCCAGGGCCCAGATAGGAGGGCATTTGTCCATGGTGGCATTCTATCTTCCAAAGCAGGGCCAGGCACCAGTTGGCTTCCATGCCTTCCACAGGTGTGTTCTTCAGGCTCAGATGACTGAGACAGACTGACCACGGAAGTCAGGGCCCTAAACAAGGCAGTAGTAAAACTAGTGGAAGATGTGATTGAGGATTCTTTGGGTTTTGTTTGTTTGTTTGGTTGGTTGGTTTTTCAAAACAGGGTTTTTCAGGTTGGAGAGATGGCTCAGAGGTTAAGAGCACCAACTGCTCTTCCAGAGGTCCTGAGTTCAATTCCCAGCAAACACATGGTGGCTCACAACCATCCATTATGGGATCTGGTGCCCTCTTCTGGAGCACAGATATACATGGAAGCAGAATGTTGTATACATAATAAATACATAAAATCTTTAAGAACAAACAAAAAACAAAAAACAGGGTTTCTTTGTGTATGTAGCTTTGTAGACCAGGCTGGCCTGGAACTCAGAGATCCATCTGTCTCTGCCTCCTGAGTGCTGGGATCAAAGGTGTGCGCCACCAACGCCCAGCCTCTTTTAAAACTCTTATTCTTAGCAAAGTTTCATTATATTCATTTCTATCTCTTTGTGTGTGCTGTGTCTGTGTTATCATAGCTGGCCTGGAACTCACTGCTTAGAATTTGTGGGTGATCCTTTTACATTTTGGCTGTTCTTTATAATTTTGCGACAAGGTCTCACTGTGCAGGCTGTAACTCATTATGCAGACAAAGCTGGCCTCGAACTTACAGAGATCTGTCTGCTTCTGCCTCCTGAGTCCTGAGATTAAAGGTGTATGCCACCATGCCCTGCACATGCTCAAATTATTTGTTTATTTTGAAATAGGAAAGGTATCTCTATGTAGCTCTGGCTTTCCTGGAACTCACTATGTAAGCCAGGCCAGCCTGGAATCCACAGAGCCCCACCTGCTTCTCCTTCCTGAGTACTAGGATCAAAGGCATAGGACAATCAGTTTGGGTTTTTCACTCTGTAGCTCAGGCTGGCCTTGAATTTACAGCCATCCTCTTTCTTTCCCAATTTCTAGGATTGCAGGTGTGAACTATTTCACCTGTTCTATTATTAACAGTTAATTTTTTTTTCAAGAAATGGTCTCAGATAGCCCAGACTTGCCTTAGCCTTGTTATGTTGCAAAGGGTTGGTTGTCTTGAACTTCTGACCCTTCTGCCTCTACCTCCCAGGGCTGGGATTACAAATTTGGCATCACTATGTCCACATTATGTAATGATGGGGATCAAACCCAGGGCTTCATGCATGCTAAGCAAGTGCTCTACCAACTGAACTACATTCCTAGCCTGAACTTTGTCCACCTGTTACTACTACAGCTGCTCAGGCCTGTCAAGAATGGATAGATGTCTTGATTCATTCTACAAATATTTTCAAATGGCTACCCCCATTGATCTGTCTCTTTGAATGGGGCCTTTACAGAGTTTCCCAATTCTCTTGGATGCTCTTTGAAACCCCTTCCACATAATGAGCTGCCCTGGTGCCATTCTAACATAAAGGTGGAGGGTATTAACATAAGAAAGGTCTGGTGGGCTGGGCATCCGTGGCTCACGCCTTTAATCCCAGCACTCTGGAGGCGGAGGCAGGCAGATCTCTGTGAGTTCGAGGCCAGCCTGGTATATAAAGTGAATTCCAGGATAGGTTCCAAAGCCACACAGAGAAACCCTGTCCCCCCAAAAAAAAAAATTAAAAGAAGGGGGCCTGGTGGTGGTGGTGGTGGTGGTGGCAGCGCACACCTTTAATCCCAACATTTGGGAAACAAAGGCAGGTGGATCTCTGTAAATTTGAGGCCAGCCTGGTCTACAGAGTGAGTTCCAGGACAGCCAGGACTGTTACACAGAGAGACCCTGTCTCAGAAAAAGAAAAGAAAAAGAAAGGCTAATCAGGAGATACAGCTCAGTGGGAGTGTTTGTTTAGTGTGTACAAGGACCTGGGTTCAATTCCCAGTAGAAAAAAAAAAAAAACAGATAAGTAAAATGAAACATCTCAATGTTGAGCCTGATGAAGCATGCCTGAAAGCACACATCAAAGGCAGCAGAGGAGATTAGGAGTTCAAGGCCAGCCTTGACTACACATTTGAGACCAGCTCTAGCTGTGAGACCTGGTCTTAAAGCTCAGAAATTAATAACTTGCCAAGGCTACCAAGAACTGAGAGGAAGCCAGGTTTCTGTCACAGGCTAGGACTTTTGCTCATGCTTGCTTCTAGAAAGTTTGTTTTTTTCCAAGACAGGGTTTCTCTGTGTAGCCCTGGCTGTCTTGGAACTCGCTCTGTAGACTAGGTTGCCATCCAATTCAGAGATCCACCTGCCTCTGCCTCCCTAATGCTGGGATTAAAGTTGTGCACCACCATTCCTGGTTCGTTAGTTTTTAAGAAAGTGTCTCCCACAGCCCAGACTAACCTGGAGGTGGTCTAGAGGAGGATGGCCTTGAACATCTGAATCTCCTGCCCTCATCTCTCAAACTCTGGGATTATTGAGTTGTAAGGCAGCACACCCAGTTTATGCGGTGTGGACCCAGGAAAGGCTACATACCTGCTAGGCAAGGCCTGCTGCAGCCACAATTCCCAGTAGAAAAAAAAAAAAAAAACAAATAGATCAAGCCTTTGTGAGACTCCGTCAAGCTGAATTTTAGCACTATTCTGAGAACCAAACTCTCTCAAAGCTAGAACAGAATCACAATTACTCATGGTCGTCTTTATGTCTCTCATTATAGAAAAGGTTCGGTGGCCAACTCCATAGAAGGGAGGTGGGAAAACTTTTACTGAAAATGATCAGAAGATACATATTTTAGGTTTTGTAGGTCCCTGACCCAATCTCAATTCCCAAACTCTGCCTCTGTATTAGGAAAGCAGCCTAGACTCCATTTAGTAAGTGAGTTTGAAAGACCCCCAGAAGCTCAGGCCCCCAGGATCTCAGCCCAGGACCTCGGTCACCCCAATCACCAGGCAGAGGTGAAAGCTTGATGCAAACTGCATGAGGCTTTATTATAGTTGTTTAAAGAGCTAACCCTATGTTAGCTTGGGTATTTCATCCACCTACCATGGCGGATGACTAGAAAGTCAGCTCAAAGCGGCTGCATAGGACATCTTAGAGGACAGCGTAAGGGGAGTGTCTAGGAGTACGCACAGGCTCAGGATTGGTGTACCTCCAGGCCTGGAGGGTTTGCCCTGTGTTGATTGGTCAATTGGTTGTTATGGCCCATAGGCCCTCTCAGGGTGGTTGCTCTGTGCGTCATTGCTGTGTGCTTGTCCGTAAAACACACCCAGAGCCGTAAAGCATAGCACCACCAGCTAACTTCTGATTGGTTCCTTGCCATGAGACAGGCATCTGACCTCTTAGTGACCAAGGCAAGGTCATGGCAAGCACGTGTTACTGTCATGGCTGCTGAAATGGGGAGCTGGTCCCTTCAAGTTAGCCTGTGCTCACCAATAGTGTATGAGCACCAAAGTGAATTTTGAGAGACATTTTTTTCCACATCATGAACTGTTATTTTCCGTTCCATTTCTCCCCAACCATTTAAGAACAGAACAGTTCAAGAGGCAGGAGGATCATCCCTCACACGTTTGAGACCAGCCTCATCTATTTGGTGAACTCCACACCAGCCAGTAATACACAGTGAGACCTAGTCTCAAAACAAGAATGAGGAAACAACAAGGAAACAAAAGCTTCCAAATCATTTTTAGCCTCCAGGCTGCAGGAAACAGCAGCTCCCTGCTTTGGAGAAGTTGAATTATTGATTTTAGGATTAGAAATATGAAAAGCCATTATTTCAGAGAGGGCCCCTAAAGGGAGGTCCTTTAACCCCCTGCTGTGCATTCCTCTGTAAGGGGGGGGCAACATACCTTCCTAGTGATGGGCTGAGCAACCTTCCTAATTCTATTTTCTAGCCCTTGAAATGGTAGCAACAGTAAATTGAATGAAAATGAACACACGACCACTCCAAGGTATGGTTGAGGAGACGGTTTTTATTGTATATATGAGGAAGAGAGCAGCCCAGAGGTATCTGGAGGAGTTCAGAGCAGGGAGAGAAAGTAGACTGACCGAACCTGGCCCTGAGAGAAGAGGGAAGGGAGGGGAAAGGGAGGGGAACCAAGAGGGCAAAGTGGCCAAAAAGGCAGGGTTATATAGGAATCAGAAGCTGGGGGAGGGGAAGCGAAGCCCCTGGGCTGGAGAGGTTTAGGGGACGGGGTATGCCAGCCAGGGTGATTCTGTAATGTAACCCGTGCTTGTGAGTACGGACTGAGGGAACCTGGAGGCCGACATAGTCCTTGATATGTTATTAGGCGCCGGGAGCATATTTTGATGGAGGAGCCAGATGTCCCTTTTGCCAGAGATAAGGCCCTGAAGAAATGCTGGCTTTTGTCTAAATGCTAGACTTTGGGAAAAGTAATTTCTTGGGACCAGGGTGGGGGTGGGGATGGGGTGGGGGCACATTCCTTTAATCACAGCTTTCCAGAGAGGCAGGCACGCATTTGAATTCCAGGACAGCCAGGACTACATCAACCCTGTCTCAATAAACAAACAAACAAACAAGTTCCTCTGGACAGTTGTTAATGACTGAATGAGATAAACAGTTTAAAAAGTTTTATAAACTGCGCTGGGCGTTGGTGGGGCACGCCTTTAATCCCAGCACTCAGGAGGCAGAGGCAGGCGGATCTCCGTGAGCTCAAGACCAGCCTGGTCTACAAGAGCTAGTTCCGGGACAGCCTCCAAAGCCAAACCCTGTCTCGAAAACCTCCCCCCCCTAAAAAAAAGAAAAAAAAGTTTTATAAACTGCAAGTATGTATTTGTTGCCAAAATTCACCCTGCAGAATTCGCACTGACTTTACTCCTCTCATCAGCGGTCTACAAAGTTATGTGTGGGTCACTGTCCCTTTAAATTCTTTCCAATCACCAAAAGTTGGATAAGTCCGCACATGCGCACTCCCCCCGGCCTGACAGTCGCCTTTCGGTTACAGCCTTTCCGCAGCTTGTAGCAAGGAGGTTAAAGGTCCGCCCACACAGAATTTATGCGCAAGCGTAAACCATGATTGGAGCACTTTATCTCGCAGGGAACCCAGTCCTTTTTTCGCCCCTCAAGGCTCCGCCTCCTGCGGCCAATCAGCGGGCCTCGCCCTTTGCAATGACCAATGGCACTGAGCGTGGGGGCGTGGCTGGGCGTCCGGGGCGCGGCCTGGCGCGGAGAGAAGCGGCGGGGCAAACCTGGGGCTCTAGTGAACAACGCAGCCGGACGGAGGTCCCTGGCTGGCGGCTGGAGGAAGCGGCCTGGGCCCGGCGTTCCCCGAGATGTCACGATGGCTGTGGCCATGGTCGAACTGTGTGAAAGAGCGTGTCTGCCGCTACTTGCTACAGCACTACTTGGGTCACTTCTTTCAGGAGCACCTCAGCCTAGACCAGCTCAGCCTGGATCTGTACAAGGGCAGCGTTGCCCTGCGGGATATCCACCTGGAGACCTGGGTGAGGAGGAGAGCGGGGGGAGGGAGCACGGCCACCGGAGGGGTCCTCGCGGAAGGTTTGGCCTGGAGGACAGGCACTGTTTGCAGAGGCCAGTGGGTCCCGACCGCCTCCGTCAGACCCCCTGGTTGGCTCTTCTTTAACCAGAAACCAGGAGAGGAGTTCCCTTTTTCGCTCCTCAGGGGAGAAACAGGTTGGGGAATGGGTGTCACTTGCCAAGAGGATGCCACCATTGTCAATGTGGATTTAGGGGATTGGGGAAGGGGATTCCCGAGAGTTGAGAGGAGCCGAGAAAAACTGGGTGGGGGGAGCCGGCAAAGATTGTGACAGAGTTGGAACTGGGGTAGTCAGTCAGGGGAGGCTTAGGGGGGCGTTAAGAGCCCTGCCCGGGGCACCTGTAGAAAATGTATCCTGACCTCCTGACCCCTATGATCCTGGGCATAAAGGGTGGCGATCGCCCCCGGATGTGGATGTCAACAACAGCGTCACTGCCTGCTGTGTTGATCCACTCCTCGTGTGACTGCTGCTGCTCTCTACTTCCTGCTTTTGGGAGAGTGGGAGGGACCTAGCTTGGGTTGGGGAGGGATTTGATTCCTGGCATCTTCACCTGCAGGGCCGCCCTGCAGGGAGGTGTTGAGGTGTAGCCTCCGGCAGGCTGCGGGTGGGGACAGAAGGTGGGATGAGATTCTAGAAGATGATGCTTAGAAGGTCTGAGGCCTATGATGTGGAGTCAGGGACTGGAGGCTGGGGGTGGCAGATGAGGGGCACTGACTCACAGCTCAGATGACTGGGGAGTAGCCAAGGAGCCACCAATTAGAGGTTCCAGCTTGGGGCTGGTATGGGGGTCATCCCTCCAGCTCCAGAACTGTGGGATGGGCATGTGGCAGGCTTTCTCTTTTTTAGCTGGCCTCTGGGCTTGCAGCTCCGCTCAGAAAGAGCTAGAGGTGGGACGTGCCTTGGGAATGAATAAGTTGTAAAGTTGGCATCTCCTAGTGGCCTGATATAGGAGGCCACTGACCTCTTCCTTCAGCCTCTTAGGCTGCCCTGAAAGAGATCCCATCATCTGGACTCCCCCTTTTTGCTTCCAGTTCTCTTTCATGCTCCTTTTTAGAGGAGTCGATGGCACTGGCTGTTTTTCTGGCCTCTCTCCTGACAGCACAGGCCCCAACCCTCTCTCAGCTAGCTATTCACCTTGCAGCCCCTACCTAGAAGGCCTTAGTGAGACACCACATGCCCAGGGACTAAGTTGAGATGGGAAGCAAGGCCTGGGTCCCAGTCTCAGTTTTCATTGTACCTGGAGTGACTAAGCCTAGGCCTCAGTTTCCCCATCCATGGATGAGAAATTTTGAATGGGTCTCCTCTTGCCTCCTGGCTCTGGTTGTGTTTGTTTATTCAAGGGCCCAGCAGGTGTTTACTGAGGCCTTCTCTGGTACCACCCAGAGTACCTGGGGTCATAGAGAGAGAAGGCCAGTGACTCATGCCCTTAGGAGTATGCCCTCAAGCTGGCTGGGATGCAACCCCAGCACAGACATTTTTACCCTATGTCTCAAAGAAATGTACAGCTCCACCATGGGTCTAGGACTCAGGGCCTATGTGGCCTCGAGTCGATCCCTCTCCTGTACATTATACCCTTAAACTCTTTGCTTGCTGCTCCCTTGACTGGGTCCCTCCTTGTTCTTGTGTCTCGAATAAGCCACCATTATTCCCTCTGCCTGGCTGCTTCCTCTTCGTTCTTCAACTGCCCCTTCTTGGTATGCCCTGCTGGCTAGGTGCAGGCTCTGTTCACCCCTTCCTGGTGCTTGCTCACTTCTGAAACTACCGCCTAGCCAGACTGGGAGGTAAAGACATTTATTACCTAGCCCTGCAACCTCTGGTTGCCACATAGAGAGTGTGAATAGTTGAGCCGGGCGTTGGTGGTGCACGCCTTTAATCCCAGCACTCGGGAGGCAGAGGCAGGCAGATCTCTGTGAGTTCGAGGCCAGGAGGCCAGCCTGGTCTTGAGAATGAGTGCCAGAATAGGCTCCAAAGCTACACAGAGAAACCCTGTCTCGAAAAACCAAAAAAAAAAAAAAAAAAAAAAAAAAAAGTGTGCATAGTCTCTTGTAGCCCAGGCTGACTTCTAACTCAAAATGGATAGATAGCCTTGAACTCCTGATCTTCCAGCCTCTGCTTTTCTGGTGCTAGAATTACAAGTGAGTCTCACCATACCCAGTTTCACTCTGTAGATCTGGCTGGTCTCCTGAGTGCTGTGATTAAAGGCATTTTGGCCACCAAGCCTTGAACCTAACAGGAGGAACCTTTTTTTTTGTTTTGTTTTTTGTTTTGGTTTTGCCTCCCGAGGGCTGGGATTAAAGGTGTGCGCCACCAACACCTGGCTGAAACTTTTTATTTTTTTAAAGATTTTTTTATTAATTTATTATGTATACAGTGTTCTGTCTGCATGTACCCATGAAAGCCGGAAGAGGGCACCAGATCTCATTACAGATGGTTGTGAGTCATCATGTGGTTGCTGGGAACTGAACTCAGGACCTCTGGAAGAGCAGGCAGTGCTCTTAACCTCTGAGCCAAACTCTCTAGCTCCAGAAGGAAACTTTTTAGCTGGACCAAAGGGTTGAACAAAGTTTGATGGTGAGATGAAAACAGGTCAGGGTCAAAGAAGAGGGTGATCACGCCAAAGTGTTCTCCAAGACAATGGCTGTGCAAGACTGTGGCAGGCAGCCATATTTGGAGTTTCAGTGAGCTGACTTACCTTGCCTCTTGCCCAGTCTGTGAACGAAGTCCTGCGGTCGATGGAGTCACCACTGGAACTGGTGGAAGGCTTCGTGAGTTCCATCGAGGTGGCTGTCCCCTGGGCTGCGCTCCTCACTGACCACTGTACTGTATGTGTATCGGGCCTCCAACTTATCTTGCAGCCCCGCCAGGGACCAGGTGAGAGCAGGGCAAGATCAACGGTGGGAAGTTGCTGAGAATGACCCAGAAACTGTCTGGGTCTTTCTACCCTGAGCTCTTGTTCCTTCCCTCAGGACCAGGGGCTGCTGACTCTCAGAGTTGTTCCTCCTGCATGACCACAAGCCTGCAGCTGGCCCAAGAGTGCCTGCGTGAAGGGCTGCCGGAACCCTCAGAACCACCTCAGCCCCTGGAGGGGCTGGAAATGTTTGCACAGACCATTGAGACTGGTGAGCATGCCCCTGCTGCTAGTCTGTTCCTGGGCCCTCCACAGTCTATGGTGTGGGGCTCTAGGCAGTAGCATGGTAACTACCTTGTTTCCCAGAGTGGCAGGAACTTGTCTTGCTTCCTGCTGCACCGCCTAACTCTAGATGCTCGTCCACAGTGCTTCGGAGGATCAAGGTGACCTTTCTGAACACTGTTGTAAGGGTGGAGCACTCAGTGGGTGATGTGGAACGCGGCATGGCTGTGGAGATCCGGGTACAGAGGTGAGGAATGAAGGGAAATGAGGGAAGATAAATGCCTCATTCCCAGTTCCTGAGAAGTGACGGGGGGGGGGGGGTGCAGGGTTGGTGAGATTGAGGAAGTGGGCTCTGCTGAGAGCCTGCACTGGTACCTAGGGCCAGAAGGTACAGGCCCAAAGCGACTGAGTCTAAGGACTCTGAGAAGCAGCATGCCCCTAGAACATCTTTAAAGAGGGGCTTCCGGCCTAGGGCTATCTAGACAAGGCCAGAACCTTCACTCCCCAGCCTGGAGTACTGTGATGAAGCGGTGCGGGACCCAAGCCAGGCACCGCCTGTGGACGTGCACCAGCCGCCTGCCTTTCTGCACAAGCTCCTACAGCTGTCAGGGGTTCGCCTGCACTTTGAGGAGCTGCCCTCCCAGGTGGACCCGCCAAAGCCCCCTTTGCAGATTGGTAGCTGCACAGGGTACATGGAGCTAATGGTGAAGCTGAAGCAGAACGATGCCTTCCCAGGCCCCAAGGTGAGTTCCAGGCCTTAAGAGTTTGACCCATCCTAGGTCCATTCCCAGAAGTGCTGAGCTGATTGGCCCCAGGCCAGGAGGAGGAGCCAGGTATAGTGGCTCATACCTGTAATCCCAACGTTTTGGAGCCTAACGCAAGGCTGCCTTCTGTTCGAGTCCAGCCTGGACTACAGAATAATTCCAGGTTTTGGGGGGTTTTATTTTGCTTTGTTTTTCTGTGTATCCCTGGCTGTCCAGGAACTCACTCTGTAGACCTGGCTAGTCTCCTGCCTCTGCCTCCTGAGTGTTGGGATTAAAGGCATGTACCACCAACGCCCAGCTTACTTCCAGTTCTTGCAGTGAGGATGAGGGGTGGGCATTGCTATCTTCTTGGCAACTGAAAAAACAGAGACTCTGAAAGATCAGGTTGGCCAAATCTATGCAACTGCTTGGTAGCAAATTTCAAATTACAGCTGGTATCTCACCTCCCCAGGGTATGGGTAGGTAGGTTGCTGTTCTTGGGGTAGGTGGCATGTAAGGGCTCCACAGCTGTCCACTCTGTCCCCAGATGGAGGTATCAGGACAGCTGGGCTCCCTGCACCTGCTCTTGACCCCACGCCAGCTCCAGCAGCTTCAAGAACTGCTCAGTGCCATCAACCTTGCGGGTAAGCCTGCTGAGCCCTGGGTGGCAGTGGGGTGAGCTAGGGATAACCTTGTAGGCTGTGTTGAAACATCTTTCCTACAGACCCAGGAGGCCTGGCCGACAAACTAAACAAGAGCCGTCCACTGGGTGCTGGAGACCTGTGGCTCATTGAGCAGGATCTGAACCAACAGTTGCAGGCGGGTGCTGTTGCTGAGTCCCTCAGCCTACACCCCATCACCAACTCCCTCAATGTGGACAGTACTGGTGGGTGCCAGGCCCTTGCAAAAGGAAGGGGCAGCTTGCGTCAGTGTAAGAGCCAGGGGCCCAGCCTATCTATTCCTGACTGCCCCTCACCTTATCCCCAGACCTCTTCTTCTCCATGGCTGGCCTCACAAGCAGTGTGACCTCGGCTATTTCTGAGCTCTCCATGTACAGTGTAGACCTGGGCTCCTCTGCTCACAGTAACATGACCTTCCACCGGCCCTCTACCCCAACCCATTCAGGTGGTAAGTCGACCCATTAGGTGCTAGAAGTGGGGTGGAAATGGCCTCAGGGGTCGTGGGGTGTCAGATTCAGATACATGCAAGAGGTCTTAATGATGCCTGTAGAAGTTTGTATGTTGTATGTGAGCGCCAGAAGAGGGCACCAGATCTCATTACAGATGGTTGTGAGCCTCCATGTGGTTGCTGGGAATTGAACTCAGGACCTCTGGAAAAGCAGCCAGTGTTCTTAACTGCTGAACCATTTCTCCAGCCCATAGGCTAGGTTTCTTAGTGAGTGCTTTGGCCAGGAACTCCAGCTCTTTGGACTCAGTTCACCTTTCTACAAAAGGGCATAGTGAAGATCAGGCTGTATGTTTTAGTTAAGTGTGTAGGTCAAAGACTGGTATAGGATCAACTGATCCTTCTAGCACCTTCAGAGGATTAGACTGAGCCTGGTCAGAGGGCCTGGCATACAATGAAATCAGGTGTCGGCCCTTCCAGGCACAGGTGGTACAATGGTTATGGCCTCCTATAGTCTAGTTTAGCCAGTTTCTTTCTTATTTCTTCTTCCTCCTCTTCCTCCTTCTCTTCTTCCTCCTCCCCTTCTTCCTCTTCTCCTCCTCTTTTTCTAGACAAGGTCTCACTTATGTAGCCCTGGCTGGCCGGCCTGGAATTCCCTATATAGACCAGGCTGAACTTGAATTCACAGAGATCCTCCTGACTTCCTGACTTTGCCTCCTGCGTGCTGGGATTAAAGGTGTGTGCCACCATGCCCAGCCTAGCCAGGGTTTCTCCAACCCTCTGCTCAGTGGCCAACTGTGAATCCATTTAAGATACCCAGGAGCAGCCCCTATTGGAGCCTCTATTCCTCCAGGCAAGACGGCCCCAGCTCCTCTTCCTGACACCATGCGCCCTGACTCACTGCTGAAGATGACCTTGGGAGGTGTGACCCTGACCTTGCTTCAGACAGCTGCCCCATCTTCAGGACCACCTGACCTCACCACCCACTTTTTTGCTGAGTTTGATGCTGCCAAAGATGGGCCTTTCATCTCCCGAGACTTCCACCTCCTCCGGCCACGCTTCCAAAGGGCCTGCCCTTGTAGTCATGTCCGGTACACACCACAGCCTGAGTCAGGGACCTGCAGGGAACACCCAGAGCCCACAGCTCACCCCTGAGGCTTATATTTTTGCCCACAGACTAACAGGCACAGCCGTGCAGCTGTCCTGGGAGCTGCGGACTGGTGGCCACAGTCGGAGGACGAGCAGCACAGATGTGCACTTCGGGCAGCTGGAGGTGCTGGAGTGCCTGTGGCCCAGGGCCACCTCAGAGCCAGAGTACACAGAGGTGAGGGCAAAGCCCAGGGCCACCTCAGAGCCAGAGTACACAGAGGTGAGGGCAAAGCCCAGGGCCACCTCAGAGCCAGAGTACACAGAGGTGAGGGCAAAGCCCAGGGCCACCTCAGAGCCAGAGTACACAGAGGTGAGGGCAAAGGGAGGCCTGGGGGTCAGACAGGGCTTAGGCCAGCCTGACCTTGTTTAACCTTGTGTGTCCCTTGTAGATCCTGAGCTTCCCCAGGCACTCGGGCTCCCAAGCCTCAGCTCGACCCTGTGCCCACCTGCGCCACACACAGACCGTGCGCCGGGTGCTCAAGGTAACCACTCCCTGTCCCAACCAAACTACCTCTTTCTCTTCAGGGACTCTTGTATATCTGTTCTCATTCTGACCTTGCTATTACTGTGGCCTGATTTCCCCTTCCCTGCCTATGTTGAACCTCTAAGGTTGACAGAGCCAAGTACTGGTAGCTTTTGTATAAGCCGGCGTGATCTGGGTGTAATGGCACAGGCTTGTGGTCCCAGCATTTGGGAAGCTGAGGCAGAAGGTGACAAGTTGGAGGCCTGGCTGAGCTACAGATTGAGTTCAAGACCAGTCCAACCAACTTAATGAGGTCCTGTCTCAAAGTTAAAAAGGAGCTGTGGCGCCCCTGCTCGAGGATGACATGCAAAGTCATGAAGCGTACCATGGTGTTTTTTTTGTTTTGTTTTGTTTTTTAATTTAAAAAAAAGGAGCCAGGGTAGCACAGTGGTCCCTAGCACTATGGGCATATAAAGCCCCCTCTGTCCTCTGCTGTGGCTCTTATCCCAGCTCCTCTCCTACCCTTGGGAAGCCTTGTTTTGGTTTATGTGAGTCCCTTCCCACCCTAACATCACTTATCACAGCTGACCTAATCACCTTACCCCCAACTAGAGCCGATCCCGGCGATCCGTTGCCTGCCATTGCCATTCAGAACTGTCCCTGGACCTAGCTGACTTTCAAGCTGATGTGGAGCTGGGGTCCCTGGACCGACTTGCTACCTTGCTTCGTCAAACCACCACACCCTCTGAGCCACCCGCTGGCCTGCTAGTGAGCTGCCCTGCTGCTTCTGGGCTGGGGTGGGAAGCTGGCACTAAAGCTCTATTCAGTCCCCTGTGACAGCTCTGACCTCCAGCCCTTCCACAGACAGAGCCCCCACAGGCCACCGAGCAGCAGACAGTGTTTCGGCTCTCAGCACCCCGGGCCACCCTTAGGCTACGCTTCCCCATCCCAGACCTACGGCCTGAGCGGGATCCCTGGGCTGGCCAGGCTGTGCGGGCTGAGCAGCTGCGATTGGAGCTGAGTGAGCCCCAGTTCCGTTCAGAGCTCAACAGTGGCCCTGGTCCCCCAGCTCCCACTCACCTGGAACTTACCTGCTCAGATCTACAAGGTAAGGGTAGCCAGGCAACAGCTGGGGCAGAGGCCTGGACCTCTTGGAAAGGTGGGTTTGAGGTTACAGAAGGGTCTGGGTTACAGTTGGAGAAGACCCCAACACAGGCAGAGAGGCCCATTTATCCCAGGAACAGTGACCTGACCCAGAAATGGGGAGGAAAAGGAAAGAGGCAGCAATGAGACCCTGTCTTCTCGGTCCCCTCCAGGAATCTATGAAGATGGAGAGAAGCCACCTGTCCCCTGCCTGCGAGTCTCTAAAGCTCTGGATCCCAGGAGCACTAGGACCAAGTACTTTCTACCTCAGTAAGAGGAGTGCTGGAAAGGGCAGCTGTAGAGGAGGGATCTACTGGCTTTGGTGGCAGGGCACTAACCGGTCTGTGTCCTGGCAGGGTAGTGGTGACCCTGAACCCCCAGTCCAGTGGCACACAGTGGGAGACAGCCTCTGAGAAAGGCCGGGACCTAGAACTGTCCACTGAGAGTCCCTGTGAGCTGCGGCAGCCTGAGCCCTCACCCTTCTCCTCCAAGAGGACCATGTATGAGACTGAGGAGGTGAGGCTCCCCGACTTTCTCTACTGTGGATGCCACTGTGGGACTGGGCCATACATAGCATGGGGGCCACTGCTGAGAGGAGCATCTCCTGTTCCAAGTAACAAGGGACCCTGAGGAACCCACCCTTGCTTGGGGTAGGGAGGCAAGCACACCAGGGATAGGCCCTTCAGGCCATTTCAGCCATCTAACTCCGGTGGTACACTTGGGCCTCAGCATCCTCTTCTGAAGTTGACCGGTACAAGTGCTAAGTGTGAGGCAGTGGAGACCCTGGAGCAGGACCAACTGGCTTCCTGGACAGGCTCTGCTCCTTGGTGGATTGTGTGTTTCCTCCTGTGGAATTGTCTTGAAGGCTATTGTGAGGACTGCCAGGATTCACGTTCATGAGGAAATGCTTGGGCCCTGTGTCCCAAGTGAATGTCCTCCACCTTGGGAGAGAGGGCACCAATGGATAGATGGATGGATGAACTAACTAGTGGATGGATGGATGGATGGATGGATGGATGCCAGAATCTCCAATTTTGAAGCCAGATACAGGCCTGGGGCAGGTCTCCTGGCTGACTTTTCTCACCTGTCTAGATGGTGATCCCTGGAGATCCCGAGGAGATGAGGACATTCCAGAGCCAGACATTGGCAATGTCCCACTGTACCGTGGATGTGATCATGCCCAGTGCCCACATCTTCCTGCCCAGCAAGGAGGTCTACGAAAGCATCTACAACAGGTGGAGACATGGGGTAGGCTGGACTGGGCTGGGCTGAAGGCCCTGTCCTCTCTTACCTCTGCTACTGCTCCCATGTCAGGATCAACAATGACCTGCTCATGTGGGAGCCTGCAGACCTGCTTCCCAAGTCCACCACTGCCACTCAGCCACCTGGCTCACTGGGGTTCAGGATGTGCAAGTCGGCCTTCAAGCTGGGTACGAGAGGAATGCTGGCTAGATGGGGAGGAGTCCAGGTACGGGCAGGGCTGGGCCAGCCCTCCACATCTCCTTTCCACCCAGCCAACTTGTTCACTCAGACTCAGACTCGGATGAAGAAGATACCCAGTTCTTCTCGATGGCATCGGGTGCCCCCCATACTCCTGCCCCTGAGTCTTCCCATCGTCAGTCCCAGAGTACCTTCTCCACACTTGTGACAGTGCTGAAGGGTCGTATTACCGCACTCTGTGAGGCTAAGGTGAGGCAGCCCAACTCCAGAGCGTTCCTGCCAACTTCAAGTTAGGAACCGAGAGAGCAGAAAGCTTAGCAGGCCAGCAGCACCTATTACCCAGTGAACCCACCCAAACCACTCACCACCCCTCACAGCTGTCAGCCACTCCCCAGCCTTTCCTCCATGTACGGATGGGGGTCCCTCTCGGTGAGTTTGAGACCAGCTTGGTCTCCAGAGCGAGTGCCAGGATAGGCTCTAAAGCTACACAGAGAAAGCCTGTCTCGAAAAACCAAAAAAAAAAAAATAAAATAAAAAAGAATGGGGGTCCCAATGCCAGCAGGGTGAGGCGTGGCCTTCCCCTTCAGCTAGCTACACATGGTGCAGACTAGAAGTGAAGTCTGAAAAGAGCCAGAGCTGCCTCAGGCCAGTCTCCGGGTGTTAGCAATGCTGGATTCGGCAGTGAGCTGAGTGTTTGCTCCTCTGCAGGATGAGACAGGGAAGCGGCTGGATGTCACTCACGGGGAGCTGGTGCTAGACGTGGAGCAGGGCACCATCTTCAGCGTCACCCAGTACCGCGGCCAACCCGGGCTTGGCTACTTCTGCCTGGAAGCTGAAAAGGCCACACTCTACCATCAAGGTGTGGGGCCACTGCAGTATCAGGCCGGGCAAGGGCGATTTCAGGAGGGCTGTGGGCTGTGAGTGGGGTGCTCAGCAGGCTCAACAGGGCTCACAAGATTCCTCCGCAGCGGTCGTGGAGGACTACCTGCTGCCCACTCACCTGGAACTACCCAGCTTTGCTCCCCCGGCTCAGCTGGCTGTAACCATCTACCCATCAGAAGAAGGGGTGACTGAACGGGGAGCCTTAGGACGCAAGGGCCAGTGCCCCCGCATGCTGTCTGCAGCTGTCCGAATCCACCTGGACCCCCACAAGAATGTCAAGGTATGGATTCTTCTGCTGCTCACCGACCCACTTGACTTGGGCAACTGCCTCCTTGCTGTACACTGATGCTGGACCCCACCCTCCCTCTTGACTGACTGCACCTCCTTCCCCAGGAGTTTTTGGTGACAATAAGGCTACACAAAGCCACTCTACGCCACTACATGGCCCCACCTGAGCAGAGCTGGCACTCCCAGGTGAGCAAAAGAACCTGGGAGGTCATCCGGCCCTGAGGCTCTGGACTTCTGATTTGGGCAAGCAGGTCAAATATGGCCTAAAAAGGCCAGTGTGAAAAATACAGACTGAACTGCAGTTGACCTTGGTCAGAGCTCCTGACAAGTGGTGTGGTGGACAGCTGATGGGCAATGGGAAGGGGGCCAGGCCAGTATTAGAGGAAGAAGTCATTTTGTCCTCACTGTTGTCGCCCCCACCCCATCTCTCACTCTGGCCTGTGTAGCTACTGGACTTCTTGGATGTCCTGGATGACCCTGTGCTGGGCTATCTGCCCCCAACAGTCATCACTATTCTCCACACACACCTATTCTCCTGTGCTGTGGACTACAGGTACCCACACTGGGGGGCTAGGGAATACAGGGTCAGGGGCCAGCTCAGATGTAAGGAGCCTGCTCCAGCCCAATTCTGCCCCCTCAGGCCCCTCTACCTCCCTGTGCGAGTCCTCATCACTGCTGAGACCTTCACCCTCTCCAGCAACATTGTCATGGACACCTCTACCTTCCTGCTCAGGTATGCAGGCTGCCCCAGACCTGGGCCATCCCACTCCGAGCTGGGCTATGGCTAACTTCCTGATGCCTGTCTACTCAGAGCTTCTTGGGGCCATCTGTATTTGGGGTGATAGTGCCCCATATTCTCACATGTCCTCAGGAATGTGAGTTGTTTCCACTTCTACTCAAAATCAGACTTGAGCCTTAGTGTCCTGGATTTGTAATCTCGATTCTGGGAGTTCTAAAAGCATACAGAAGAATGGAAAGCTAAAACATAGTGCATGACCAAATGAGGTGCAGCTCCACCCAGGCACCAGAAAGGAAGGAAAGAGCCACAGTAGAATGTCTACTGGGAAATTTTAGATTAAAAAAAAAAAAAGCTTTAAAAAGTTTTATTTTAGCTGGGCGGTAGCCGTGCATGCCTTTAGTCCCAGTACTCGGGAGGCATTGGCAGGCGGATCTCTGTGAGTTCAAGACCAGCATGGTCTACAAGAGCTAGGTTCCAGGACAGCCTCCAAAGACACAGAGAAACCCTATCTCAAAAAAAAAAAAGAAAGAAAAGTTTTATTTTAGTGGTGATGGCAATTTAACCCAGGCCCTCATGTGTGCTCTACCAAAATCTCTACCAACTGAGCTGCATTGCCAGCCTAAATATTTTAAAAAATATGCTAGGTGGGCATAGTAGCATAAGCCTGTGATACCAGCAGGAGGTACCAAGGAGGAAAGAACAGGTTCAAACACAAGTACTTGTCAGAATGAAAAAAAAATGAGAAAAGAAAATTTAAAAGCTGATACTAATGGAGTGGGTGTGTGATCCCAGCTCCTTTTGAAGCTGGAGAATCGTGCCTGGACAGCTTGGCGAGAAAGATGTAGCTCAGGTCAGGCCGTGTATTCAATCCCTAGTACTAGATGGACAGACACATGAGCAGACAGATAATGGGGGTGGGGGGCGGGGCATCCTCCACACACTGGGAACCAAGTCCAATGCAGAATTAGAAATTTTTTGAGTACCTTAAGTCCCATTAGAGTAAGTACCTGCAGGCTCTTCCTAGGCCCTCTATGACCATCAAAGAACAGTGCTGAGGCTGTCAAGGTCTCATCACTGTAGCTTCTTAGGCACTTGGACCTCTTTGCCCATCACCTCCAGGACCCCTCCTACCCCTCTGCCCAGCTGCCACTGAGCTGCCACCTGCAGTGGCTCCCGGGCCCTTCTCAGCCCTGTTCCCCACCAGGTTCATCCTTGATGACTCCGCTTTGTATCTGTCCGACAAGTGTGAGGTGGAGACCCTCGATCTTCGGCGAGGTAGGCAGGGCCTGAGTTGGGCTCCCCCAACACTGAGGGGACAATCCCCTGACCCACTGAGAGCAGCCAGGTGTCACCCAGCTGCTGGCTTGTTCTTAGCTACATATATGTGCGTGTACACACACACACGCACGCAGCTGTGCTTGACACACTGGACTCTTACTCTGCTGGTGGGTAGTGCAGAGGCGGGGAGGATGGAGACCGTGAGAACCTTCTGCCCTCTGCCTCAGATTATGTCTGTGTCCTGGACATCGACCTCCTAGAGCTGGTAATCAGAACCTGGAAGGGCAGCACCGAGGGCAGACTGGTAAGTGACTGGCACCAGAGGTCAGGGAAGCCTCAAGAGGGTCATAGTCCATGCCCTTGCCTTGACAGGCTACCACTAGTGTTCCTCCAGGGAAGGGCCAGGTCCCTCTGAGTGTCCTTCCAACTCACTGAGGACACCAGAGGACACCTACAGGCAGGACAGAGGTGGGGCCCAGGGGCCCATCCACTGTTGGTCCCAGTTTTTCTCATCTTCATGATGAGGTAACAGGTCCTGTATCACTTGGCTGAAGTCGGGGGCAGGGGTGGGTGGCTGGGTACCTTCATCAGTTGTCTGGGATGTCTACATATTTGGGCAATGAGGTACTGCCCCTGTTGACCAGACAAGAGAAGATCCCCCTTGCTCTCCCTCTGTGTGGAATGAGATCTGAGAAGCCTGTGGTGTGGGATGGGGAGCCTGGCATGTGGTAGCTCCTGTGCCAATGCCATGGCCCACCACCCACAGAGCCAGCCACTGTTCGAGCTGCGCTGCTCCAACAATGTGGTGCATGTGCACAGCTGTGCCGACTCCTGCGCCCTACTGGTCAACCTGCTGCAGTATGTAACCAGCTCTGGTGACCTGCACCCCCCACCCCGGCCCCCCAGCCCCACGGAGATCGCTGGCCAGAAGGTACAGGTGAGGCCTGGCCACATAGGCTACCAGAGCTCGGCCAGGCCCCTCTCTTTATACAGTCACAAGGCCTGGATTGGAGGAGCCCTGGAGCTACCCCTCCTGGTGCTCACTCCTGCCCTTTGCCTTTCCTGGCCCAGCTCTCGGAGAGCCCTGCCTCCCTGCCCTCATGCCCTCCAGTGGAGACAGCCCTCATCAACCAACGAGACCTGACTGATGCCCTTCTGGATACTGAGCGGCGTAGCTTGCGGGAGCTGGCCCAGTCATCAGGTCGGTCAGGGTGCCCTAGGGACAGCAGACCCGTCAGGCACCCTCAGCCTCATCTCACACTGACCTCTTTTCTCCCGATAGGTGACCCCCTTCCTCAGGCCTCTCCTGTCTCCCTCTATCTCTTCCCCGGTGAACGGAGTGGGGCCCAGGCCCCTTTGCCTCCTCCTGGGGGCTCTTCTCATACCTTGGAGTCATATTCTAAGGCAAAGGAGCATGAAAAAGAAGAGGAAGGGGACGGAGACACCCTGGACAGTGATGAGTTCTGCATCCTTGACGCCCCTGGCCTAGGCATCGCGGTGGGTTGGGATTGGGGTTCTGGTTGCCCAGCCCTTCTAGAGCTCTTAGGTAGGAGAAGCAGCCAGAAGAGGAGACAAAATATCCTGTACAGACAGGGGGCAGAGGAAGAAGGGGGCCGTTAGCAGAAGAGAGTGCCATGTAACTATAAGGACTAGTGAGATGGCCAAGCTCATTAAGGTTCCAGGTGACAGGACCAACAGGAGCAAAACTTCTCCTGGGAAGACCACCTAGACACTGACACTGGGCTGGGAGTTCAGGAGAGTCAATTTTTTGTTGTTGTTAAAAATAGAGGAAGAAGGCTGGGCGGTGGTCCTTTAATCCCAGCACTCGGGAGGCAGAGGCAGGGGGGGTCTCTGAGTTCGAGGCCAGCCTGGTCTACAAGAACTAGTTCCAGGATAGGTTCCAAAGCCACAGAGAAACCCTGTCTTAAAAAAAAAAAAAAAAAGAAAGAAAGAAAAGAAAGAAAGAAAGAAAGAAAGAAAGAAAGGAAAAATAAAAATAGAGGGAGAAGAAAGGGAGACAAAAAGGCAGGTGCTGGTGATGGCCACCTCTTTGTCACACATCTTTGGTTGGCTATTTTCTGGCAGCCCCGAGATGGGGAACCCATTGTGACACAGCTGCACCCAGGCCCCATCATCGTGCAGGACGGATACTTCTCCCAGCCACTGGGAAGCACTGACCTACTGCGGGCGCCTGCCCACTTCCCAGTGCCCAGCAGCCGTGTGGTACTACGGGAAGTCTCCTTCATCTGGCACCTCTATGGGGGTAGAGACTTTGGCCTTCACCCCACTCACAGGTTAGAGGCATGTGGGTAGCAATTGGGATTATGATCTGGGCATAGCCTCCATTGTGACCTCCAGCGGCTGGCAGCCTCAAGCCTCACGCATCTCTGTACTCTGACCTTGAGTTTTTCCTTGCCCTGGCCTGACACTGAGGGTTTCCTCCCCCAGGCTTAAAGGACGGCTGAGGTTGAGGAGAGCAGATATTTCCTCAGTCAGCTTGACCCCATGTGTCTTTTCCCAGAGCAAGAGTTGGTTTCACAGGCCCCAGGGTCTCCCCTTCCCGCTCCTCTGGTCCCAACCGACCCCAGAACTCCTGGCGTACCCAAGGTGGTATCGGACGGCAGCACCAGGCTCTCATGGAGATCCAGCTCAGCAAAGTGAGTGCAAGGCTGAGTGAGGAGTGAACCCAGAAGAAAGGCTCTAGGGAAAAAGCAGGGTGGTGGCAGGTGATGATGGATTCCAGAGGGCTTGGATATCAGGTGCCACAGGTCATATGAGGAAGAGAGTGGTCCAAAGAGCCCAAAAGGGTGTTAGAGGTTCCAGTTTTCTTAGAGCAACCTGTTTTTGCTGAGCAAGCATGGTGACAGATAACAGAGCATGCAAAGCTGTTGGTGGCTGGGAGGGCTCAGGAAACAGCATCCTGTCTGTAGCTAGAAGACCTGGTAGGAGCCAGAAGCATCCAGAAATAGAAAAGGCTTTATAACAGAAGTTTAAAGATAAGATAGGCCTGGGCAAGAACAAGGACAGGCATGGAGGGGAAGTCAAGCCCCTCTTCCCCCAGGACAGGCAGCAGAGCACACACCCCTGGGTGCAGAACACGGCTTAGAGAGGGTGGGACCATGCTGGGCTGAAGGAGAGCGTTTAGAGACCAGTGAGGTGAATGGGCCTCAGGAAGGTCTGACAAGGTGGTGTCCCACTTAAAAGTAGAAGAAAGGCTGTGGGAAGGTTGGATGGATTGGGGCAGGTCAAGTTTGGTGTGGCTAGGTTGGCGGCAGGGATTCAGCTGTTAGTATGGGCCTGAGGTGGGACAGGGTCAGGAAGGGTTTCTGGGAGGGAAAGGGCCTCAGCCAGACCCCTCCCTCTTAGGCCCCAGGGCACAACTCAGTCCTCATCCACCACAGGTGAGCTTCCAGCATGAAGTATACCCAGAAGAGTCAGCCACAGGTGGGGGCCCTGGCCAGGAGCCGGAAGAGCGGCCACTGTCCCGCCAGGTGCTCATTGTTCAAGAGCTAGAGATCCGAGACCGGTTGGCCACCTCCAAGATCAACAAATTCCTTCATTTGCACACGAGCGAGCGGCTGCCAAGGCGCTCACACTCTAATATGGTGAGTGTACTTGGGTGTGGGCAGCCTCTTTCCCATAGACCCTCCTGAGCGTGCTGTATGTCCAGAGGACAGAGTCCAGCCTGGACAGAGAGAGGCAAGGGTGATGACGTTGGGAATGGGGTTCCCAAAGCCCAGCAGACATCCAGTTTACCCTCTGCCGTCAGCTTACCATAAAGGCGCTGCATGTCGCTCCCACCAGCAGCCTGGGAGGGCCAGAATGCTGTCTTCGGGTCTCCATGATGCCTCTAAGGCTCAATGTGGACCAGGTGAGTAGATGGGCAAGGGCAGAACCCATCGTGACCCCCTGGCCCTGGATCTGACCCAGAACTCTTCCTGCAGGATGCCCTCTTCTTCCTCAAGGACTTTTTTACCAGTCTAGTGGCTGGCATCAACCCCATGGTCCCAGGAGATGCTTCTGCTGAAGGTGAGAGACCAGGCCAGGGAGGGGACTCTAGATCCTGCCACCCCAGCCATCCTCAGTTTCATCCTGGGTCTGTGGCCTCTCTCCCTCCAGCTCATCGAGAAACCCACAGCCGGCCCAGCAGTCCCCAGGAAGGGCAGTCTGAGGGCACAGAGACAGCGAGTAGTCCCCATGAGGTTCCAGGCAGTGGCCACAGCTCCTCTGACCCACAGCCCATCTACTTCAGGTAGGGAAGAGAGACCTGGGCCAGGCTGTCTGCCAACTAAGTCAGTGACCAGGTCAGTGACCGAGGATCCTCTCCCTTCTTCCTCTTCCAGGGAGTTCCGCTTCACATCTGAGGTGCCCATCTGCCTGGATTACCATGGCAAGCATGTCACCGTAGACCAGGTGGTGAGTGGTGCCATCAGACAGGCTGTGTGAGCCACTCTCTGTGGCTCCAGGGTCTGGGACCAAGATTCACAGCATGTGTCCCAAACATAATCACACCCTGTGCCCCCTCCCAATAGGGCACTTTCACAGGACTGCTCATCGGCCTGGCCCAGCTCAACTGCTCCGAGCTGAAGCTCAAGCGGCTTTGCTGCCGGCATGGGTGAGCCCCCAGCCCCTCCCTTGTGGGGTCTACAGCCTTCACTCTGCTGTTTCTCAGGGGGTGCATAGCCTTGGCCAAATCTTTACTCTTCTCAGGCCTCAGTGTCTCATTTGTAGTAGGCTATTGTTGCCCCACCATGGCTGGGTAAGACAATGGGGCAGGTTGGGGAGTGCTCACAGTTCTTGTCTGAGAGGTACCCAGCCACACTTGGCCCTGGCCTTTCAGTGTATGGCTTGCCCCCATCTCATACTTGTTGCCTCTCCCTTCCAGTCTCCTGGGTGTGGACAAGGTGCTGGGCTATGCCCTCAATGAGTGGCTGCAGGACATCCGCAAGAATCAGCTGCCTGGCCTACTGGGAGGCGTGGGCCCCATGCACTCAGTTGTGCAACTCTGTGAGTGTCTGGCTTTGAGAACTCTGTTTTTTTACAGGCGAATATAGATGAAGGGAAGTAAGGACAACTCCCCCAAAGTGGGGAGGGGGTTCTAAGGGAGGACCACACTTTTAAAACAAATCCATTTATTTTCTGTGTGTATGTGGGCGGTTGCATGTATGCACACCATAGAGTACGTATGGAGATCAGAGGACAGCTTACAGAAATCAGTTCTCTTTCCACCCTGTGAGTCCTGGATGTTGAACTCAGGTCAGCAGACCTGGTAGCAAGCACCTCTACCCACTGAACCATCTTGCTGGCCCTCCTATTTTATTTTATTTGGTTTTTGAGGCAATCTCACTAGCGCTGGCTATCCTGGAACTCACTATGTAAACCAGGCTATCTTCAAACTCATAGAGATCCTCCTGCGTCTGCCTCCCAAGTGCTGGGGTTAAAGGACACTGGCACTCTATCTTATTTTTTGAGACAGAGTCTCATGTAACATGTGCTGGGGTCACAGGCATGTGACACCACACCTGACTTGTACCATCAAACCTAAGAACTCCTGAACTTGCACTTTGATGCAAGGAGCTGTGTCATACCTGTAATTCAAACACTGGGAGGCAGAGGTAGGAGGATTGCTTGTTAGTTTAAGATCAGCCTGAATGAGGGCTAGGCCAGGCTAGGGGCAGCTACTTAGCAATATTCTGTCTTTTAAAAAAGGAAAAAGAAACTGGACTAGGAAAGGGGTGGGGAAGAAAGGCCAGGGCAACCCTGGCATCTCTGATAATCCTGTCCTTTAGTCCAAGGGTTCCGGGACCTCCTGTGGCTACCCATTGAGCAGTACAGGAAAGACGGGCGCCTCATTCGGGGGCTGCAGCGTGGGGCTGCCTCCTTTGGGTCGTCCACAGCCTCTGCTGCTCTGGAACTGAGCAACCGGCTGGTCCAGGCCATCCAGGTAAGTGTAGGGCTGGACAGGAAAGGGACACCCTCATCCCCAGGCTCCTGATCCTGTCTTCACAGTTCTGCTGAACGCTGAACTGGAAAAAGCCGGGCACAGATAAAGTCCTCATGACAATTGTGGCTCCCATGGGTGCGGCCAAAAGTATGTTCTGGGCTATCAGAGCCCACCATGTTTCCATGATCACAGCTATTTGTAAGTGGTGACTGTACAAGGAGCAGATGCAGAAACTGGCCCTGGTTCATCCAGTTTCGCACTTTACTGGGTCCCAGAGCTGCCACACACACACACACACACACACACACACACACACCGCCATCATACCAAAACCCCGTCTCCTGGGAAGTGACTGACCTTCTGGGCGGGGTGGGGCTGGGTGAGCCTTCAGGCATGTGGGAACACTGCATCTGGAGACTTTTGAACTCAGCCCAGAAAGGGCAGGGCAGGGTTCCAGGGGGTCTGCAGTGGAGAGGTTCATTTGCATGGGAAAGACCAGGAGTGGGCAGAGAACACAGGAGCCAGAGGGTGGGTGGGCAGAAGTGGGTTTGGCAGTGGGCTTTTTTTTCTTTGGTTTTTTGAGACAGGTTTCTCTGTGGCTTTGGAGGCTGTCCTGGAACTAGCTCTTGTAGACCAAGCTGGTCTCGAACTGACAGAGACCCGCCTGCCTCTCTGCCTCCCAAGTGCTGGGATTAAAGGCATGCACCACCAACGCCCAGCCCAGTGGGCTTGTTTTGATGACTCTTGTACAGGGTCTGTCTGTATAGGTGCTGCCCTCTAGCTGAGGAACTAGACAGCTCAGGCAGGTCGCAGGTTTCAGCCATGGGCAGCCTGGGTGTGAGGCCAGCAGGAAAGTTTTTTCCAGCAGCAAGTACCTTCACCCACTCACTGAGCTAGCTCATCAAAACTAGAAGGTTTCTTTTTCTCTTTTTAATTTACTTATTCTCCGTGTGTACCCTGGCTTGTATTTGGACACTTTTAGGGAATCAGTTCCCTCTACCATGTGGGTCTCTGAGGTTGGGGGATTGGATTCAGGTCACCTCAAAGCAAATAACTTAACCTTCGGTGCCATCTTGTCAGCCCCAGAGAGGTTTGTTAGTGCCTCCTTAGTTTGAAGAGCTGGAGGGATGGCGCAGCAGTTAAGGCTGCTTGCTACTCTTGTAGAAGACCTGAGTTCAGTCCCTTCAAAGGATCCTGGGTCCTCTTCTGGCTTCGAGAGGCACTGTGTTCACAGGGTATCACACATGAATAAAAGTAAATGAATAATAAAAGGAAAATTTAAGAAGTTCTGAAGTGAGTGATGGGAACCACTGAAGGGGAAAGGAAAGTGAGGAAGTGAACTATTCAGTTACCCTGAGGAGGTCTCCCAGGCTGGCCTGCTTGGCCATCTGTCATCATTCCAACTCTGGTGTCCTTCAGGCTACAGCTGAGACAGTATATGACATCCTGTCCCCGGCGTCTCCCATCTCCCGCTCCCTACAAGACAAGCGTTCTTCACGGAAACTGCGCAGAGGCCAACAACCTGCTGACCTCCGGGAGGGCATGGCCAAGGCTTATGATGCTGTCCGAGAGGTGAGAACCACCCTAGTCCCACTCCCAGCTCCCCACCCGCACTCTCTCACTGACCTCTGACCTCCACAGGGCATTCTGGACACAGCTCAGACCATCTGTGATGTGGCATCAAGGGGCCATGAGCAGAAGGGACTGACAGGTGCTGTAGGGGGTGTAATCCGACAGCTGCCCCCAACAGTGGTAAAACCAATAATCCTAGCAACAGAGGCCACATCCAATGTGCTTGGGGGCATGCGAAACCAGATCCTGCCAGATGCGCATAAGGACCATGCTCTCAAGTGGCGCGTGGAGGAGACCCAGGACTGACTGCAGGCACCTAAGATCTACCCACTGTCCCAACATGCTCACTGTGTACAGCCAGCCACAGTGGTGCCACCAGCTCCCTGGTTTCCTGATTGCTGTGACCCACAGCTAGGCCACCAGACCCTTCAAGGGATGGCCACTGTGAAGGATACCTGCCCAGTCTGCCTGTTGCCAATTCGCCGTGAGAGTGGGGCCTCCCGTCCCGGCGTTGGGGCCTCTGCCCTGTCTGTGCACTTTCGTCTGGGGAGAAAGGACACTGCTCCTCCTGCTACCTGGGCCACACTGCTGCCTTGTTCCAGAATGAGGATGGAGGCTTTTGGACCCTTGAACCCCACTCAGCCAAGTGTCTCTCCGTGTCTCATGGGGAGGTGGGGGAAAGATGCCATGTGGGTCGGTGTATTTTTAAGATCCCTGAGCGTGTGGGTCAGTGTCTGCATGAAGTGGAATAAACTTGCCCACCGCCAGCCCCTCTTCTAGGTCCTGTGTACCTGTGAGGCCCCAGCCTGCCCCACCTCAGCCTATATACCAATTCCCACCTCTGCATGCAGTACTCCTGTTGCCACCAGGGGGCACTACACTCCACCCTCAGCCTTCTGTTGCAAACCAGCCTCCCTCTAACACTTTGGGCCCAACCTAGCTACTATCTTGGGTGCCTATCACTCTGGCACTACTTCTGAGTGGCAGTTTCTGAGTGAAGCTGGGAGGAGTCTCCTGGTGGTCACAGAGGAGGAATGGCTCCAGGAGCCCACATCAAAGCTCCATTTCTTGGTTCTAGTCCTGTAGGAGCCCAAGGTCCAGCGTATTCTTGGGCTGGAGCAAAGCAGAGCTCCAGGCCACTCCTGTGAAGCCCTGGATTGTGGCCTAACACTACACCTATTAGTCGGCCAGCTGAGACAGCGTTCAGGACTGTCCCTCTCTAGAAGGCTGATTCCTGGGCCCTAAGGAGGCTGTTCCTACCATCTTCAAAGAGACTGTTGGAATGTCCAGGCCTTGAAAGGGCCCGTTGCTTCATCCCACATACCTTGTTCACAAGGGAGCCACCCATGGATTCCACCTTCAGTGGCACTGCCAAGAAGTGGGTTGGTCTGTGGGGGGGCTGAGGATAATTTAGAAACCAGAGGTCTCTCACTTTGCTGGGCATCTCTGGCGACCTTTTGGTCCACATTGTGGATCTAAATGTTGAACAGAGACTTGTCCCTGTCCCTTTTACCCCCCACCCCACCCATTTTGCCTGCCTGTGCTTAGCTGGGGCCGACAGACTAGTCAAGAGGTCAAGCCAGCGAAGCCTGAAAGGAGACAAGCCCACGGGTGGCCAGGGTCTGCCCCGTCTGGCACTTCCTGGACCCGCCCCACCAGCTGGGGCACAGTCCAGGTCTGCTGCCCTTCGGACCCCACTTGTGATCAGTATTGATGGCAGTGGGCTAATCATTAACACTACCAGGGCTGGGCCAACGGCTCAAAAGGCTCTGGGCCCAGGGTGGCCCCACTTCCTCCTTGTGCCCCGAAGGCCAGCTAGGTGCCAGGTAAGAGCTCCCAGCTATTTATTCTCCACTGCTGTGCATGAATGTCCCCAACTCCAAGCCTTCCTGCAGAGCCATCAGCCCTTAACAAGAAAAGAAAGGTGGGCATGGGGACTTTGGGAAAGCCCATTCCTGTTGTGTGGCCTCAGTTTTACTTACACCTTTGGGTGAGGTGGCTGGAGCGTCCCAGCATTGAGGAGACAGGATTCCTAAATAGCTCCTATGTCTGTCTGCTGGAAGTACTGTTACCTCATGCTATGCAGCAGGAGGCTGGGCTTGCCTAGGCCTTGGGATAGGCTGCCTGGCTCTGGGAAGATGGTTGATTATCCACTCTGGCATCTTCCTTTGCAAGACTGTCCTCCCAGTGGGGATTCCTGCAAAGGACAGGGCAGGGCCCACCCCAGCTGCCCAGCAATGGTGACTTGGGCAGCATCCTCTGCTTCTGTGGACCTTTTGCTACCCCTGCCACAATGGGGTGCTCTAGAAGCTTCCTTTTCTGGAATGCTGGGTCCCAGCAGGACACACTGGCCCCTGCCACTGAAGCCTCTTGAGGATGAGAATGTACATGAGTTCCTGGACCCCTGGATCAGCCTGGGGGTCCCAGCTCCTTGTCATGGCAGGGAGGGTGGGTGGTGGAAGGGTAGGCAGCTTCCCGCCAGTTCAGACCAGTGTGCAAGATGGCTTCCCAAAGCTCTGGTTTGCACAGGTGGAGCCTGTAGTGCTTAGAGAAGTTAAGCTACTTATCACGCAGCTCCAGGCCCTTGCTAGCTTAGACTACTGGGGTACTAAATTCTTCCAGGGACTGGCTGCCCATATTCCTGCTCTCAGCACCATGTCCTCCCCACCCCCACCCTTTTTTTTTTTTTTTCTGTGCTGATTGAACTAAGCCTCAAGCCAAAGCACTCCCCACTGTCACCCTAGGTCCCTGGCTTTCCCTACCTCCTCCCTGTGTTTTGTTTCCTATTCCCATCTTTTCCTCTTGACCCCTCAGCCTCGCTTTCCCTCTTTTCATCTCGCCCATTCCTTCACTCTTGTCCCTAGCTTCCTGGATAGGGCCACCCTTGTAGGTTACAGCCCAGTAGTCCTTTGCTGTCCCTCAGCCCCATGGCTGCAGCCCTCAGGGTGGGCAGAAGCTGTAACTAGGCCCCAGGTCTATTTAGGAGGAAACAAGGGGCCTTGGGGGCAAAGGGTGTGGGTGTCTCTGAGCAAAGGCTGCAGGAGAGTTGTAAATCAGAGCCACTCCCGGTCTGATGAGGAGGCTCTGGGGTTGAGCCTGGACTTCGCCCAGGAAGAAGGTTGACGTCCTATGGGGTGCCAGGTGTGGGCCTTGGATGAATGATAAGAAGCCTCAATAAAAATTGTGTGGACCTGGAGCCAAGAGGGCCTAGGGTAATGGGTGGACAGCTGTGGGGCTCTTCCCAGGATCCTGCCAGAGAGAAGGTGCCTGCAACCGTGCCCTGACCCCAGTGGCTGCCACCCCCTGTAACAGCAACTCCATGTGGAAGTGCCCACTAGTTCCAGTGGGGCTGCTGTTATCTGGGGTGGAGGCTGGTACCCACGGAGGAAGAGAAGCCACAACCACCCAGCACACCAGCAGAGACGGAGCAATCCTCAGGCCTGGGAAGGAAAGGGTGGTGGGCTGTCAGCAGGCTGCCAAGATGGAGTGCACAGGGCTCTGACCTATGAATTGACAGCCAGTGCTCTGGTCTCTCCTCTGGCTGCCAATTCCATAGGTCACAGGTATGTTCGCCTCAATGCCAGCCGCAAAGACCTGGAGGAGCAGGGTGGGTGTGGGGAGGAAGATGTTAAGGCCCCAGCTCCTTCCACGCTGCTGTCACCTGCTTGCACCTTTGAAACATTGCCTGCCTGACCTGTGGCATGCCTGTGAGTTCTGCATGCTGTTCCCTCCCCAGCTTCTTTGCCAGGTTCTTTTTTGGTTGCTGGTGGGAACTGGCTATGTAGACCAGGCTGGCCTTGAACCTGTCTCTGCCAGAATTATAGGTATGTATGCATGTGCCATTGTGCATAGCACCAGACCCACTCCTGTTGATCCCTGTCCAGGCTCAGCCCAAGCATTTGCTACCTTGTTCTTGAGGTGCTAGGGGTGGGGCCAGGCCCTCCTGCAAAACTGTTTAGACAGGGTCTCATGTAGCCCAGGCTTGCTTCAAACTTCCGGTGTAGTTTAGGGTGACTGGGAAGTTCTGATCCTCCTGCCTCTACCTCCTAAATGCTAAGATTACAAGCATGAACCACAGACCTGCTTATTCATGGTCCTGATGCCTGAGCCCTGGACACGCTACACTGGCATTCTGCCAACCCAAGTACATTTCCCAGCTAGGGTTCTTCTTAAACATTGATTCTAAGTGTCACCTGGCCTCCCAGAGACTCCCCCTAAGCACTGTATTCACTGAGTTCCACTGCCAATTTATGCTTGTGTGTCCATCCACTCACCACCCATGAACTTAGCCCCAAACCCAGACATACAGCAAGTAAGTCTTGCCAAACATCCAGAGACTCCATTTTGCTCTGCCAGAAGCTCTAAGGTCTGAGCAGAGCTCACTCCACTTGCTCTCTCTTGCAAATTTCACCTCCTTGAGCTAGCAGAAACTGGGTGAATCTCTGAGATAGGGGTCAGCCTGGTCTACAGAGTGAGTTACAGGACAGCCAGGGCTACACAGAGAAACCAAACCAAAGTAAATAATGTGGGTCATCGAGATGGCTCAGCTGGTAAAAGCACTTACTTACTGCCAAGCCTGAAGACCTTGTTCAATCCCTGGTACCCACATAGTGGAAGGAGAGAACAGACTCTTCCATATGTTGTCCTCTGAGTTCTACATACATGCTACACACAGAGAAAAATAAATTTAAAATGAATATATTAAGCTGGGCAGTGGTATTCATGCCTTTAATTCCAGCACTTGGCAAATGGATCTCTGAGTTTGAGCCCAGTCGACAGACCAATTTACAGGATAGCTAGGGCTACACAGAAAAACCAAAATAATATATTAAAAAGATTTGGGGGGGGGGCTGGTGAGATGGCTCAGAGGTAAGAGCAGAGGTCCTGAGTTCAATTCCCAGCAACACATGGTGGCTCACAACTATCTATAATGAGATCTAATAAAGTATTTTTAAAAAGATTTTTATGTCTGTACACCACATATAAGCAGTGCCACCAGAAGAGAATGTCACCTGGAGCTGGTGTCACACATGGCTGTGAGCCACTTGACAAACGTTCTTCCTTGGGAAGGGCAGCAAGTGCTCTTGAACACAGCGATCTTTCCAGCTCCACCCCACATACACTTTTTTTTTTTTTTTTTTGAGACAGGGTCTCTTTTTATATCCCGTGTTGGCTTGGAACTTGAAGTCACTCTTTTGCCTTTGCCTGGATGCTAGGATTATGTGTGTACTAGCACCTAGCCAGCTAGAAGAACAAAACTTTAAAAATTAGAAACAAACCCAGGAGCCGGGCATTGGTGGCACATGCCTTTAATCCCAGCACTCAGGAGGCAGAAGCAGGCGGATCTCTGTGAGTTTGAGGCCAGCCTGGTCTCCAGAGCGAGTGCCAGGATAGGCTCCAAAACTACACAGAAAAACCCTGTCTCAAAAAAAAAAAAAAAAAAAAAAAGGAAAAGAAAAGAAACAAACCTAGGAATAAAGTGAAATGGCTTAATGACGTGAACCAGTTGGCGAGAGCCCTCTCTGTGTGCCAGGCATTCACAAACCTCACCAAGGATCTGGCTACTTGGTGAGGTCACTTGTGAGCCTGTCTCAGAAATGAAGATGCAGACTCCAGGAAGATGAGAATTGGCCAAAGCCACACAGGACCCTCTGAGGACTTGTGCAACAACAAAATGGATGACCCAAGTCCCAACATCATCTCTCAACCCTTTGATCCCATTGTCTTAGCTTTCCTGGGTTCCCATCCACCACAGATAAGGCCCAGCTCAAGGACCTTCCCTGGCTCCTGCAGTGTCTGCCTCTCCCACCACCCTTATCTGAATGCTTATCTAATCCTTGACTGGTCTCAGCCTCTAGAGGACAAAGTCCTTGGTTTACTCATCTTCCAGGACTGGCTCCACACCCACTGGCATGGTAGAGGTACTGGAGATGCCTTGTCTGAACAGATGCCTAGTCCATCTCAAGTGCTGGCTTAGGGTGGAAGGGGATGGCAGGTGGTCGCTGGCCTGGGTTTCCTCCATCTGTCTGTACCAAGCTCATAAAAGCCTCTAATGCTTCAGGGAACTGTCTCAACCCAGAGCACACCCAGCTCCCTCTGGTCCAGTGTCTTGAACCCTGTGGACCTGTGGTATTTCCCCAGCAGCCCCTGAACCTATGAACATTTTTCTGGCTCCTCCCATTCTCTCAGAACCCTGATTGCCTCTAGGATACCTGCATGAGCCCCTGAAACTTGCCTGAGTCACTTGCCCAACCTACTTCCCTGGTGCAGGTGGCTTATTAGTGCCCTGCCATACCTCATCACCAGCATCTATTTCATTTACAATCTGTGGACCTCTGGGAATGACAGTCACTGACTTTGTTTCCTGTAGCCTCAGAGACTAACACAGAATTGCTTAATAAATGCTCATTGGAGGCCCACCATTTTGTGTTAATAGAGATTCTTAACAAGGGACATTATGAGGTGGGGTTGACAGTGCCTGGTGACAGGAGATCCTTAGGTACTAGCAGTTGTCTTCCTCACCATTGCCATTATGGCACACATGTAACCACCATGCTAACCAAGCATCCCAGAAGTATGTGCACAGAAAAAAATGGGCCAGTAGGGAAGGGAGTCAGAGTTGGGCAAACGTGACCAAGTATTTCTGAAAGGTGAATTTGAGTTCAGCTTTTGCTGCAGTGAAGGGTGGCAATTGGCCAGGAGCACAAACATACAGAAAGGGGAGAAAGCTCAGTGACAACACTAGGCAGCCTGGTAGGAGGCCGCTTGCTCTTCTGTAAGCCTCACTCCCCGGAACCACCACCAGGGGCCGCCAGGGACAGGGCTGAGCCTGTTCAGTACCCCAAGACAATCCACTCTGTGCTTCTGCTTTTTCTTAAACCAAGCTGAGCATCTCCCCAGGGTCCCTCCTGGTGCCTCTGAACTGTACCCAGCCACAATTCCATACTACACTGAGTGAGCTTGAAAATGGGTCCTCGTAGCCGGGCGTTGGTGGCTCACGCCTTTAATCCCAGCACTCGGGAGGCAGAGGCAGGAGGATCTGTGAGTTCCAGACCAGCCTGGTCTACAAGAGCGAGTTCCAGGATAGGCTCCAAAGCTACACAGGGAAACCCTGTCTCAAAAAAAAAAAAAAAGAGAGAGAGAGAGAGAGAGAAGAAAATGGGTCCTCATTCAATAACCATATAATGGGGTCTCAACTGTTTATACACAGGGAGTGGCATGGCTGTGTCTGGCCAAGTTCCCCTGAGGTCTCTGGAACCCTAGTTTACTCTTTTTTTGGTGGGGGGGTTTGAGGCAGGATTTCTCTGTGGCTTTGGAGGTGATCCAGAATTGGGTCGTCATAGTAGGGGGGGAGGGGATACCTGGGTGCAGGCCACTTTGTTTTTCAACAATTGTGAAACCTTCCGAAATGTTGCAAGAACAATCAACACCCATGTACCCTTTTTTGGATTCATGGACAGCTGGCACTCTAAGGTAACATCTGCTTTCCCTCTCTTGCTCTCTCACACACACATTTTTTCCTGAAGACCAACATACAGGTCATGACCCTTCACCATGAAATCTTTCAACATGTATCTCCTAAGAAAAAATGATACCCTTACACAACCACAAAGTTGCCAAATTTAGGTCTGCCCCACTGATGCAACCCTGTTCTTCAATTCACAGTCTTCTTCTAGGTGTCTGCATGGAGTGCCCTGTTTGGGTTTTCTCCTCAGCACTCCTCTATCCTTTAATATGGAACCATGAGCTTTTTAGTTTTTCAACATCTTGGTACTTTTTTTTTAATAGTGCTGGATATAGAAATGAGAACTTTCCTCCTTGGGAGCAATCTACTTTCAAGTTCATCTTTTTTTTTTTTTTTAAAGGTTTATTAAGTATTATGTGTTCTGTCAGAAGAGGGCACCAAATCTCATTACACGTGGTTGTGAGCCACTATGTAGCTGCTGGGAATTGAACTCAGGACCCTTGGAAGAGCAGGCAGTGCTCTTAAGTGCTGAGCCATCTCTCCAGCCCCCCAAGTTCGTCTTGTTAAAGGCAAAGCTGTTTCCTTGCCATTGTGGAAATGACATGGCAGCTCCATTTCATTGTCTGATCTCAGCTCCATGAAACTTTATATTTCTCCCTAGGCCTTCTCCATCTTTAAATCAACAAGAACAAATTATCTTATTAATTTTGCTGTATTAAGGATTTAGCCTAAGGCCTCCTGCATACTAGATGAGGATTCAGTCATGAAGCAACATTCCCCCACACACACCTTTTTCTTTTCTTTTCTTTTTTTTTTTTTGTTTGTTTGTTTTGGGGTTTTTCCCTGTGGCTTTGGAGGTTGTCCTGGAACCAGCTCTTGTAGACCAGGCTGGTCTGGAACTCACAGAGATCTCCCTGCCTCTGCCTCCCAAGTGCTACCACCGCAGGGCCCTGACCCAATTTTTACCTTTTACTTATTTTTGTTTAAAAATTACTAATTTATGCCAGGCATTGGTGGCGAATGCCTTTAATCCCAACACTCAGGAGGCTGTGGCAGGCAGATCTCTGTGAGTTCAAGGCCAGCCTGTTCTACGGAGCAAGTTCCAGGACAACCTCCAAAGCAATACAGAGAAACCCTGTCTTGAAAAAACACCAAAAATAATAATTACTAATTTATATGTATGGGTGTTTTGCTTGCATGTATGTCTGTATATCATGCATATGCAGGGGCCCTAGGAGGTCAGAGAGGGTACACCTGACACCCTGGAAAATGGAATTACTGATGGGTTTTAGCTGCCATGTGGGCACTGGGAATCATTTCAGCTCCTCGTCTAAAGTAGGCAAGAATACATCCTGATGTACCTCTAACCTGTGAACCTCCCACCCACATGTGATCAAGCACATAGGTGCAAACTTGTTTAGGGGAGTGAAAATTGTTATCTCCCGCAAACAATAGTCTCCGGCATTTCAAGAACTATCTGTCCTTGGAAAGTGACTTGCAGATCAGAGGCATTTTTGTTTCACGGATCTCTTAAGCACAGTAATTAAAACCTAACTTTGGTTCTCACATAACAAGTGCTCTTAGCCACTGAGCCATCTCTCCAGTTTGTTTTTTTTTTTTTTTTTCGAGACAGGGTTTCTCTGTGTAGCTTTGGAGCCTGTTCTGGACCTCACTCTTGTAGACCAGGCTGGTCTCAAACTCACAGAGATCCATCTGCCTCTGCCTCCGGAGTGCTGGGACTAAAGGCATGCACTGCCACTACCACCGCCCAGCCCTTGTTTTTTATTCCCTAATTACTATTACTGTGTGTACTCACAAATGTGTAACTCTATATAGCATTCATGTGGGAGTCTAGACGGCTCTCCAGGAGTTAGTCCTCTCCTTCCACCGTGGAAGTCTGGGCTTGAACTCCCCCCCCCCCCCCCCCGAGACAGGGTTTCCCTGTGTCGCTTTGAGGGCTGTCCTGGAACTAACTCTTGTAGACCAGACTGGCCTCGAACTCACAGAGATCTGCCTGCCTCTACCTCCCGAGTGCTGGGATTAAAGGTGTGCGCCACCAATGCCTGGCTAAATTGGCCTTACTTTTCATTTTGAGTCATGATGCCCAGGCTGACTGGCCTTGAATTTGGGATCTTTCTGCTTCAACCTTCCAAGTAGCTGGGCTCACAGGCCTGAGCCACTGCTCCCAGATACACATTGTTTTGAGTCTCTGCCTTTCTTTTCTGCAACTGTCCATCTGGAGGACTCAGTGGAAGTTCATGGGAGCCATGCATGGAGACTCCTATGTGTAATCCTGGCACCCTGAGGCCTAGACAGAGATTCAAGGCAAGTTTGGGCTACCTTGTAAGACTGTGTTAAAAGACTTCAAAAACAGTTGTGTGTGGTGATACATAGTTGTAATTCTACAGTTTGGGAGACAGAGACAGGAGGGTCACTGTTAATTCCAGGCCAGTTTAGCTACATTGTGAGATGATCTTTTTGTTTGTTTGGTTCTTTTGTTTTTGTTGAGACAGGGTCTCACTATGTAGTCCTGTCCTGGAACTCGCTCTGTAGACCCTCAAACTCAGATTGGCCTGCCTCTGCCTCCCAAGTGTTGGGATTCAAGGCCAGCACCACCACCACCCAAGATCTTCTTTCAAAAAGAAAAAAAAAAAAGAGGGCTTCCAGAAGACCCAGATTCAGTTCCCAGTGCGTATATGGCAGCTCACACTTGTCTGTAACTCCAGTTCCAGGGGTTCTGACACCCTCACACAGACATACATGCAAAATACCAATGCACATAAAATATAAAAACAGCTGGGTGGTGGTGGTGGTATATGCCTTTAATCCCTGTACTAGGGAGGCAGAGGCAAGGGGAGCTTGAGGCTGGCATGGACTACAGAGTGAGTTTCAGGCCAGCCAGAGTTACATTGTAGGACCCTGTCACAAAGTAAATCCATTAAACAACAGACCTAATGTAAGCCTATCAGCCTGCAGGGACAATGACACCCCTATTAAAAGGAACCCCATGATCCTGAAAGGGATCCTCCTATGTTATCTGACACGGCTCTATTGTTGAAGGCAGAATGTCCCTGTTTCAAATGAAAACCCACTTCCTGGGGGTCCTGCAGCAAGTGGCAGGAGGGTAGCCAGGCTGGCCAGTGCCCTGAGGGTGGGTAATTCATGCCGCACCCTGCTCCACTCAGCTCTTGCTCTTGCTTCAGCAGCCATTGGCCTAATGTCTGGAGCCAGGCAGTTAACTAAAGTGTTTTTGAGGGTTGGTGTTTTCTTTTTTAAATAGGATCTCCTGATCCTAAATGAATTCTGGCTTTCAATTTCCTAGTGCATCACTGTGCCTGGTTACACCTGGTTTACATCATTGTGCTGGGTACAGGACCCAGTGCTTTGTCAGGCAAGCACTCCACCGAGCTACCTGCACCCTGAACTATGGCTTGAGTACAAGCATTCAGAGGTGTCTAGACCTCAGCTGTGCAAAGTCCTGTGAGGTTGGTTGCATGCGTGCGTTACTGGTGCAGGGGCATGCCTGATGTGCAAGATGCATAGGAGCAGAAGGCAGGTGAGCTCCAGGGCAGAGTCCCCACCCACCTGTACTTTACCAAGAGGCTCTGAAACCACCTCTGCTTTGCCCCTGCAGGACTTGCAGATGGGATGGGTCAGAGTGTAAGCAGTTCAGATACCAAAGGTCTAGCTTCTTCTCAGCCTGTGTTTCTTCAGGCAAGGCACCTGATATAAGAGAGCAATCAAGATTCCAGTCAGGTATACAGAGGAACAGACCCTCTTTTTTTGGGGGGGGGGAGGGGGACTTTTAACTTTGGCTGGTCTTGAACTCATAGAAATTCACCTACCTCTGCCTAGGATGGGATTAGAGGAGGATGCAACTACATCTGGCCTTTTTTTTTTTTTTTTTTTTTTTTTTTTTGAGACTGATGCCTGTGCAGTTCTGGCGTCCCGGAACTCACTCTGTAGACCAAACTAGACTTGAACTCAGAGATCCTGCCTCTGCCTCCTGAGTACTGGGATTAAAGGTGTGTGCTACCACCTAGCTCGGCTTTTTGTGTTTATGTGGTGTATATGGGCATATGAGTCCTTATGCACCTGGAGAGACCAGAGTTCCTTTCAGGAGTCCTATTTACCATCTTATGCCCTTGAGACAGGAACTCTCATTGAGCTTTGAGGGAAACTCTGTAGCCAGTCAGTCCCAGAGATCCGTCTGTTTTTGCCATTGCAGCACTGGGGTTACATTACAGCCCCCACCCTGGTCCCAGGGTTTCACTACATAGCTCTTGCTGTTCTGGAACTCACTGTGTAGTGTCTCTGCCTCCCCAGTGCTGGGATTAAAGGCATGTGCCACCTCTGCCCAGGTATTTTTATTATTGTATGTTCATTGATGTTTTGCCTGCATGTATGCCTGCTTGAGGGTGTCAGATCCCCTGAGGAGTTACATACAGGTGTGAGCTGCCTTGTGGGTATTGGAAATTGAACTCTGGCTTTTTTGTTTTGTTTTGGGGGGGATCAAGAAAGGGTTTCTCTGTAACTTTGGAGTCTATCCTGGAGCTAGCTCTTATAGACCAGGCTGGTCTTGAACTCACAGAGATCTACCTGCCTCTGCCACCTGAGTGCTGGGATCAAAGGTGTGCGACACCAACGCCTGGCTTGAACCCTGGTTTTTTGGAAGTGCTGCCGCTTAGGGTTTTTATGTGGGTGCTGAGATCTGAACTTAGGTCCTCGTGCTTGCATAGCAAGTGCTCTTAGCCACTAAGCCATTTCTCCAGCTCTGTTTACTTTTTCATAGAACTGGTCTGCTGCCAAATCCAGTGTTAACTGCAGGAGCAAAAGTCTGTGCTTATGTGCAGACTTCCTCAGTGGAAAGAATGAGCCACTGCTCAGCCAGGGAGAAACGGGTGTTTTGGGCTTTTCCCACTCCAGTTCTTTTGCCATATTTGGAGAAAAGCTCCCCACTTTTTTCCCCCAAAAGTTGTCTTTAGGTAGCCTGATATGGTGGTATACACCTTCAATCTCAGCACTCAGGAAGCAGATAGGCTAATCTCTGAGTTGGGGACTAACCCGGTCTACATAATGAGTGCTAGGCCAGCCAGGACTACATAGTGAGACTATGTCTCAAAACAGGGGGGAAGGTTGGATCTGAAGTTGATTACTGACTACTCACAAGAGGACCTGGGTTTGATTCCCAGCACCCACATGATAGCTCACAAGTGCCTTTAATTGGGATCTGATACCCAATTCTGGCCTCCAATGGAACCAGCCATGCATGTATTGTGCAGATTATGCATGTAGACAAAACACACAAATTCTTTTAAAAATAAAATTTGAGCCGGGCAGTGGTGGCGCACGCCTTTGATCCCAGCACTCAAGAGGCAGAGGCAGCTGTGAGTTCGAGATCAGCCTGTTCTGTAAGAGCTAGTTCCAGAACAGCCTCCAAAGCCACAGAGGAACCCTGTCTTGAAAAACCAAAATAAATAAATTTGTCCTTAGCAGAGCATAGTGGTGCATGCCTGTAATTCCAGCACTCAGGAGGCAGAAGCAAGTGAATCTCTGTGAGTTTGAAGCTAGCATGGTCTACAGATGAGTCCCAGGACAGCCAGGGCTACACAGAGAACTCTGTCTTGAAAAATCACCCTCCGCTGGGAGTTGGTGGTTCACACCTTTGATCCCGGCACTCAGGAGGCAGAGGCAGGTGGATCTCTGTGAGTTCGAGACTAGCCTGGTCTACAAGAGTTAGTTCCAGGACAGCCTCCAAAGCCACAGAGAAACCCTGTCTCGAAACCCCCCCCCAAAAAAGAAAAATCACCCTCCACCCCTCCCCAAAATCTGTCTTTGGGGATATTGCAATCATTTTCTTATACCAGGCCAACCAAGAATGGACCAAGGAGACTGAGGGCAAGAAAGTGGGAGATTTCTGCTGCGGGCAATGCCTGCTGTTTCAGTTTATAGGTGTGTGTGTGTGTGTGTGTGTGTGTGTGTGTGTGTGTGTGTGACTGGCAGTGGGCAGTGAGCACAGTTTGTGAGGTAGAAGGAAATATTTTAATCTTCCCAACTGTCCTGGACCCAGGCAGACAGCAGAAGGCCAAACAGCATAGAAACCAAAAGCGAAATTTGCTTGTTCACAAGCAAACAGAAAGTGCCCTAAAATGGGAGGAAAAGTAAAAGTTTCACAATCTGGGACATTACAAGATAGGAAGGCAGCCTGCATCTGAGGAAGACTCGACCAGTCAGGGAAACAAAGAGGAAGGGTGAGGACCCCTTCTCCTACCCTCTCAGTTCCTCGGACAAAGTTGAGTGAACACACACATCTCATTTCATTTATAAATAACTCAGGAACATTTTGTTTTCAGTTTTCTGGGGCTGGGTTTTCACAGTACACAGGGCTCTGGGGAGACATGGAAACCATGGCCAGTCAGTGTGAGTACTGCTGGAGACAGAGTGCTATGAAGCTATTCAGATGTCTAAACAACCACCTCATTTAGGAGCCCCAGCCTCCGGCTCTTCTCTGGACCAGCCCTGAAATTACATGTCCGGGGTGGGCCCCTCATCTAGACTGTGTAGGAGACAAAATCATTGAGCTTCGAAGGCTGGCTGAGGAAGTCTGGACTTGGCTTGCCTGAGGGTCCTGGTCACCAGTTGGCACACAACCAATGGTGACAGCCCCTGACTAAGAGCTTCTTTCTAAAACAGAGCCATGGCTTCTGTGTTTTACAGTGATGGATGGAAAAATGCTAACGAAATGATGATTGTTGAGATGGCTCAGGGGGAAAAAACACTTGTCAAGGAGCATGATGGCCTGAGTATGGTTCCCAGGACCCACATGGTAGAAAGCGAGAACTTATGAAAGTTGTCTTCTGACCTGTCCATGGTACACTTATGTCCCCACCCCACAAAGAGAAACTCCAGATCAAAGCTCTGGGCCTGCAAACAGGTTGGAATTTGATCCTCTGGCAATGATCTCCGAGGTGGACAAGCAGACTTCCCCATTTTGCTTTCTCTGGATACCAATCCGACTCAGATCCCCAATACACACTATCTCCCTGTCTTCCACTGGGCTTCCGGTGCTGTATTCTCCCGTCCTGATTTCTTCCCTTACACAGGTGTCCAGCCCCCAGGCTTCCAAGTCTCTCAAAACTATGAAATTGGATGGACCCAAGGCTTTTGTTTGTCATGGTGCTGGGGATGGGCCCCATGGGCTGGTACATGCTAGGCAACTGCTCTACCATTAAGCTGAGTTTAATCCTACCAATAAATATTTTGTCCTTTTTTTTTTTTTTTTTTTTTTTTTTTTTAAGGCAGTATCTGTTGCCCCTGCTGGTCTCATATTGTTGGGCTCAAGTAATCCTCCAACCTCAGCTCACCAAACAGCTGAGACCAGAGGTGTGTATCAACCAGTACTGACTCCCCAGGTTCATTTTAGACTTCTCCAACAGCCCTTAGATGCTCCTTCCACTTAGGTGACCTGATACTGGTTACCTAACAATCACAGTCCCCAAATCTCTGACATCACCCACTGAAAATTCTCACCAGCAGAGACAGCCAAGGGGGCCTAGGTGTGGCCAGGGATGATGGTGGGGACATGAGGCCCGTGGGACAGCCACCCACTGGTAAGGAGGTTGGGACTCAAGAGAACCGAACAAAAGATGGGACTGGTGGTGTCCCTGACAGGAAAGCGGAAGTTTTTGGGCTTTTGATTTCCCCTAAGTTCCCACAACATTTCATTGTTGCCCAACATGTCCCCTCTTCCTCACAAGGGGAATTTCCGATTTCACTTCCTCAAAATTCAAGCAGCCAGAAAGCCTCAACTTCTTTACCCCATTCTGAGGGTAGAACCTCTTCGGTGAGACCTTGGCCTCTCCCCGCCAGGTCATATTATTTGTGTCCTTTGCTGGGTCCCTCTCTCACCGCATTCCGTCTCCTTCCTTACCGATTTTTCTCTTCCCGTTGTCCTCTACTGCCTCAGCTTTCCCTATTCCCGCTGTCCTGTCTCTCTCTCCCCAGAGGCGCTAAAAGACTTAAGGGGTGAGGAGTGTGTGTGAGGTAGGGAAACGGGAGACGAGGCAGCGCCCGGGCTCCCGATGCTTTTGGGGTTCCGAGTGGGTGGAAGCACTATAGTTGGGGAGCACAGCCGAGGTGTCTGGGGTGTCCTGGAGTCCACCGATGCTGGAGGATGCTCAGGCTAAGTACATCTCGGTGCTAGACTCTGGCTCGGCCAACAGCAGGACTTCCGCTAGCCACTCCTCGAGGGGCTGAGCAAAACAGGTGCGGTTGCCAGGGCACCGCAGCCACGGGCTCGCGAGATTTGAAATCAGCCAATGGGAAGCAGGGGAAGACGTGGCACGCGAGTAGGGCAGGACCTGGGGGACTCTTTTCCCCGCCCCCTCCCCGGCGGGCCCTGAGGCGGCCCGAGCGCCGGGCTCCGGCCTATAAAGGGGCCGCTCCGCGCGGCTCGCGCGGCTCTCGGCAGAGGGCGCTCTGGTGATCTGCGCGCCGGTCCGCGAGCCTGCGCCTGCGCAGTGTGGGCCGCGCCCCGCCCCCTGCCCCGCTGCCCTCCGCCGGCCGGCCGGCCCCTCCTCGGCCGCGAGCCCTCGTCCCGCTCAGCCGCCGCTCCGTCCCTCAGCAGCCAGCTCGGTCTCCGGCAGCATGTTCAGCTGGGTGAGCAAGGATGCCCGCCGCAAGAAGGAGCCGGAGCTCTTCCAGACGGTGGCCGAGGGGCTGCGGCAGCTGTACGCGCAGAAGCTGCTGCCTCTGGAGGAGCACTATCGCTTCCACGAGTTCCACTCGCCCGCGCTGGAGGACGCTGACTTCGACAACAAGCCCATGGTGCTCCTGGTCGGCCAGTACAGCACCGGCAAGACCACCTTCATCCGCCACCTGATCGAGCAGGACTTCCCGGGGATGCGCATCGGGCCGGAGCCCACCACCGACTCCTTCATCGCGGTCATGCACGGCCCCACCGAGGGCGTGGTGCCGGGCAACGCGCTGGTCGTCGACCCGCGGCGCCCCTTCCGCAAGCTCAACGCCTTCGGCAACGCCTTCCTCAACAGGTACCTACCCCTTCTTTCCAGGCGCGAGGACCACCGTGGACCCCCGCAGCCTTTGCCCCGATGGCCTTTGTCTCCAAGAGCCCCCGCCAGACCCCAGGCGACCACTCCCAGGGACTGTGGCCTGGTTGCGACCCAGTGACCACCCAGGTGTCGGGTAATAGGCATCGTCCACTCTTCTGGCTTCTGTCAACCCCAGAATCTTCCAGGTCATCAATTTAACTCTTTCCCCTTACCGCCGCTGACCCCAGACCTTCTCATAGAGCTCCCGGGGCCGCCGTAGGAAGATGAGCCCTTGCTGTCCTCCCTTTCTTGTTCCTCATTCTGGAGACACCCAATTCATTCTCATCAGTCGCCCTCCTTCGCTGGAGTATGCTTTTTAAGTGTCATGGGAAAACCTGAGACTTAGATGTTCCCTTCGCTGGTGTGTCTCACTCTCTGCTTCATATCCCCAGGGGACCGGTGGGAGGCAGCCCCCATTGAAGGCAGGGGAGGACAGAGTCTCAACATCTCTCCCCACAGCAGCACTGAAGTGAATTCCTGGCCAGCCAGGGGTACATGAGACGATTTAATGAGTCAGTGCTGCCTCAAGAGATTTCAGGGGGTGGTAACCCTGAGACCCTGAAATGACAGACTCCTGCATTTCACTATAGAGTTGATAGGTGTTTATGTGCCTCACTTGAGTCTCAGTTTCACCAGTTGAAGGGGTGAGGCAAGATTTAGCTCCTTAGGACGCTATGTATGGATCCCAGTGACCTGCCTGTCTGAAGGGCTCTAACACCCAGGATCACTTGTGTAAAGGAGGTAGTCTGGCATCCTAGCCTTCACCCACAAAAGGCATGACAGGACTCACAGAGCCTGCCCTCCGTGCTCCCTCTTTCAAGGAGTGACTCTACATGCCTTTCGAAGTCTGCATTCAGCCTGGGGGAACAGCCTAGGAAAGAATCTGAATTCTGCTTTCCAGGTCTCCGCCCTATATGAGCACATTCCTCTACAGACACTGTCCAGCAGGACAGGGCGGGCCAGCTTGTTCTAGAGCAAGCTGCCAGGCCTGCCTCCTGCACGGAACTGACCTTTAATGTTGTCTGTTTGTCCCTTCTAGGCAATTTCAGCTTGTCTTGTTTTCTGATGATGGTGTTTGCTTGACAGGCCTGTTGAGTACAATGCTCTGGTACCCTTAGCCTGAATGGAGCCTTTCCCTAGGGCTTTGCTGTACCTGTAGGTAGGGCATTGGCTGTTGATGGGAGCCATTGGTCTGGTGAGAAGTTTGGCTACTGGGCCAAGGAGTTCATTCATGCATTACGTCTATGCTTCAGGAGTGATAGGAGCCTTCTCCTGTGAGCCTTCACTGTTCCAACTACTTTAGCCTATGTCTTTACCTCATTGTGAGGGCAGATCTTTCAAACAAGGAACTTGGCACCTGCTCAGTTTCCCACCTTTGGAAATGCAGAGCTGAAGAGCAGAGCGATCTTGCACCCCGTCCACTCCCAGCTCAATACCTCACGAAACCCAGGCCCTGCTGAACTGTCAGATGGTCTGTTCTTTGTGCTTTGTGCACTCACTGCTACTGCTCCCATAAAGGAACAACAGAGGAACCCTTGGCAAAGGACAGGCACTTTGGTAACTTGGGGTCCATGGCATCTAAGAACTATACTTATATTTCCTTCTTGTAACCACCCCAATTCCAGAGGGTCTCTAAAAATGCTGGTGCAGTCCAAGACCGGAGCTGTGTCAGGATGTTCAGACCATGGTGCCTCTGGCCAGGGAGGGCACAACAAAGGGGGCTTTTCTCTGGCTGATACAGCTTTGCCTGGCACTCTTAAAGGGACTCACTGAGTCATGAACTTGACTTGCTAGCCTTTTTCTCCTGAGTGCTCCTCAGAGATAGTGAGAGGAACAGATGGAGGCAGACATGAAGGAATCCCGAGTGGTTTGTGAATGCTCCTCCTTGCATAACTGGACCCACCCACTTGTCCTAAGAACTGAATTCTCTGTCCTGGTTGCCAAGGGAAGCATTTGTACTGCCCCCTGCCTTTCTTGCTGTACACTTAACAGGCCCTGCCGATGCTCCTTTGGGGCCCTTTTGTGTGTGTTACTTCTCAGAGCCAGCTCCACTTCCACTCCTTTTTTTTTTTTTTTTTTTTTTTTTTAATTTAATTTTCCTTGTCACTCTCTCTCCATTGAGTATAGGAATTTATTCCCAGCAAGAAGAAACTCAGGACTGGCAAGCAGTGACTTACAGCAGTAGGGTCTGATGCATTTGGAAACAGTACCTTTCACATTGTCCCCCAGCCTGTGGGAGTGTGGGGCCACAGGAGACACTTCATCTGCCTGAGTGCTGCCCACTGTAGGCAGGGCAGTTTGGAGCCTGTCTCTGGCAGACAATGGGTCTGTATTTTCTTTGCTCATAATAGAGAGGTATTTATTTATTTATTTATTAGTTTTTCAAGACAGGGTTTCTCTGTGGCTTTGGAGGCTGTCCTGGAACTAGCTCTTGTAGACCAGGATGGTCTGGAACTCAGAGATCCACCTGCCTCTGCCTCCTGAGTGCTGGGATCAAAGGTATCCGCCACCACTGCCTGGCTCAGTAGAGAGATTTTTAAAGGAGCCTTTTCTCTGTCCCCTAAAGAACCCCACCCTTTGAGACAGATGATAGCTGCTCTGGTAAACTCTTAGCTCAGCATGGAACACAGGTCCATAGCTCAACCCTCACCAAGGGTTTCCCCTCTCTATTGTGGCTTCCTCTTCTGAGGCTGGTTTTGACTTTCAAAGAATGGTGTCTGTACTTCTTCTCCCACACCACTGAGTACTGTTGGCCCATTGCGGTCCCTTCACAGGCAGCTGGCCCCAGCAGCAGCAGAAAGTGACCATCTCAGGACTGGGGTATGGCTCAGGGTGTAAGGTGAAGGTCTAAGCTCAGAGCTCCAGGACCCCTGTAAACACTGGGTGCAGGGTGTCATTGCAGGCCTGTAATCCCAGCACAGGTTAGGGGTAGGGCAGCAGGTAGACACTAAAGTGGATTCTGTGCATGCACACATACACATTTACACACAGACACACACACAGACACACACACACACACACACACACACACACACACACACACACACAGAGACCATTCCTTTTTAGTGTGTGGTAATTCAGCTAGAGGAATTGGCTTTTCTTTTTGTTGTTATTTTGGGTTTTTTGAGTCAGGGTTTCTCTGTGTAGCCCTGGCTATCTTGTAACTTGCTTTGTAGACCTTGCTGGCCTTGAATTTACAGAGATTGCCTGCTTCTGCCTTTTGAGTGCTGGGCTTCAAGGTGTGTGCCCCCATGCCCATCTTATTATTCCTTTTTTTGTTTTTTGTTTTTTGAGACAGGGTTTCTCTGTGGCTTTGGAGGCTGTCCTGGAACTAGCTCTTGTAGACCCAACTCACAGAGATCTGCCTGCCTCTGCCTCCCAAGTGCTGGGATTAAAGGCATGTGCCACCATGCCCAGCTGTGTTATTATTCTTTACACTTATTTATTCTGTGTCACATTGTATGCCACAGCACTGTGGAGATCAGTGGACAGTGTGGGTCAGCCTTCTCCTTGCACTGTGTGGGTTCTGAGGATTGAACCAAGGCTATCAGGCTTGGTGGCAAGTGTTCCTACCCACTGAGCCAGGGTCTTTCTGTGTAGACCATGCTGGCCAGGAATTTAATTAGCCTCGATCCTCCTGCCTCTGCTTCCTAAGTGTAAGATTATGTGTATGCATATCTGGGTGAAAATTTTAAGATGGAATTGCAAAGGCTCAGTGTCACACTTCTGTTTCCCTTCAGAACTGAAGCACGGTCTCATTCAGCTTTCACTAACAAGTCAGCAACTGGGAAGCTGAACTCATGAACCTTGGGGGGAAGAGAATGACAAGGAGGGAAGTACTGATGTTCTAAAGTTGAACCCTTCTGATAGTATTTCCAGTTAGTTTGTCTAGAGGAAGAAGAGGCCGAAAAGCTCTCCCATCCTACCTGGATCAGTGTCAGCCCCACTCTGATGTCTTCCTGGCTTTGCTTTCCTGCAGGTTCATGTGTGCACAGCTGCCCAACCCAGTCCTGGACAGCATCAGCATCATTGACACTCCTGGGATCCTGTCTGGAGAGAAGCAGCGCATCAGCCGAGGTAACCAGGCTCTGTGCTGAAGAGCCTCTCCCCATGCTGCCTTCCAGGTTTCTTCCAGCCTCAGGCTTTAAAAAAGTATGTTCAGGTGACAGACTTCTTACCTCATCTGTAAAGTCATGACCTGAGGGGCCACAGCTGCCTCCCTCTGCTCAGGTGACCAGAGTGGTCCAGCTGAGATCACAGTCTGGTCCATGCTGGATAGCCAGCTGCTTTTGAGCCCATTGAAGCTTGGGCCTTGGGCTATGAAGCAAAGTGGCAGGAAGTTTACTGATACCTGTGCCCAGGTGTCCCAGCAAGCATCAGCTGACCCCTGGACTCCTTGCCCCTTTTGCGTGGGAACACTGTGCCTTTCAGTGTCATGTCAGTTCCCAGTTAGTTCAGCCAGCCAGGCAGAAGGAGAAACTTGTGTGCAGCCTGCCTGAGCACTGGTGTAAATTTGCTTACATTTGCATAGCCCTTGCCAGTCAGCTGCCTCCCAGGGGCTGTCTGCTAGTGAAGGGGGTTTCCTGCTAGGTTCTGGTGTCCTGGCCAGTCCAGTTATGTCAACTCTGGCCAGCTTTTTCCATGCTTTTTAAAATATTTTAGGCTTTGTTTGTTTGTTTTATGAAATAGAACTTTATTTCTATAAACATAAAGATAACACATTTTCCAAAGTAGTTAAAAAACAGGGAGTGGGAGGCTGAGGATGTGGTTCCGTTAATAGAAGCCCTAGGTTCAGTCCTCAGTACAGCATAAACAGAACATAGTGGCACATGCCTATATTCTAGCACTTGGGGTGGCATAGAGGCAAGAAGATCAGTAATTCATGAAGGGTCATTCTTGGTTACATAGCAAGTCTGAGACTAGCCTAGGTTACATGAAGCCCTGTCTTAAAACACAGATTCCCCATCTCAAAGAGGGGCTGGAGCCTCAAGGAATACTCTCCCAGGATGTATTTCTGACCAGAGAGATGGGGAGAGGGGGTGTCCTCCTATCTGTCTGTCATGTTGCTTTGAGGTCCTTGTTCGGGTCAAGCCCAAATGTGTTTCATCCCTGGCTCTTTGGTAGAGGGGTAAGCACCAGCCGTTGGGTTGGAATACCTTCTAGGAGGAGACTCAGAGCTGGCCAGAAGTGGAGTTAGCCACTGCAGAGGAGGAAATCAAATACCCTCACTGGAGATGAAGCTCAGTGAGAGGGCACTGGGCTAGAATGCACAGGATCCTAGGTTCAATCCCCAGCCCAGCAAAGAAGGAAGGAAAGAAGGAAGGAAGGAAGGAAGGAAGGAAGGAAGGAAGGAAGGAAGGAAGGAAGGAAGGAAGGAAGGCCAAAGTGTGTTTTGAGAGGTAGTGTTAGAGAAAGAGAAAGAAAAAAAAAAAGAGGAAACAGTGAAATAGCCCAATGTGTAAAGCCACAGCCGCCGGGCGTTGGTGGCGTACGCCTTTAATCCCAGCACTCGGAAGGCAGAGGCAGGCGGATCTCTGTGAGTTCGAGGCCAGCCTGGTCTCCAGAGTGAGGTCCAGAACAGGCTCCAAAACTACACAGAGAAACCCTGTCTCGGAAAAACAAAAAACAAAAAACAAACAAACAAAAAAAAGCCACAGCCACCAACCTGGTGACCTGAATTGGATCCCTGGGAGCCATATCATGAGGGCATGAACCATTTCCAGCAAGTTATCCTCTGACCTACATATGCATACTGTATACACACTCACAATTTAAAAGTTCAGAAGAGCCCAGTGGTGGTGGTGCACACCTTTAATCCCAACACTCGGGAGGCAGAGGCAGGTGGATCTCTGAGTTTGAGGCCAGCCTGGTCTACAGAGCTAGTTCCAGGACAGGCTCCAAAGCTCCAGAGAAACCCTGTCTCAAAAAAAAAAAAAAAAAAAAAAAAGTTGGAAAGAAAGAAAAGGAAGAAATACAAGATCCTGATGTAGCAGCACTAATCCCAACATTCTTGAGGCTAAGGCAGGAAGGTTATGTCCATTCTCAAATTCTACAAGCACCAGTGGTTAAATTTGTTTTCATTAACTTACTCTTTCCTTTGGCCCTGCCCTGGGGTGGGGGATGTTGAAGCATGGGTGTCTGCTGTGGCTGTGCTAGGTGGTGCTCTCTCTTTTCTAGGGCTGTGGGGGCCCCAGCCAGCATGGTGGGGGTTGTGTACTGACTACAGAGCAGTGAGCTGGCTGTCTCTAATCAGGTTAGAAGCTGCCAGTTCAGCTTTCTTTTTTTTTTTTTTTTTTTGAGATAGGGTCTCATGTAGTCCAGGCTAACCTTCAACTATTTTTCCCTCTGTCTCAGCATCCCAAATGCCAGGATTGCAAGTGGGCCTCATCCCTGATACTGGTTAAGCTTTCAGCCTCACTCACTCCTATGAGAGTGACCCTCTTGGAAGTTCAAGGGAACAGATTTTGAGACCCTTTGCAAAAAAGCAAGGGCCACATTTCTTCTTTCTGACTGCTATTACTATTCAACCTGTTTTAAGAGGACATCTGCTGAGCAGGTGGCACAAGCCTGTGACCCCAGCTACTTAGGGATGGGACAAAAACATCACATGCTTAAGGCCTGCCTGGGTTACAGAGTGACCTCAGGGCAAATTAGAGATCTTGTTCCAGAATGAAAAGAAGGGGGGTTGGGGAGATGGCTCAGTTGGTAAAGTGCTTGCCACACGAGCTTGTGCCTGTAAAGCTGGCTGGGTGTGGTTGTAAACACATATAATCCCAGTACTGGAGGACAGACCAGCCTAATCTATACGAGTTAGTGAGTTCTAAATGCAGTGAGAGACCCACCCTATCACAAAAAAATAAGGTGAAAAATTGACAAAGGAAGACACCTGACATTGACCTCTGGTCCCACATACGAACACACTTGTTAACAGAAGTAAGGAAGACTAAAGATATAGCTCAGTGGTAGAGCCTTCACCTTGCGTGCATGAGGCCCCAGGTTTAGTTCTTACCATGAAAGAGAAGAGAAAAGACTTGGTAAGCAATGCACTTTTCTTTTTTCTTTTTCTTTTTCTTTTTCTGTTTCTTTTTCTTTTTTTGGTTTTTCGAGACAGGGTTTCTCTGTGTAGCTTTGGAGCCTATCCTGGCACTCACTCTGGAGACCAGGCTGGCCTTGAACTCACAGAGTCCTCCTGCCTCTGCCTTCCGAGTGCTGGGATTAAAAGGCGTGGGCCACCAACGCCCGGCTTGCGCTTTTCTTTTTTTTTTCCTTTTTTTTTTTTTTTTTTTTGGTGTGGGGGTGGGGTATTGAGTTAGGGTCTCACTATATAGCTCTCTGGCTGTCCTGGAACTCACTCTGTAGACCAGGCTAGCCTTCGCCTGCCTACACCTCCCCAGTGTTGGGATTAAAGGTGTGCACCGCCATGTTTGGCATGCATTACACTTGCTAGAACACCATTGCTTATGGACCTTCAGGGCTGAAGTAAAGGCTTTGGGGTGTTTGGGGTTCTTGTGGTCCTTGTAAACTCATAAAGGGAGCCCAGAAGTAAATTTTTCACCAAAGCCAGAGTAAAGCTGGAAAATCCAAGTAAGCCTCTCTTAAGAGAAGAGCTGCAGTAGGAGCCTGTTCCAGCCTGCACTAGGCTGAGGCATACTGGTCATTGTTTGAGGCTGACAGAGTTATCTTTTGGCTGAGCCAGACTCCAGCAGACTAGCTGTGTGGTGAGAGCACAGCTCAGATAAGTGACAATAGCTCACCCTCAAAGGCTTATCTTGCCAGAGTGCTGGGGCTGGTAAGGAGGTGAGGCCTTCAAGCTTGGAGGAAGGGATGGAATGGCAAGGGTGTGAGGTTCTTGTAGCCTGTGTGGGCTCCTGAAAATGAGCTCAGAGGCTGCCAGTACTAGGCATGGTGATGTTCATCTGCTCTGCTATCTGTTCTCAGTGTTTTCCAGGCAGAGCAGCTTTGGATTTTATGCCCTGGGATCCCTAGCCTGCCACTGGGGCCGCTGGGATATTCCTTTCCTGTTGCTTTCCTGTTAGGAGAGTGACATGGCAGGGATCTCAGCTTGCTTGTGTCTGGGGGGAAAACCACCAAAGTGATGCTTTGACAGTGTGATTTTTTTTTTTTTTTCCTGTGCTGGCGATGGAACCCAGATCTCCCAGTATGCTAGACTAGTGCTCTTACCACTGAGTCACACCACACCCCCAGTAGCATTTTGGTTGGCACCAAAGAGGATACTAGTGTACCCAGACAGGACACACTCAAGTAGCCTGTTTAGGTGACCAATTTTTCTAAACCATTTTTTCCCTCCTTAGTCCTAGCAGTCCCCATTTAAATGTTACCCAGTTAGAATTTAAGCGTGAATATTTTATGGCGATGAATAAGATGACCATGTGGCCAGTCAGAGGTGCTCAGTGTGGGCTCCAAGGTGATCACAGGTTTATGGATAAAGGAGGCTCCCTCTCAAAGACCCCACCCAGTAGTCTTCCTTGTTCATAGCAGAGGTCAACCGGGGAGTGTGTTCCCATGGAAAGCAGGTGTCTCCCCTCAGAAAGTTAGGTCCTGAGGAGCAGGTGACAGGAGTGACAGGCCTTGCTGCAGTTGGTAGTTGTTTCTTGGAAAACACAACATCCCTGTGGAGGTCGTTTACACTGGAGCTTTGCCTCTTCCCTTTGGGTCCATCCCCATCCTGTTGGTGTCCCCTCTTAACTTTTTTCCTTTTCCTTATGGCCCCTCATATGTGCATGAAATTCATTCAAGAAAGACAAGTAGAGTTGGGATAGATCAAAGTGACCAAGCTGCCCTGGCTCTGCTAAGAACTGCTGATAATTGTGTCCCTTTGGGGTCCCAGGCTCTACTTGCCTGACGTTGCTTATCTGCTGCGGCTTGAAAGATAACATTCTCTCCTGTCAGCAGGGTAAGGTGGCCTTTGGGAGCACCATTTATTCCTCAATGCCACTCTGATAAAGGGATTCAAAGGGCATCCAGGGCTGTATGGGGCTGGTGCCCTGGGCCTCCAGGGTCATTACCACTACATAGTCATCACACTGTGCCTAGGGCTGGGGTCTTTCCATGTGACTGTGAGCTTTGCTATAACTTTGGTGCTTTGCTTGACCCCAGGAAAATTATATCAGCAAAAGGAGTGTGGCTTCAGCTTGGGTTACCAAGTGGTGTCCTATCTGGCATAGTGCCTGCCTTCTTGCTAGCATTGCCTTGTCTGTGTGCTCTCTTTTATCTCTGCAGCTATGCAAAGGAAGAAGCTGTTGCTTTTCTGATGAGGAGCTCCCTCTGAGGAGCACTGAGAGATGAGCCTGGGAACACACAGATGGCTAGTGTCTGCCCAAGACTCAAACCTGGAAGGGGCTCTGTGCCTACTGCAGTGTAGCCCAGAGAAACTGTGTCAGCATGGACTCTGAGTGGGGTCAGACCCTGCTGAGGCAGTTGCTGGGCTGGGCTTCCTGGAAACATAGATGACCATGGCCAGACTAGTAGCTATGTTGTCTTCTGTTTTCCATCTGTGCCTTGCCTCTAGCCAGAAACCACCTCACACTAGCCATGGAAGGCTTGTAGAGCTCAAGGCCAATCTGGCTATTCTCCTGAGTTTTCACTTGCCTTCCTACCACTGTCATGGTTCCCAGGGTCCACCTCAGCTATTCTGGTTCTAGAGGATCTTTGCATAGGATCTTTGGCCCAGACTCCCATCCATGTGTTCTAAAGCCCAGAGACACAGAAGTGAGGCTACACCTTGGGTAGTTCTTCTGCCCTTTTGGCCATCCCCTGAGATGCTTGGCACGTACACCCTCCAGTCCAGTCTCATGAAGTTTTGTAGACCAGAGAATGTTTTCAGGGGTTGCCCAGAAGCCTGGGGCCAGGTTCAATGCTGCACGCCTGTTGGTTTCATAGTGCCTTAGTACTGCAGGAGCCAAGTGGCTATAACACATGGGCCTCTTAGGGTTGTTGGTATTCCTGATAGGAACTTCTGTATGCTGGGCTCTTACCTAATGCCTGGCACACAGTTAAGTGTGCAAATGTCAGTTAATAATGAGACTGAAAACTCCAGGGTTTCCCAGACTTTGCTGTATTCTGAGTAATGTCTCAGAGAGGAACCTGAGGCAATCAATACTGCTTCAGTTGGGCTTCTAGACTGCACAGCCTCCCAAGGGCTGACTGGGCCCAAAGCCTTCAACCCTCATCCCTCCCTGTCTCCCCCTCTCTACGCAAACATGCTGCTTTGGCCTCACTTTCTGATGTGGGTGCGCCGGCTCTGCCTGTGGAGGCGTCGTACCAGGCTGTGCTGCCCTTGGCACCTGTTCCCCAGGCTGCCAGTCGGCGGCAGGCTAGGGAGCAGCTGGCCCAAGTGCCTACAAATGTTGGATTTATATTTGGGGTACGCAGCATTCTTCGCACCTTAGAAGCTGCCCTTGCCTGTTCCTCCATCAGATCTGTATTTCTTAGGTCCAAACATTTACAGAGTGCTGGCTTTCTGCCAGCTACACACTGCACCCAGCCCTCCCAGCAGTCTCAGAGGCGGGAACTTACTGTCATTTTGCAGAGAAGGGCCTGGAGATTCAGAGAGGGCAAGTGGCCTGCTTCAGTGGCCCAGCTGCCTCCTGAGTCTAAGGGATTCAGGGTTGAAATGTGGGCCCAACAAGAGTCTGTCTGTCCCTTCCCCCCAACCTCTACTGTCACTTATTTTCAGGTCAGATGTATTTAGGGCCATATTGCAACAGCCATATCCCCCTGCTACCAGAATGGAGAACATTCCCTCAACTGGAAAACTTGCCTGGGCAGTCCCTTTCTCCCTGATGGAGCTTGGCATTTTTGAGATTTATCCATGTATATAAGATCAAGTGTTTGTGCCTTTACAAAAAGATTGTTTCTAGAGATGGAATCAGACCCTAGAGCTTCATGTTCTTCAGAGAAGCTCTGCACTGGCTGGCCACATCTCTGCCCTTGGACTGTTCCTTCTGGGGAGGGGTGGCTCCCCTCTTTACCACTGTTCTTTCACGCTAGGAGGGGTTCTGGGCAACCCTGGTTTGAAGCAGTGTTTTGGGTTTTCAAGACAGAGTTTCTCTGTGTAGTCGTGGCTGTCCTGGAACTTGCTCTATAGCCAGGTTGGCCTTAAACTCACAGAGATCCACTTGCCTCTGCCTCCTGAGCGCTGAGATTAAAGTCATACACCACCACCACTATTGAAGCTACCAGAAATATCTTTGTAGAGGACTTGATGGTAGACTTGAGCTTTTGTTTCCCTGGGGCAAATGCTTACTTAGGGGCAGAACTCCCTTGCTTAACCTCTGTGCTATTTGGAGTGGACCGTTCTTAAGTTGAGCATGAGGAGGAGTCCTCTTTGTGCCACTTGTCCCAGCTCTGGGCTCCTGTCTCCAGAGTCAGAGCAGTTGGAAACTGTGATGTAGCTCTTCGTTGAAAAATAATGAGGCCCATGCAGTTTGAATGACAGGAAGTAAGAGTGTATGAGAGAAAAACACTCTATTGTTTTATGTTCTAGAAATTTTTGGAATGTGTGAAGCAACTTTCCCTGGCTGCTGGAACTACCTGTGTTTGGAAGAGTGCTGCTGTAGGGTGGGGTGCTTCATCATAGCCTGGGTCCCCACCTCTGACCACCTCTTGTCAGGAAGGTCAACTAACTTGTAGCTGGACCAGTAGCACCTGGGGTGACTTGGACTTCCTGCACACTGTGGGCCTATGGAAGCTTGCTGGGAACAGCTCTTGTGCTGGCCTTTGGCTCCTGTCACCCTCTCAGCAGCTGCAATACTTGAGGCTCTGCCCTGCTCCTCCTCCTCTCTCTTCCTACAACTTCCCCAGCACCTGGTTTTTCATTTTTAAAATTTATTATTTTGGAGTCGGGCATTGGTGGCACAGGCCTTTAATCCCAGCACTTGGGAGGCAGAGGCAGGCAGCTCTCTGTGAGTTCGAGGCCAGCCTGGTCTCCAGAGCGAGTGCCGGGACAGCCTCCAAAGCTACACAGAGAAACCCTGTCTCGAAAAACCAAAAACCAAAAAAAAAAAAAAAAGTTAAATAAATAAAATAAAATAAAAATTATTTTGAGCCAGGGGATGGTGGTGCATGACTTTAATCCCAGCACCCTGGAGGCTGAGACAGGTGGATCTCTGAGTTCAAAGCCAGGCTGGTCTACAGAGTTCGTTCCAGGACAGGTAGGTCTGTCTCAAAAAAAAAAAAAAAAGTATATACACACATTATTTTGTGTGTGTGTTGTGTGTGTACATATTTGTGCAAACATACCTGTCTAGTTCCTTCAAAGGCCAGAAGGTGTTGGATCTGTTGGAACTGGAGTTTCATATGGTTATGAGTTGCTGTGTGGGCGCTGGGAATTGAACCTGGATCTTCCATAAGAGCAACCAGTGTTCTCCACTGCTGAGCCTGGTTTTTAATTTTTTGAGACACGCCTAGATGGTATCAAACTTGTGTTCCTACTCAGCCTCATGAGTGCTAGGATTGTATGATGTGTACCACTATGCCTGTCTTATCTTTGCTTTTAAAGACAGAAAATCACACAGTTGGTAGTGCCATAGACTTTTTCCTTTTTGATTTTTCAAGACAGGGTTTCTCTGTAGCTTTGGAGCCTGTTCTGGAACTCGCTCTGTAGACCAGGCTGGCCTCGGAACTCACCTGCCTCTGCCTTCCGAGTGCTGGGATTAAAGGCATGCGCCACCACTGCCTGGGAGTGCCATAAACTTTTAATTTCAGCACTCAAGAGGCAGGAGGATCTCTCTGTTCAAGGCCAGCCTAGTCTAATAGTGAGTTCCAGGGAGGCTATATATTAAGACCCTGTTTTAAAAAAGCAAGCAAACAAACAAACAAACAGAATATCATATAACCTGAGCTGGCCCTACCTCCTTATTTCTCCAAGGATGACCTTGAATGCCGGATTCTCCTACCTCTACCTTCCAAGTGCTGAGATTATAGGCATGTGTTGTCACACCTGAATTTCCTTTGTTTTTTTAATTGTTGTAAAATGTACCTAATATATAAGGTGTACTGTTTTATACATTCTTAGGGTACAGTTGGGGGAGGGGGTTGTTACCTTCACATTGCTGTGCAGTTGTCACCCTGTCTACCTTAGAACTCTTCCTCTTCCCAAAAACTTGTCAGTGAACAGTGGTCCCCTGCCCTCCGCCCCAGCATAGGCTCCAATACTGCCCTGGCTTCTACATAAGTGGATCTGTGTTTGTTGGGGTTTGCCCTCTTAGGCTAGTTTATTTCATTTATTGACGTGGCTTCTTGTCCCTTATCTGAGGTGGCTTTGGTTTCCACTGAAGTCTCTTTGCCTGCTTCTTTGCTCCTCTGCCTAGCCTATCTTCCCCAACTATATGTATGCTTTGTGTCTTTGGTGGAAACTGGTGTCCACTCTCTCTAGCTAGTCTAGCAGTGTAACCATGTAGCACTTTCTTTTCCTCTTTATGCTGTGGGCTTGCTGTTGTGTTTGTGGTACAGATATGTGACCTACCTGGTGTGTCTAAAGAGTCTGAGGCCTATTGCTTTGCTAACCCTTGTTACCTGCCTGAGCTGCATGCCAGGCAGTGTGCTATGAGGCTTGGGGCACTGTGTGGATCTCCTAAACTTCACAGTGCTTCTGCGCTGTGGTCTCCAGTGTCCCTGGAAACTGGTGTGTGTCTCCTCTCTAAAGCCACATAAGACACCTCTAAGGGCAGTGAGAGACACTGGGTTCAAGAGTGCCAGACAGGGGGGCTGGAGAGGTGGCTCAGTGGTTAAGGGCACTGACTGCACTTCTAGAGGACATAGGTTCAAGTTCTAAGGTAGACAGGCAAATCTGCCTACCTCTGCCTCCCGAGTGCTGGGATTAAAGGCGTGCGCCAACAGTAGTGGAGTTTTAAGATAGGCTACAGAGGAAGAGTTCTAAGAGTTCAATTCCCAGCACCCACATGGCAGCTCCCATCTGTCTGTAAATCTAAGATCTGATAGCCTCACACAGACATACATGCAAGCAAAACACCAATGCACGTAAAATAGAATATAAATAAATTTAAAGAGGCCAGCCTGGGCTATGGAGTAATAGCCTATTTGGGAAGAGTGAATTCCAGGATAGGGTCCAAAGCTACACAGAGAAACCCTGTCTCGAAAAAAAAAAAAAAAAAAAAAAAAAACCCTCCAAAAATAGCCAGGTGGTGGTGGTGCATACCTTTACTCCCAGCACTCTGGAGGCAGAGGCAGGCAGATATCAGTGAGTTTGAGGCCAGCCTGGTCTATAGAGTGAGTGCCAGGACAGCCAGAGCTACACAGAGAAACCCTATCTCGAAAAACAAAATGAAACAAAACAAAACAAAAAAACCTTCAAAAATAAATAAATAGAAAATCCCCTTCACCTGGGGGAGGGAAAAAAGAAGGAAAAACACTTAAATGATGCTGGACATGGTGGCTTGTGCCTTTAATTCCTTACTTGAGAGGCAGAGGGAGAGGCAGATGATATCTGAATTTGATGCCAGCCTGTCTCATAGTGGTGAGTTCCAGGCCAGTCAGGGATACATAGTGAGACCTTGCCCTCCCAGGAATGGAAGAAAAACAAAACAAAACAGAAAGACAACCAACTTGAGGTGATAACCAAGAACCAGGCTTGTGGAGGAGGAGCAGGCAAAGAGACTCCTCCTGTTTCTGTCATTTCTGTGTTCCCTTCCCCCAGCCAGAGGGAAACGGATTGAGGCCATACTGGGTAGGGCTTGGGAGGGTGACCTCTGCTTCCCTGCTGTAGTTCTGGCTGCCTAGCCAAAGCCAATAGGACCAGAGATGCTTGGCCCAGGGTGCCCTTGTTCCCAGGAACTGGAATTTGGCCTTGCTGCTGCCCCAGCTGTGTGAATTAGTCAGATGTGTGACTGGGAAGGAGTTGAGGCTTCACTTTGTTGAACAGGAGAGTCATAGTTCCTGAGTCAGCGCTTCTTCAGCACTGTGCTGTGTTCCTAGAACTCATAGGAGGCTTCGGGGGCCCCAGGCAGGCCCTGGGGGGTTAGCTGGGGTGCAGTCTAGAGAGCCCTGGGCGATAGCTACCTCTCCTGGCCTCTGCTTCCCCACTATTCTGCTGCTCTAGGCCTTTCCTTCCAGCTTTCTGCTGACATTTCACTCCTTAAGTGTCCCTCGCTGCTCTAAGAGCCAGCTGCAGGGAGCAAGGGTGCCCTGGGCCTTGTACTTTGGAACTGACCTTCTGTGCTAGTAGCGGTGTTGACACCCAGTGACCTTGCACTTGCTGGAGCTGTGCACAGAAACCTGGAGCTCTAACACCTAACCAGCCACTCACAGGAGAGTCCCTTCTCTGCCCAGACTGCAGCTTAGTGTACCTCCACCTGGGCGGAAACCCCGGCTTGCTGACCACTCTGCCCCAAATCCCTGTGTGCTGGGCTTGTGGATGTCAGAAGACAACCTTGTAGCCTCTCTCCTTCCACTGTCACATGGGTCCCAGGGAGCAAAGGCAGACTTCCAGGCTCCTGTGGCAAGTGCCTTTATCTGCTGAGACATCTCATTGGGCTGGCTTAGTTTTTGTTACTTGTTTTCTGGCATTGCCTGGGATTGAACCCAGAGCCTTCCTCATGCTATGTAAATGTGCTGCCATGTTTCAAAATCTGTGTTCTTTCTGGATACCTCATTGTGGGAGAGAGACTCACTTTTCTGTGGTCTTGGCTGCAGTCAGGGACTAGTAGCAGGCGTGTTGTTTGACTTTGCAGAGCTTTGTTTCTGCTTGGCCTGTCTAGCCTAGCACCTCCAAAATGCCATCACCCCAGAGCCTAGGGGCTTTACACACAGGATGGGGAACAGTGGCTAGGCCAGGGCCCTGTGTTGCCTCCCTGGCTGTATGATGCAGTCAGTAGGCCTTCGTGAATGGGACGGCTGGGGGATGTGTGCCAGTATCCTTTCCCCTTCTGCCTTCTACATCTGGAGACTGCATGTCAGCCCTCCCAAGATTGGGCTTGGTGGAGTGGTTTTTCCCAGAGAATGCTGGAGCAGGCTATGGGACAAGAGCCTACCTGGGCCAGTGTCCTGGACTGTCATCTGTCTGAGTGGCTTTTCTGGCTCATCTTCTGGGGTCTTGGCAACTCTCTAGGGAGGACTTAGTGGTTCTTAGAAGGCGGGTTTATATCTGGGGTGACCTGGAACCTGTGCATATTAGGTGAGTGACTGAGACTGAACCCAGGGCCAAGGTGAGTTTCAACGGAGAGGTCAGGCTGTTCCTGAGGCTTCCCAGCTCTGCTTAGTGTTCTAAAAGATGAGGAATCCTCACTTCTGGGAGCAGTGGAAAAAATGTTTGAAGAGCATAATTGAGATGAAAGTTAAAGTCCAGAAGCCACTGACCTAAGTTTATAGAAAATGGCAGGCTCTGTATGTGTCAGACATGCAGCTTTCTTTTTGAATCCTAGGCTGTGACTCCAGGACATAATCACCACATCTGCATCACAGTCCTCAGAAAACCACAAAAGGCTCATGCACTTTTTCACACCCTTTTTTAATTTTTAAACTTTATTTGGTGTGCATGAACACATGCCACAGTGCAGTTGTGGAGGCAAAGCAGACAGCTTTCTGGAGCTGCTCCTCTTCCTTCCTCTGTGTGTCCCAGGATCATGCACCGCAAGTGCTTTTACCCATTGAACCATCTTGTTGGCCCTAAATCATACTGTTTTTGGTTGTTTTGTTTGAAACAGTTGGATATCTCTTAGGCTGACCTCAAATTTGTTCTGTAGCTAAGGGTCTTTCTGCTTCTGCCTCCCAAGGTTTCCAGCATGCAGTAACCACCATGCTTGGCTAATAGTACTGTTATTAATGGAGAAATTTCAGTTATGTCTCTGTCATAGATGACTCAGGTCACTTTTTTTTTTTTTTCCAGACAGAGTTTCTTTGTGTAGTCCTGGCTGTCCTGGAACTCACTCTGTAGACCAGACTGGCCTCAAACTGAGATTTGCCTACTTCTGCCTCCCAAGTGCTGGGATTAAAGGTGTACGCCACCACTGTTGGGCCTCAGATCACTTTAATTGGGTTGGGAAACAGCACAGAATACGAGTTAGGACTGGAGTCTACCCAAGTCAGCAACTTGATTTAGAGAAGCATTTAAGACCCACAGAAAAAGGAAGTGGTCTATGGTACTTTTTAGGGCTTGTTGGAAAACAGAGGTCAGTAGACCTTCTGGGAGTGTTGGGAATTGGTATTGTCAGCTATGTAGACCTTTTAGTTTCTGTTGCAACAATTGAACTCAACTATTACAGATAAAAATTGGCATAGACATGTAAATGAATACCTTTGTTTCAATAAAACTTTATTCATTCATACAAGCAAGTGATGGGCCAGTTTTAGTCCCTGAGCTTGCCGGCCCCTATTGTAAAAAATAACTGAGGCTTGCACAAGGATCTGGTGTTTATAGACACAGGTTAGATAGCAGTTACAGGTGTGAGTGCTATTGCTTATTGTCACTACTGTTCAAGGCACACAACTGGCAAGTCTATCTCTGCATTATTACTGTGCTGAGCTATCATATAATCTTAGTGGCTTGCTTTGCCTGAGAAACTGTACGTGTCATATGGGTAAAAGTACCCCTTGAGGCTGGGCATTGGTGGCGCATGCCTTTAATCCCAGCACTTGGGAGGCAGAGGCAGGCAGATCTCTGTGAGTTCGAGGCCAGTCTGGTCTACAGAACAAGTACCAGGATAGGCTCCAAAGCTACACAGAGAAACCCTGTCTCGAAAGACCAAACAAAAAAAAGAAAGAAAAACAAAAAACAAAAAAAAAACTACCCCTTGAGGCAGGAGAGACCAACGAGTCTGCCTTTGGGCTGCTGTACTGTTCAGTTCAGAGCATTTTAGGAATTTACAAAATAACCTCCAGCCTAGAAATTCCAGGCCACATCAGTGCTCAGAAGCACTAGGGAAGCCTTGGGGCCATGCTCAATCCTCTCCTCCCTCAGGTTATGACTTTGCGGCTGTCCTGGAGTGGTTTGCTGAGCGCGTGGACCGCATCATCCTGCTCTTTGACGCCCACAAGCTGGACATCTCAGACGAGTTCTCAGAAGTTATCAAGGCCCTCAAGAACCACGAGGACAAGATCCGTGTGGTGCTAAACAAGGCCGACCAGATTGAGACCCAGCAGCTGATGAGAGTGTACGGAGCTCTCATGTGGTCTCTGGGGAAGATTATCAACACCCCCGAGGTAGTCCGGGTCTACATTGGCTCCTTCTGGTCACACCCATTGCTCATCCCTGACAACCGCAAGCTCTTCGAGGCAGAGGAGCAGGATCTCTTCAAAGACATCCAGTCTCTACCCAGAAATGCTGCCCTTAGGAAGCTCAATGACCTGATCAAGCGGGCCAGGCTGGCCAAGGTAGTCCCTGTGGCTGGGTGAGGGGATTGGCTGCTGCCAGATAGGCCCAGGGGCTCTGGGACTGGCACTTGGGGCCCAGTTTTTACCAAACATATATCACTTAACCTGTGTGTGAAAACCACTGCCTTGTGTACCCACTGTGCAGCCTGCTCTTGACTAAGGTCTTTAACCTGTGTCATCTCAGCCTGTTCTCTCTGAGTCTTATGCCCCACCTAGATCAGAAAATGCAAAGAACATGCATTCGCCTTAGAAATGTCAAACAGGAAGTTACTACAGAACAAAGGAGGCCACCAGGAAGTGGAATGTGCTGGCCTGGTTGGCTTCAACAAACCCCTTGGGTGGGTGTGTGTGTGTGTGTGTGTGTGTGTGTGTGTGTGTGTGTGTGTGTGTACTAGTGTGCTCAGCTTGGCACTGAACAGTATGGACTCACAGGGAGTGACACACACAGCACCATTCAAGCCTTCGTGGGAGAACAATGTACATATGAAGCAGAAACATTGGTGATTTGGTGTTGCTGGTTAAGGTTCTGTCTGAGAGGAGGACTGGGGAGTCATCATGGTGGGATAAAGGGACCTGGGAGGCCTGCATGGGACTGGTGTGTAAGCTGGGACAAGAAGTAGCTAGAAAAAAAGATGGGTGCCAATCTGTGGCCCAAATAGTGCTGGATGCTACAGTCCAGACCCCTGGTGGCTGCTTTCTGCACAGACAATATAAATACCCTTTCCCATCGGTGGGAATGTGGGCCACATCCAGGTGCAGCACCACCTTCTGAGGTCCTTAAAGCCCTGGAACCTTAATGGCAGCTAAGCCTATGTGAGAGCCCAAAATGGCCTGAGCTAGGGAGTGGAGATCAGTGCCACCTCTGGGCTTTAGGGTATCCGAGTTTCTGCATCATGGGTTGCCTAGATAAGTCACTGGGGGGGCTGTTCAATGATGGCTCAGGTGACCCTTTGAATAGGAAGGCTTGACATGGAGTGGGTGGTGCGGTAGTGACCCTGTCCAAACACTGTTAACAGGGTTCCCATTGTCAGACTAGTCTGGAGGCTGAGGCAGGAATATACCTTGAACACTTGGCCTGAACAATTGTCTCAAAACACAAAAGTGGGTTTCTGCCTGGCCCCTCCCTTGAAAGGAGTTGACTCAAGAGACCTGTCATGTGAGCCACCTAGTCTCCAGAGAGACATCTCAGAGGGCAGGGTGTTTACAGCTGACTGGGGCACATGGAGAAGTACCTGTGGCCATTGAGACAGTCACTTCAGGAGCCTTCCCAGCCATCCCTGTTCCATTGCTGTCTGCATACTAGATACCAGGCACGCACCTCTGCCTCAGGGCCAGTCATAAAATATTTGGGGGGTTCCCTGGCCAGGGCAACCTAGGCTGATGCTTTATCCTTCACTACTGCCAAGTATCTGCCATTGTCACTCAAGTACCCCGGCTGACAAGGTAGCAGGGTATGGCATTTCCCATCCTCTTTACAGGGTACAGGGGTGGGTTTTTTGTTTTTTTCCAGTATCTCCAAATGCCTGTGTATGTAAGGTCTCCTCATGAGCTGAGCCTAGCAGTTCTGAGAAAGGAACTAATAAGAACTCTCATGTGACTGCCCAGGCTCCTAAAGGAGCTACCAGGTAGTACACAACTCTTGAGGCTACAGTGTCCACAACTGGAAATCCTACCGTCTCCAGTGCTGTTCCACATGGTTCATATACCACTGCTTGCTTTTCCTGGAGTGAGAGTGACTCATTGGCTTGTGCAGGCAGAGCTGTGACTGGCTTTGGGTGACCTGCCTACCTTGGCTTTCTTGGGAAGGCCTTGACACCAGTCCCAGGACCCGGGAAGGGCTGCTCCTCTTGGATGGTTTTGGGCCATCCAGTTCCCTGGACTGGGTAGGTGCTGGGGGCAGTTGAGGAGAGCTTTCATTGAATTTTCTGGTTCTGAGTTGTCCGGGCCTATTCTGGTGACACCTGGCTTATTGCTCAAGTGGGATTGGGACTCCTGAGCACTGCACAGACGCATGCTGGGATGAGGCTTCCCCACCACTCAGCTCTTGGTGGCTGTCATGTGTGTTGTATTGTTGGGAAGGCAGTGCAGGGAGAACACAGGTAGAAAAATGGGCAGAACTGAATTGTAATTCTGTACAAGAGTGTCATCTGTCCTCTGTTTGAAGTGCCCTTTCCCCGCTTCCATTCCCATGGCATTGAGCCCTTGTCATACCCCTTGTCAGAATTGTGTGTCACTCTTAGGCCTTTGGGTTCTTGTGATAGTGGCTTCACCTTTTAGCTTGACTTTGACCTTTCTGCTTCCCTCTACCCAAGCAGTGAACTTTAGGCACTAGAGGCCTCGAAGACCCTGAGGGCAGTGTGCCAAGCAAGTCTCTGATGCCCACTGTTTCCTGTCCCTTCAGGTCCATGCCTACATCATCAGCTCCCTCAAGAAGGAGATGCCCAATGTCTTTGGGAAAGAGAGCAAGAAGAAAGAGCTGGTGAACAACCTGGGAGAGATCTACCAGAAAATCGAGCGGGAGCACCAGATTTCCCCCGGTGACTTCCCGAGCCTACGCAAGATGCAGGTACAGTCTCCAGACCAGATTCTGAGCGCTCTGTGTGGGGCTGAGGCAGGCCCAGGGTGCTGGGCAGTGGTTCTGGAGGGAACCACAAAAGGAAGCAGCTGGGTTAGTCACCAGTTCCCCACCCGAATCAGAGTTGACCTAGGTCGAGACACTGACACAAAAGAGGGGAATGTGGTGACTCAGCCTGGGGGTGCGGCATGGCTGTCGATGAATCTTCACTGCGGCCTGGCGAGGATGGGCACTGCTGTGACCTCATGAGCAGAGTGAGGAGCCCGGCCTGCAGCACTAGCTCAGCTGCCTGAGCTGCCAAGTGGGAGCTCTGCTCTCCCTACTTGGGCAGCCTGGCTGAGTCCACTGCGTCTGGAGTCGAGGAGGCTGCCCCACCAGGCTTTTCTTTCTCCTCCACTCACAGGAACTCCTGCAGACCCAGGACTTCAGCAAGTTCCAGGCCTTGAAGCCCAAGCTGCTAGATACAGTGGATGACATGCTGGCCAACGACATAGCCCGGCTGATGGTGATGGTGCGCCAAGAGGAGTCCCTGATGCCCTCACAAGCTGTGAAGGGTGGTGCTTTTGATGGCACCATGAATGGGCCCTTTGGGCATGGCTACGGCGAGGGGGCTGGCGAGGGCATCGATGATGTTGAGTGGGTGGTTGGCAAGGACAAGCCCACCTATGATGAGATCTTCTATACACTGTCTCCTGTCAATGGCAAGATCACTGGCGCTAATGCCAAGAAGGAGATGGTGAAGTCCAAGCTGCCCAACACGGTGCTGGGGAAGATCTGGAAGCTGGCTGATGTGGACAAGGATGGCCTGCTGGATGATGAGGAGTTTGCTCTGGCCAACCACCTTATCAAGGTCAAGTTAGAGGGTCATGAGCTACCCTCTGACCTTCCTCCACATCTCATCCCACCCTCCAAACGGAGGCATGAGTGACAGCCATGCCTGACATACCCCAGCCCCCAGGGCTGCTGGCACTTTCTACCCGCCAGCTCCTTGCCTGCCTATGTGGGCCTGGGACTGGAGGGGCAGAGAGGGGGAGGGAAAGGGTCACCATTTTTCAAGGTCCATAAAGACTGAGCGGTGTTTCCTCAGCTCTTGAATAGGAAAACCACCATCTTTCTTTTAAGGCTGTCCGGGGTTCAGTGGGAGGCATGGGTGATGCTTGGATGTGAACAGTGGGATTTTGTGCACAAGAACCATGATATTTTTAATATATAATGTTAGGGGCAGCCTTCTTTCTTGCCTCTTCCTCTGTCTGACAGCCCCACACTCAGCCTCTCCCTACCCCAGCCTTGCCTTCTGCCTTGCCCTGGCCAGGCAGCAACAGGGACTCTGGGGAACCCCTCTCACAACCTACCCTGGCACACTCTTGTGGCAGCTGCCTCAGGACTGTGCAGACAGGAGAGCCCCCGCCCCTGCCCCCAGCTCCCTCAGTTTGTTTTTAGACTGAGGTTTATTCATGGGGCAGTAGCTGGCTTTCTCCTAGTGCTTGAGTAAGCTGTTCCACATTTCTGCTGTGGTCTGGGGGGCATGCCCTCCTTTACTTCCACACCCTGTCTCTGACATCCCAGCCATCATAGCAGCCACAGGTAGAAGACCCAGCCACTGTTAACTTTTGTGGGGATTGGAGAGGTTAGAGACAGTGTCTTCCAGGAAAATACATAAGCTAGGTATTGTTCTGTGACACTTTATACTTGACCCAATTTTCCAGTAACTCCCACAACACTTGTTCAAAGCTGTGATTTTTGTTTCCCTTTCCTATACTCCAGCCTTGGATCGGTTCCACCTCACAGCCAGCATAGAGCAGACCCCTTGGGCTTGAGTTGCCTTCTGGCTGAGGGGAGGTCATCCCAACTCCTGCTCTGAGGGGTCTGAGGGGTCTGAAATGTACTCGCTTAAAGTCAACCTTCATGGCAGCTTCCTGGAGCCCCTGACTGCCTTGGGGTGGGCAGTGGGCCCTGTGACCCGGGGTGGTGTGCTGGTAAGAGGAAGCCTGTGGCCTGGTCTGGGTGTAGTGTCCAAGCAGCAGGATAGGGGAAAACCCAACCCCTTCCCTCACCCTCTCATTTCCTTCCTCCCCTCCTCCCCTGCTGAGCCAAGGAGGTCTGGGTGTTCTGAGATCCCCAGACTGAGCAATAAGAAGCCAGAGCTAGCAAGTGACCACTTTGGCCACCTCACTGCAGCCTCAGGGACCTGGACACGCCCTATGGCCAGTGGTTGGCTGTCAGGGTGGGCTTTACACTGAGGTGGTGGAGCAGCTGCAGCCTGCTCATCTGACACTGCCGGTGGGCTTCAGGGAGCTGCCTGCCATCACCCAGCCCTGCTCTGGGCCTTGCTGGGGCTGAGCTCCAGCCTGGCCTGTTAGCTCCTTGCCTCGGCCTTCCATCCCTGCTGTTGGCTGAGGGTAGGTGAGATGTCCTCACAGGTCCACTATGTAACGTCCAGCTAGCTCGGTCCTCACCTATGGGGAGAGTGGCTGAGTGAAGACTTTGTTCCTTACATTAAAGAAAGTTTAATTGTGCCAAGGCTTTTTGTGCTCCATTGTCTTTTCCCTGGCCCTGGAGCCTTTGCAAGGGTCCCCCAAGGAGCCCACGACCACCCACCTGCTGTGCAGGGTTGAAACTGGCAGGACTATCTGGAAACTGAACTTGATGGTGCACATTCATAGTCCCAGCACTTGGCATTTGGAGGGAGGACCAAGAGTTCAAGGTCATCTTGGACTATATGAGGGACTGCCAAAAAATCAAAACACCAACAGAGATTGACAGCAAGCAGAGTTTTATGTTGGGCCAGCTTCTGCCATCTCCACTCAAGAGTATGTTAGCCACAGACTGGTTAGTATGTTTAGGATTGGGAGGGATCTTCCAGGGCTCCTTAGCCACCTGACTCCTCACTTGCCCCAAGGCAGGTTTGGAGACAGCCCAGCCAGCTCTGAAGACAGACAAAGCAGACAAAATCCACAGTTCTGGGTGGGGTTGGTTACAGCCAGCTGATGTCACAGATAGGGGACCTGTTTATGACAAGAGAGGAAAGGATGACAAATTGGGAGTGACATGCCCGGAAGGGTGCAGATGGGAAGTAGGGCTGGGGAGAGACTCTCTAGGCAAGGTTAGGACAGAAGTAGGGACAAACAGGTGTTTATCTCTGAGCTAGAGCTGCCTCCAGGGTCCTGCTGCAGCTAAGGCAGGCCTGATAGTCCAGGCGCCATAGACTTGACACAAGGTAGCATGGTTTGCCTGAGTTCTGTGTTCTTCTATTTTCAGATTAAGGGCCCAGGACAGGGCAACACATGCAGCAATGGTAGCCAAGGGGATTCAAACTCAAGTCCACCAACTCTGGTCCTGTTCTTGAGGCAGTTCTCAGGGAAACAACTTTTAAAGCAAAGACTGTGTCTGGATTCCCAGCTCACCTCACCCTCAAGCCACTTCCCAGTCTCAAAAAGACTCAAAGCCGCCATTCCACCTGAGGTTTTAGAAGCTTGGGACCATCTGTCAGCTTTCAGAAATGCCCTGCGCTTGCTCAAGCTGTCAGCACCAAAGAAAACAGGTCCAAGCAGCTCCCTTGAATGTGGTAGGACCCAGCTTCACCCCAGCTGTGGGGCTCATGGTATTCTGTCCACTCAGCCCCATCCCTCTCAGGTGATTTCCCCCAAAGGATACCCAGATGGTGCCCACTGAACAAGAAGTTTGAGGGAGCCAGGTGGTGGCGGTGCCCACCTTTACTCAGGAGGCAGAGGTAGATAGATCTCTGTGAGTTCAAGGCCAGCCTGATCTACAGAGTGAGTTCCAGAACAGCCAGGACTGTTTCACAGAGAAACCTTGTCTCAAAAATAATAATAATAATTAATTTAAAAAAAAAAAGATTGAAGGGGGCTGGAGAGATGGCTCAGATGCCTGTTCTTCCAGAGGTCCTGAGTTCAATTCCCAGCAACATGGTGGCTCACAACCATCCGTTATGAGATCTGGTCCCCTCTTCTGGTGTGCAGATATACATGGATGCAGAATGTTGTATACATAATAAATAAATTCTTTCTTAAAAAAAGGCTGTCTTGAAAACACACACACACACACACACACACACACACACACACACACACACACACACACACACACACACACACACACACTCACACACCAAAAAACTTTCTTAAAAAAAAAAAAAAAAAGATTGAAGGAGAGCAAAAGCAGGCATCGCCTGACTGCTGCCCCTGAACTCAGGTAAAGTGTTTTGGTTCCACAACTTGAACTCCTTTGGGCCATGTGGGATTGAAGGAGAGATGTCCACCTGTAGGGCTGGCCCTTACCCCTTTGCTCCCTTGTCTCTTGTCACCTTGCTCCCTTGCCTCCTTTCTAGTTTCCTAGAAGCCAAAATCTATCTAGAAGCAAGTTCCACCCTGTTCCCAAGCCCTAGGATAAGAGGCCTTTAGGACTGTCTGTCATCCCTGCCTGTCATCTTAGTCTACAGCACCACACCAATCTGAGACCAAGGAGGCAGGGAACCACCTCTGTGCTGCCCATGCCAGCTCTGTAGTATAAGGAGGGTTCTTGCAGGACCATTCTCATGGCCAGTGGGCTAGTAAGAGGACAATGGGGACAGAGGGATGGAGAGAGGACTTGGCAATCTAGAGCACTGGTTGTTCAAGAGTCTCCGGGTCTGATTGCCAACACTCACATGGAGGCTCACAACCATCTATAACTTCAGTTGCAGCAGATCTAACACTGGCTTCTAAGAACACTTCTCGAATGTGGTACACATACATGCAGGCAAAACACCTATACACCTAAAATAATCTGCACATATGCTTTAAAGCTTGTATGTATAGCACTCATGAGACACTGGGTTTAATCCCCCAACACTGCAAATAAGTAAATAAATGAATCAGTTGCTAACTGTCAGCTTCAAACAGCAGAATTGACCAAGCAGCAGCATGTTTAAATTCTAGCTCTGTTACTTGCTGGAGCTGAGCCTGGTTTTTGCCTTCTAAGCCCATTCTTTGGGCTCCAAAGAAACCTGTGCTCAGCTTCCTCCCCTGAGCACCTTGGGAAGGGATACTCAGGGTTGTAGAGGATGTGGGGAACATGGTACCCCACCCAACACCCAGAATAAAACGGGACCCACCCTTCCCTGAAGCAGCTCAGACAGGGTGGCGCCCATGAGCTACAGGGGTGCAAGGTAAGGGGGCTCTGGCCTGGCTTCCTGTGCACCCAGAGAGAGGAGTAATTGCAAAACCACATGGGCTGCAGCTGAGCAGAGCGTGGGAGCCCCTGTGGTGAGCTGGAGCAGCACAGGGGAGGGTTTGAGAAGAAAAGCCAGGATGATGAAATCACCATATGTCCACCCATTTGGAACATTGGACATTTCACAGGAAATACCCGTAGTGTGGCCGGCAGGGAAGTGTTATGGGAGCTGACACAGGTTAAAATTTGAGGGGTCTCCACTGGCCATACAGAAACCTTCAAACAAGCCCTGAGCAGCAGAGGCAGGGCTATTGAGCTCCCCAAACCATAGCTATTCCTAGATAGAAATGTCAGACAGGCCAACAGGAGCCCCATGCCACCTCATTTTCTCTAGTATCCAAGCAGGTGCCCCTCTCCATTATATGTAAAAAGTGATCAGAGAGAGGGTAAGGACTTGCCCAAGGTGTTACACCTGGGCCACAGCAAGCAGACCTATGCAACCTGGTAGGCAGCCATTCTTGGAATGCAGAAACAGAGCTTTTGTGCCACTTCTGAAACTAGGGCTAGAGGACTCAGCCACCCCCATGGAGCTGAGTCTGGATTTTAGAAGGGGGAACTGCAAATCTAGGCTCAGGAAACCTGAAATGTGACCACAAAAATTATAGGCACCCTTCCTTCAGCCCACCTTGAATCTGGGTTCTTTTCAGATTCAGAGGGTGTCAGAAACACCTAGGCTTCCTGCTCCAAATCCTTTCCCCTTCTGGGTCTCTCCCTCTAAGAAGTTTCTCTATTTCTCCTAAGCCTGGGACTCTGAGTTGACAACTTCTTTTCTTCATCCAAGGCCTTTTACAGGAGCATTTACCCAATCCATCTAGGTAGGGCTTTGCGTTCTTTATGTCCCATAGCCCATGGCACCCTTCTGCTGCTGGCAATGGGAAGCCAGGAATTCAGGGTGTGGACTACAGGAAGAATCTAGAGCTGTTTGTCACTGCCTCCTGGCCTCTCTGTGTTGATCTGTGCAGTGGGTGGATAATAATATGCCTGTCTCTGGAGATAAGACATCTGTGACCACTTTGAAACACCAAGGATCTTTTTAAGAGAGTAAGGTGTTATCTACTGCCAGGGCCTCTCCTGAAAGCTGGTGCCAACACCTCCACACCAAGGAAGCTTGGGAGGCAAGGGAGGGCTGCAGAGTAGCAGGTCCCTCCTGCAGACCTGGTTGAGGCTCCAGGATGAAATGACACCAAGTAAGCCTTTTGAAGAGACAGAATGACAATGACCTGACTGCTCAGACTGGCTGGGGCTGAGGCTCTGAGCTGACAGATTCCCTCATGGCTGGGCTGGACCATGAGCCAAGTGCAGTGCTCGGTTGTGAGCAAGGTCTCTCTGGTCTGGAGAGCCAAGTCCACTGGAGATCAGAGAACAGAACAGTAGGATGAAGGGTGCGGACTGTAGGAGCAGTTGTGAGTGTTAGGGCTAGAAGTCTGCCTATCTGTTGAAGCCAGAACAGAATCTGGCCGAGAGTGAACCTGTAAGGACTTTCTGAGGCTACAATGAAGTGAGCAGCAGGGACCACTTATACAAATAAGGAAGCAGCCGTTTGCAAAAATGATGAGACAAAAACTAATACAGAGGCTGAGGATTGGTTGCTAGGAAAGCCCAGTTGGTTGAGGGCTTTCCTAGCATGATAGAGACATGGGTTTGCTTCCCTGAAACTTCATGAGACAGGCACACAGAAGGAGGTGCAGGCAGAAGAATGAGTTCAAAGTCAACCTTTGTTAGATAGTGTGGAGAACTGAAGTCCAACCCAGGATATATACAACCATCAAACAAAAAAATAAATATAGAACCTAAAAGAATGAACTGCCTGAGAGGTCTGAAGTGCTGTTATTTATTTACTTATTGAGACAGGGTCTTTTGTGGTGTTGTTTGCTTTGTTTGTTGTTTTTCTTTTTTCCCCACAAATAATTATTTGTCACTATTAAAAAATATGGAAAAATCTGGAATGCTTCACAAATTTGCATGTCACCCTTGTGCAGGGGCCATGTATTGTTCCATTTTTAGTATATGTGCTGCCGAAGTGAACACTTGTTTTTTGTTGGGTTTCTTTGTGTAACATCTCTGGCTAACCTGGAACTCACTACTCCATTTGTAGACAAGCTTGGCCTCAAACTCACAGAAATTTACCTGCCTCTGCCTCCTGAGTGCTTCTACCACCTGGTCTTTCTATATAGCACAGGCTGTCCTAGAACTCACTATGTAGACTAGGCTGGCCTGATTCAGAGATCTGCTTGCTTCTGTTTCTGGACAGCTGAGCCACCATGTCTAGTTGGAGTATTCAATACAAATACGAGTCCCAGCTCTGCCCCGGTGCACTCACTAAATCTTGGACTCAGTTTCCTCCCCACTCTAGTGTGGAGTTGAAGGCTGTTTGGAGATGGGCTTTTCTCAGAATTCAGCTTTTAGAGAGGTTAAGGGCCTTGTGGAAGTGAGGCAGGGAGTGCGCCAAGACTTGGAGGCCTGGACGGTTGGTCCGTGACTGACCCCTGTAGCTAGAGAATCAGCATTCCAGGACCTGGCCTAGCCTCCTAGTTCTTCAATGAGAATTTGCTTACGCCAGACCGCTCCTCCCCTGGTCTCTGGCGCCGCCTTGTGGACTCATACCTTCTGTGGGCCCCATCTTACCCGGCACCCAGGAAGGCTCAGAATCTCTCAGGTAAGACCCTGCAGGGCTCTATCAAGCCACCTAGCCATGTCAGCACCTCTTGGCTGCATAGTGTGTTCCAGAACAGCCTGGGTTATCTGAGACTCTATCAAAAACAAAAACAACAAACAACAAACAAAAAACATCAGTCCCAACTCTTGCCTGCCCTTCCCTCTCCCTTGGCAGCAGTGCAGAGGCTGCCCAGATTTGAATTTGAATCTTGAGTCTCCTTCCCAGCTTGACTGATCTGGGAAAGAAATACACGCCCGTGTTTTCCCCATTTCAAACTTTGGACCCCACGGAGAAGAGGCTCTGTAGAGATCAAATGAGAGACCCGCAGTGTTTATAAACCTCCTGTTCGACAGGAGTGGGATGTCCCGTTCAATTTGCCCCTGCAAACATCCAGAAGGTTTCCTCCCTCAACTCTGGGAACCTAATCCTGTCATGCACCCTCCCATTTGGTATCTGGTTCTGACGAGAACTAGGGTCGAGGCCAGCACAGCTGGACACATCTGGCCAGAAATCAGAAACTTCGCTGGACAGAGCCAGCTCCTCCTCCTTTGCTTCCTTCAGCCCATCTCGGACTTCTCGCGCCCTCCACATTCCAAGGTCAGGCCGCTGGCCTTGTTCCCGCCAAAGCCTTAAAAAGTGGTACCACCTAAGTCCACAGGAGGGTCTAGTTTTCAGGGGCCCCCACTCTTTCTTCCAAGCCTCAGTGTATTCATCTGCTAAATGAGTGTGCGCATCCCTACCCCCAACGACATGTCTCTGGGTTAACTTTAACGATGTAAAGGAGACCAGAAACTTTTGGGGGATGAGGTGGGTGTGTTGCCTTAGCGCGGCTTGCAAACCCGGGCGAGAGCGGACTACAACTCCCATCCGGCTCCAGGGCCGCAGCCGTCCCTAGCCCCTCTGGCCTGGCTAAGGGACAGGCCGCTGGCCCGGCGCGCAGGAAGTTGCGGTGCCCTGGGCATGCCCCATCTAGGTTAGGGCCCCATGAGGGTGTAGGTGGGGCTGGGACTGGTGCGGCACTGGGATTAGATGGGCCTTTTGCGACCCCAATGGACCCCCTCCAACCCCGCCCAGGAGTTACTTTTCGTGGCCCGCCCTCCCACTTCCTGGCCGAGGGTCGGCCCCGCCCCCGCGCGCCTCCGCCTTCCCACCTTCACCTTCAGTCGCGGCTCCCATTGGTCGGCGCGCACCTGCCCGTCCGTCGGGGGCGGGCTTGGAGGGCGGGGCGGGCGGCCAGGTGAGGGAGCGCGGGTAGCGACGGAGGAAGGTGACAGCGGGGAGGGCGGGAGGGTGGGGGGAAGCCGCGCAAAGCGAGCCGCGGAACCACGGACGGACCGTCGGACGGAGGGAAGGACGGACGGACGGGGCATGCAGGCGGCCTGGCTCTAGCCTGGGTTGCGGGGCTCCAGCCGCAACTATGGAGCAGCGGCTGCGTGCGCTGGAGCAGCTGGTACGGGGCGACGCCGGTGGCAGCCCGGGGCTCGACGGCCTCCTGGATCTGCTGCTTGGGCTGCACCACGAGCTCAGCAGCGCCTCCCTGCGCCGGGAGCGCAACGTGGCGCAGTTTCTGAGCTGGGGTGAGTGGTCAAGGCAGCACCCGGGAAGGGAGGCTGGGGGGGGGGCGCCAGCCCGAGCTCTACCTCCCCAGACCCTTCCCCAGGGATGGCACACTCCAGAAACTTCCTCCTGAAGACACACTAACCCCTGGCATTATCTCTATGCTTGCCGTCGGACTCCACAGTCGGCTCACTCACCTGCACCTTACCGCAAACCCCAAGACACAGGGTCAGGAACACTTCACGCACAGGCTCATTCCCAGCTGTAGACCCCAAACAAGTGCTGCCAATACACATCCTCCACAACGGTCACCTACAGGATTCCTTGGTCACACGTCACACTTCATGCCCCACCCAGAACACACATTCAAGTGGACGCCCGTTTTGTGTCACATCAACACACAGACTTTCTCAATCTCTTTCGTTCTTCAAGAGATTGGGACTTTGCGCTGGGACCCCTCCCACCTGTCTGGTTCTGCCACACACTCACAAATCTTCAAACTTCACCTTGCAGACAAGACTCCTTACCCCAATCCCTAGCCTGGACTGAAGACAAACCCCAGCTCCTATGGGGACTTGGATCCTCATTGGAAGTGGATCTGCACCCTTTTCTATTTGACTCATCTGAATCCTTTGGAACAGATGACCTAAGCGACCCTAAACCCAGTATAGGCACTAGTGACATTACATTAGTCACACCTGCCCAGGCTTTGGAGGGGAGGGCATAGGAATTGGGCCTGGAGGGTGGGGTGTTTGCCAGTTTGATCAGCGTTCCTGGCGCTCCTGAGCCTTGGACAGGCACAAGACTGGGCCTGGTATGGTTAGGGGTCTACTCCCCAGACTTGCCGTTTCTGCCTGAGAGCAGTGTGACTTTTGTGTGTTATGTGTCTGAGTTGGCACCGCCCCACCATGACACACACACACACACACCTGCCTCTGGCACCTCTGCCTGGGACCCCAACATAGGGGACATCTGTTGACATCCCCTGAGGTAACTCCAAGGCCAGGTGTGACTCACACCTCTCCTGCCCCAACTTGTCCCTTGCTCCTGCCCAGAGCCCCCACCCCTTCTGGCAAGACAAAGGTACTGGGCATCTTGTCCAGAGGGTTGGATAGTCTTGGTTCTGGGCACCAGGTTTGTCCTATGTGACTAGTGGTCACCTCTGACAGCCCCACACTGCTGGTAGCTGCTCTTCCCGAGCTCTGTGCACAAACCTGGGAGGAGACAATTAATTTCTGTAGTGAGGTTTCCAAACCGCCCCCGCTGTGGGGTTCTGCCTGATAAACCCGTGGAGCAGCTCTCTGCCCCACCCACAGGCCCGCCCAGCTGGCAGGGAGTTTACCTCCTGGCAGGGGGAAACTGAGGCAAAAAGCCAGACCATAGATAACCCCCAATCCTCACTGGTCACTCCTGTCTTCCTCACATGCCAACACTCAGTCCCCTGCCCCCTGGCCTAAGGTCACTCTAGTTCTGGGGAAAGCCTGGGTGTGGCCAGACATGGCCCTTGTGTGTGTGTGGGGGGGGGAGCTGTGCAAAGGCCCCATCAAGAGAGGGAGGCAGGGCTCCAAGTGGCAGGACTGTGAAGCCTGGAAGGAATCCTGTGTGCTCACGCCCTCAGGTGCTGGCACTGAGCACCAGGTGGAGGTTTTGGCCCTGTTTTCAAGTCTTGTGAGTATCTAAGCAGACTGGCCTCTGTTCCTGACCCAGAGGCCCCACTTGGGGAGCACAAAGCTGTCTTTCTGGAGCACTACAGAGACTGGCCTCCCTGCCCTCAGGGGTTGCCCCAGGCCTCTCCTCCACCAGATTGCTCTGTGCATACAGGGTCCCCAGACCCAGGCTCCTGAATGGCAGAGAAGCCTTTCTGGGGACAAGGAATGTCACCTATCCAGTTTCCCAGATAGGCTCGGGTTGGCCTTGAGGTCCCAAAGGCTGGGAACTCGGTAGGGGTAGGAGTGGTATCTTCGTTGTCTAGAGTGACCTGGCCAGCCAGAATCAGGACCCTAACTGGGGAGGACCACAAAGACCCTCTGTATCACAGATAGAGGTAACTTAGAGTCTGGAGCACAGTGATCCACTGAGTCAGGACCTTCACTGTACTTGCTGGTCATGACCAAATGGGCCCTGGCTCTGATCTGCCTCTTGGCTGGGCTGTCTCTGGGAAAGTAATCCCTGTCCTAGTCTCATGGGAGGTCCCAAGGAGAAGGCTCTGAGTCCACTCTGTCCCCTCAGCCAGCCCCTTTGTAACAAAAGTGAAAGAGCTGCGCCTACAGAGAGATGACTTTGAGATCTTGAAGGTGATTGGCAGAGGAGCCTTTGGGGAGGTAAGTGAATGTCCTGGGTGGCTGGGGAGGAGGGCCTTGCACTGGGTCTGGTCTAACCCAGTCCATGCTTGGTGCCCTCAGGTTGCTGTGGTTAGACAGAGGGACAGTGGCCAGGTTTTTGCCATGAAGATGCTGCATAAGTGGGAGATGCTGAAGAGGGCTGAGGTCAGTTTGGGGTCAGAGGCATCCTGCAAATGGGTAGGGGAAGGTGTGTGTGCTGCCAGAAGAAGGGGCGGGGCATAGGATGCCATTTTCAATAGTTATCTCCTACCCCTCACAGTGAACTTTACCTATGATGAAGTGGGATGAGTTCCCATTCTTATAGAAACACTGAGACCCACCACCTGGAAGCTGGGCTCAGGCTCATCCAAAGCCAGCCCAGCATGGGTTGAGCAGAACTTCCTTTGATCAGCCTCTGGGCTTTTGAGTCCTCTGTTCTCTAGGCTGGAGAAGGGTGAGTCCCTGGGAGTTGATCCCATTCTACCCTCTGCTTTCCAAACTTGCTTCAGACGGCCTGTTTCCGGGAGGAGCGAGATGTTCTGGTGAAGGGAGACAGCCGTTGGGTGACTGCTCTGCACTATGCCTTCCAAGATGAGGAATACCTGGTGAGCATCTTTGAGTAGTGGGTGAGCCTTGCTTGGGAGAAAAGAAACAGCCTGTCTCTCATTTCCTGGGCCTAGAGCCTCCTTCCTTAGCTCTGTTTCTGAGTTGGTCACTTACTGGGCATGAGAGAGGGCAGGCTGCTTTAATCCCAGCACTTGGGAGGAAGAGGCAGGCTGATTGATCTCTGTGAGTTCAAGGCCAGCCTAGTGTACATAGTGAATTTCAGGACATCCAGAGCTACATAGTGAGACCATATCCAAAAAAAAAAAAAAACCACCAGTAGTTGCCAGAGTCACTGCTCAGCCCTGTCTTCCCAGAGCTCCCCAAGACACAGTGTGAGGTCAACAGATGTCCCCATTCTGAGTCTGACTCTTGGCTCTACCCACTGCCCTTCAGTACCTGGTGATGGACTACTACGCTGGTGGGGACCTCCTCACACTGCTGAGCCGCTTTGAGGACCGCCTCCCCCCTGAGCTTGCCCAGTTCTATCTGGCTGAGATGGTGCTGGCCATCCACTCACTGCACCAGCTGGGCTATGTCCACAGGTGAGGCCCCAAGCTCTCACTTCCCAATTTTCCTCCCAAAAGCTGTTTGGTAGGACCTGCCAGTGTGCCTATCTTACAGGCGAGCTAGTCAGAGCTTAGAACAGGTAAGCCCCTGGCACAAACCACCCGGTTCATGGTGACAGACAAGTGGTGTGGTGTCCTTTCAGGGGACAACTGACTCCAGCATCCCCCACAGTGCAGTGTGCAGCTCCTAGAGTCAACACTATGAACCTTTCCCTCCAGCCTAGATGCCCTTTTCTTCCTCTGAACTTGCCTTCACTAACTCCCACATGCTTACACACACAAGTGTGAGCACGTGCAGACGACAGGAATATGTGTGAGCACACGCACAGGCAGGTGTGTACCTGAGTACATGTCTAAACACATACACACATATTAAGCCCTTCACTCTCCCACCTTCCTTCAGGGATGTCAAGCCTGACAACATCCTGCTTGACATGAATGGCCACATACGCTTGGCAGACTTTGGCTCCTGCCTGCGTCTCAACAACATTGGCTTGGTAAGGAGCCCACCTAGAACTGGAGCTGAGGATAGCAGACCAAGTGCAGGGGCATTGGGTTCCAATAGGGGGTGCCTGGAGAGTGGGGTGCCTGGTCCAGTCCCATGCCTCATGGCACCAACACCCCTGCCACAGGTGGATTCATCAGTCGCTGTTGGGACCCCAGACTACATCTCTCCTGAGATCCTACAGGCCATGGAAGAGGGCAAGGGCCACTATGGCCCACAGTGTGACTGGTGGTCACTGGGAGTCTGTGCCTATGAACTGCTCTTTGGGGAAACACCCTTTTATGCGGAATCTCTGGTAGAGACCTACGGCAAGATTATGAACCATGAGGTTAGACTGTCTGGCCCTGGGACCTCCACACTGTCTGATTTTAGGTAACTTCATACCAAAGTGGGCTTCCAGTCTGACCTGGCTCCTCCTGTGACCCACAGGATCACCTCCAGTTCCCCTCTGATGTGCCTGATGTGCCTGCCAGTGCCCAGGACCTGATCCGACAGCTGCTGTGCCGCCAGGAGGAGCGGCTTGGTCGTGGTGGGCTGGACGACTTCCGGAACCACCCTTTCTTTGAAGGTGTGGATTGGGAGAGGCTTGCAACCAGCACAGCTCCCTACATCCCTGAGCTCCGTGGGCCTGTGGACACCTCTAACTTTGATGTGGATGATGATACCCTCAACCATCCGGTGAGTGTCAGATGCCTCTGGAAGAGGCTTGGCTTGACCTGAGCTATGAGAACCTCCCCAAGATGTTCCCTACAGCAGTTGAAGGGCCAGGGTGAGGCCTTTCGACCCCTGGGCTTCATGAGAGTTATGGCTCACCTTGGCTGGCTCATCTGCGTGGTGGATTATACCAAGCACGTTGGCCCTAGCTGTTTGGAGAAAATTCCTTGAAGCCTCTAGAAGACCTTGAATACAAGGGCTCATGGAGTTGTGGTTCCTTTCTTGGGTGGTGGGAGAGGGGCGGGAGCAGGCTGTGTTATTCCCCACAGGCACACCTAAGTAAATGCCTAGTTCGTGGGGCTCTTCTGGTTCCCACTTCGTCTGTGACCCTGACTCTCCTTCCCTCTCCTGTAGGAGACACTGCCACCACCCTCCCATGGGGGCTTCTCAGGCCACCACCTTCCATTTGTAGGCTTCACTTACACCTCAGGCAGGTGAGTCAGGTCATCACACCTGCTGGGAAGCTGGGAGCATGTGTAGCTTATCAGAGCCCTGAGTGAAGGGACAAAATGGCTTCAGCATGCGATAGGCACTCCTCAGTTCTCTGTGCCCAGGGTCAATCAAAGTCATGGCTGTGCCCCCGAGACATGTGGCTACTCTGACAGACTGTTAAATGTACTAGACTCATGGCAAAGGCTGTGAAGGAACTTTACTGTCTAGCCTCATTGGCCTCTGTAAAAAGGGTGAGCATCACCCATTCAAATACCTTGGGTTGGCCTAAGACCCAAGAGAGGCACAGGTGGAAGGAGCACTCAGAGCACTGCACCCGAGGGCCCTGGGTCCTGGGTGTGGACCAGCAGACTCGCCTCTCCAGTCGCTTTTGAGAACCCTTGTTAAATTTGTTGCTTTCTTTTTTTACATTTATTTATTTGATTACTATTGGTGTGTGTGTGTGTGTGTGTGTGTGTGTGTGTGTGTGTGTGTGTGTGTGCCATGTGCCATAATACACTTGTAGAGGACAGAGAATAACTTTCAGAAGTCAGTTCTCTCCTTCCACCATGTGGGTCCCAGGGATGGAATCAGGTGGGTAGGCTTGGCAACAGACACCCTTACCAGCTGATACAGCTCACCGGTCTCTGAAGAACCCTTTGGTTTTTCGAGGCAGGGTTTCTCTGTGTAGCCTTGCCTGTCCTAGAACTCACTTTGTGAATCAGGCTGGACTGGAACTCATAGAGATCCTCCTGCCTCTGCCTCCTGAGTGCTGAGATTAAAGGTGTGCACCTTGTTTTCCATTTCCCTGTGAAGAAACTGAGGCTCAGATGTTGTCCATGACTGACCAGGGTCACCCAGCTCATCCAGGTCCCCAAAGGCAGGGTGTGGTCTGATTGTTCTCTCCCAGCAGGGAGTCCAGGTCTGGGTCTAGAGTGATGTGCTGTTTCTTGGATGGATAGACAATTGGTACATGAGAATGGTTTTCTGCTGCTGACTGTGTTCCCTTGTCCTCTCTCAGCCCCAGAGGTGAAAAGAACACTGAGCTATTGGCTACCCCAGAGCAGAAACTCCACAGTGTGGAGCAGGAGAAGGTGGAGCTCAGCCGGAAGTGTCAAGGTACAGGGGCATCTGGGCAAAGCTGAAACTGTCAGGCCAGGGTGAGGGGTTGACTGCTGCAGGCCTGGCTACTCACCCAGAGGCCCTTCTCCTGCCAGAGGCCCTGCATGGCGCCTTACAACCCCAGGAGCTGGTGCGGCTGCAGAAGGAAGTACAGATTCTTCAGGAGAGACTGGCAGGTATCCCTTTCCTGTTGTTGTAACAGCCTGGTCCTTTCTGGGTCCCAGCCCTGCCTCCTGTTCTGTGTATGCTGTGTGATTGGGGCACGCAGACCATCCCCCTGGCTGTGGGGAAAATCTGTGAGATCCTGCACATGGAATGCCTGACTGAGGTGAGGTAGCTCTGTGTGCAAATCTCAATGACTGTTCCTGACAGAGACACTGAGGGACAGCAAGGCCTCCTTCTCACAGACTGATGGCCTCCCTGCTGAGAGCCCAGGCCCAGATATCCAACTACAACAGGAGAAGGACCGCCTCCAGCAGGTGAGCCATAGGTGAGGTGGGTGAGTGACCACGTCCCTGAGGTCAATGTCCTGACTTAGCCTTATCCTTGTCCTGGTCTTCAGGAGCTGACTGAAGCTCAAGCAGCATTGCGGGTGCAGGCTGCCGAACTGTGCCAAGCCCAGGACCGGCAGGAAGAATTCCTACAGAGGCTGTGGGAGGCCCAGGAGAGAGAGGCAGCCACAACCAGCCAGATCCAGGCCCTGAGCTCCCAGCTGGAGGAAGCCTGGGTTGTCCGGAGGGAGGTTAGTGATGATAGTGGCAGGGGAGAGTAGCAGGGATTTAGGTTCAAAGTGTTGGGAACCCCATGTCCTTTTGCAATTCTGTGTGGCTGGTATATACCAAACAGGGCCCGGTGGTAAGATGGGTACCTGACGCCATCTGTGCCTGTAAGTCTTTGTCAAAATGACACAAAGGAGATTAGATGGACAGGGTTAGTATTACCTGGTCCCTGTATCCCATCACAGCTGGAAAGCCAGGTGGCCACCCTGAGTCAGGAGGTGACACAGCTCCAAGGACAATATAAACAAAGCCATGAGAAGGAATCTTCCCAGGCCAAGGTATGGAGCTTTCTCTCCCATGGCAAAAGACACACCCCATTAGTCTAACCCCTCTTAGAGTCCCAGGGTGAGGTGGGCCATGGCTCCTCAAACCCCTGCCTTGCTTCTTCTCTACATTGTCAAGACCATCCATGCAGCCCCTGAGACCAATGGCATGGGATCACCTGAGGGTCAGTCTCAAGAGGCCCAGCTGAGGAAGGAGGTGGCTGCTCTGAGGGAGCAGCTGGAGCATGCCTGCAACCAAGGGTGAGCACATGGCAGGGGCAGCCAGGAGAGGACAAGGCAGCACTGGGCTGGGAGTCAACTCTGTCTCCTTGGCCTTCTCCCCAGGATCAGTGTTGGGAAAGAGGAGGCTCTGTGCCAACTCCAGGAGGAAAATCAGCGGCTGAGCCGGGAGCAGGAACGGGTGAGAAGAGGGGACAGGCAAGGGGCAGGCTGGGTGCCAGCAGGGTCAGGGGAGAGCTCCAGGGTCCCAGCTGCTGGGCACACTGTAGCATGTGGGAAACATGGACAGAAATGGTGCTCAGAATGGTGGGGAGACTGGCAGGGGTCAGGCAACTGGTATACAGCCAGGACTACAAGGTCCCCTGGGGACTGAGCCCACCTTCCTCTGCGGCCCCAGCTGGCAGAAGAGCTGGAGCTGGAGCTACAGAGCAAACAGCGTTTGGAGGGTGAACGGCGAGAGACTGAGAGCAATTGGGAGGCCCAGATCGCTGACATCCTTAGCTGGTGGGTGCCTTGGGGCTGGGTGGAAACTGGGAATGGCTGAGGACCCAGACCATGACACTTAGCCCATTCCTATTCAGGGTGAATGATGAGAAGGTCTCAAGAGGCTACCTACAGGCCTTGGCTACTAAGATGGCTGAGGAGCTGGAGTCCTTGCGAAATGTGGGCACCCAAACACTCCCTACTCGGCCTCTGGTGAGCCCCATGCACAAGAGCACAGCGTCTGTGTGTTTGTATAGAGGTCAGAAGACAGCTTATGGGAACGGGTTCTCTCTTCCTACCATGTGACTCCCCAGGGAGTGAACTCAAGTTCTCAGGTTTGGCAGCATGCTTGCCTTCTGGGCCTTCTTGTCGTCCCCCAAGCTCCAGGTTTATGTTGAGGGTTGAAGAAGGGAAGAGTGGGGTCTTTGGGTCTAGCCAAGTGGCATGGGCAGCCATATGCTCTAGTGGAAGGGAGGGAGTCTCTGAAGCTGCCAGTCCCAGAGAACATCCTTGACTGCTACCAGGACCACCAGTGGAAGGCACGAAGGCTGCAGAAGATGGAGGCCTCAGCCCGGCTGGAGCTTCAGTCAGCACTGGAAGCTGAGATCCGGGCCAAGCAGGGTCTACAGGAGCGGCTGACACAGGTGCAGGAGGCTCAGCTGCATGCAGAACGGTGAGACCATGGGCAGACACAGGAGTGGGGTCCATGCAGAGACCTGTGGTGAGCCATTGCTCTCTTCCCCTAGCCGCCTGCAGGAGGCTGAGAAGCAAAGCCAGGCCCTGCAGCAGGAGGTGGCTGAACTACGGGAGGAGCTTCGAGCCCGTGGGTCAGGGGGTGAGTGCCCATTACCTTCCTACCCTGGAGCCAATCCCCAACTCCAGTTTCATGAATGCCAGGGAACTCCCATGATAGCTGTGTCCATATGAGAGAAATCTGTTCCTCCTACACATCACTGTTTACACCAGCACCGGTATGTCACTCAGCACTTAAGGAACACTGTTGTGTGCCGGACTTCCCCAAACCCCACCTGTGGACATTTCTGCATCTTACTGAGATGGAAACTGAGGCTCACACTACCCCTGGCTCCTTAGCCTAAGGACAGCAACCTCAGTCACTTGTACTCTTTACCTACAGACGCCAAGCCTTCCACCTCCCTCATCCCTCTCCTGTCATTCTGGAACACAGAGGTAAGAACCAGGTAGAGGGACCAGTTAGGGAGGAGTCCTGATGAGGAACATGTTGACTCAACTTTCTTCCATCCTCACTCATCCCCCAGAAGGATTCTTCCAAGGACCCTGGAAATTCAGGAGAGGCCCCAAGGTCTGGAACAGAAGCAGAACTGAGGCCGGAGGGCCGTCGCAGTCTGCGCATGGGGGTGAGAACAGATAGGAGGTCCCCAGGTGGGGCTGGACTCTCTGTCCACTCCCTTCTCACTCACTCACTCACTCACTCACTCACTCACTCACTTTCTGCAGACTGTGTTCCCCAGAGTGCCTACCGCCACCACTGCCCCTGCAGAAGGTCCTCCTGCTAAGGTCAGTAGCCAGGAGGCCACTTTCCCATAATCCCTCTGGGACACCCCCACTCCTGCAGGCCATGTGTAAGGTGGTGGTGCTGGTTTTTTGACATGGCCTCACAGGCACTCATAATTGACATGGCCACCTGGCTCAGCCTTTTGGCCATCTGACCCTTTGGGATGGAGCTCGGGGTGCTGGGAGTCCCTGGCAGAAATGGTGACAGTGTGTACCCCTTCACAGCCTGGCTCACACACACTGCGTCCCCGGAGTTTCCCATCCCCTACCAAGTGTCTTCGCTGTACCTCGCTGATGCTGGGCCTGGGCCGCCAGGGCCTTGGCTGTGACAGTAAGAACCTTTTTCCTTCAGGGCCTCCCCTCATACACAGGTCCCAGGGTGTGACCCTGACATACCCAGGCTGTTCCTCAACCCAGCATTACCCATGCCTCTTGGTCATGGTTATTGGTCCCCTACTCAGTTATTCCTTTCTTACTTGATGGCAACGGGTGATAGTTCAGGTGTCATTGGCCCCAAGGGAGCTGTTTAGGAAGGTTCAGGTCCTTGTTCTGGGCTGCCTGACCTGCCTCATCATTCCAAAACTCTCCATTTCCCCACAGCCTGCGGCTACTTCTGTCACTCAGCCTGTGCTCCACAGGCCCCACCCTGTCCTGTGCCCCCTGAACTCCTCCGCACAGCCCTGGGAGTGCACCCTGAAACAGGCACAGGCACTGCCTATGAGGGCTTCTTGTCGGTGAGCTGAGGCTAAGGGCTGAGGACAATAGGCATGGGAGCCAAGGACCTGTGCAGCCCTCCATGCCTGTCTCTCCACTAGGTGCCACGGCCTTCAGGTGTTCGGCGGGGCTGGCAGCGTGTGTATGCTGCTCTCAGTGACTCCCGCCTGTTGCTGTTTGATGTTCCTGACCCTCGAGGAAACCTGGCCAGTGCGGTCCTCCTGCAGGCTTTGGATCTGAGGTAGGTGCCAGGCAGTAACACAGGACAAGGCCCAGGTGGTGAGGGGTTCATTCAGGGACAGTGTGCAATCTCTCATGTATCCTTTGTTCCTCCCAGGGATCCCCAGTTCTCAGCTACCCCTGTCTTGGCCTCGGATGTCATCCATGCCCAATCCAAGGACCTGCCACGCATCTTTAGGGTGAGTGCTCAAGGCCGGCTTGGCCCAACCTCCGTCTGCCTCGCATGCTGGCCCTGTCTCAGTCAGTGCTGCATCTCCATCTGTCCCTCTGCCAGCCACCGTCACCCTCACGTGCCATTCGTCCATAGCCACCGTGAGCTTGCTACACAGCAATCTGGCTATGTCCTGCTTTGTTTACAGTCCTTGAATGACTGCCCAGTACCTTCAGGAGGCTCTCAAGGCAATACTTAGAGCCACTCAGCATCTGAGCCTGCATGCAGGCTTTCTCAGCCCTCAACCCCAGAGTCCTTACTTCACTCGTCATACCTTGTTCTTGCCCAGAGTGCCTTGCATTCAGTCTCATTCCTCTGCACAGAGTTGCCAGAACTTTCTAGGCCCAGTCCCTTGAACCCAGGTTCACTAACACTGGGTGGTAGTCTTGTCCCCTGAGCAATTATCCTTCATCTCTTGGCTTGCGTTAGGGATTCTACTCTGTTTTCCCACAGTGCTTATCTTTCCTGTTATGGCGCCCATCACTGGGCTCTGAAATTGCTGGTATGCTTGTCTGATACTCTGTCTGGCTTACTCCCTGCCCAGTACTATAACCAGCTAGCATGCTAACAAACATCAGTAGGGGAAGGAGGGAAAGATAGATGAATGGGTGGCTCTTGGTTGTAGCCCTCCAGCCTGACTCCCTCTCCACAGGTGACAGCTTCCCAGCTGACGGTGCCACCAACCACATGTACTGTGTTGCTGCTGGCTGAGAATGAGGGGGAGCGGGAGCGTTGGCTTCAGGTGCTGGGTGAGCTACAGCGGCTGCTACTGGATGCGCGCCCGAGGCCCCGGCCGGTGTACACCCTCAAGGAGGCCTATGACAATGGGCTGCCGCTGCTGCCTCATACGCTCTGTGCTGCTATCATTGGTGAGTCTTACGCTGAAGGGCTGTCACTCTGAGTGGCCTGTGGGGAAAGTTCAGGCTAGTAGGAGGCACTAGCCTAGGCCAGTCCCAGATGCATAGTCTTTCACCCCTCTGCTGTGTGATGAGCCATGGGTCACACAGCCTGGCTTCTCTCCACTTCATTTCTGTAGGTTCTTGTTCTCTTTTGTTGTCATTGTTTTATTGAGACTGAGTCTCTCTACATAGTTCTAGCTATCCTGGAACTCACTATGTAGATTAGGCTGGCCTTGAACTTGCAGAGATTTACCTACCTCTGCCTCCAAGTGCTAGGGTTAAGACTAAAGGTGAGCACTACCACACCCAGTTGGTTCTCCCTTTTCTAAGAGAATCTCAGATAAGTGGAAGGAACAGAGGTGTCCTGGGAGGCTGAGGCAGAAAGCTCCAGAGTTTAAAGTCAGCCTGAGCTGAGCTGCATATGGAGACTTTGGCATGGCTTGGTGCCTTATGTAATCTCAGCACATGTAAGATCACAGTGGAAGGATCAGGAGCTCAGGCTCATCCTTAGCTAATGAGTAGCTTAAAGAATAAAACACAACAACAGACTGGATTGGAGAGCTGTCCCAGTGATTAAAAGCACCAGCTGCTCCTCCAGAGGACCTGGGTTCAATTCCCAGCACCCACATGGGAGTTCACTATCATCCATAACACCAGGACCATACATGATGCACAGACATTACATGCAGGCAAAACACTCATACACATAAAATAATTCTTTAAAAAAATTATATATATATATATATATATATAGAGAGAGAGAGAGAGAGAGAGCGCAGGTGGTGGTGGCCTATACCTTTAAACCTAGTACTCAGGGGGCTGGAGAGATGGCGCAGAGGTTAAGAGCACTGACTGCTCTTCCAGAGGTCCTGAGTTCAATTCCCAGCATCCACATGGTGGCTCACAACCATCTGTTATGAGATCTGGTGCCTTCTTCCGGTGTGCAGATATACATGGAAGCAGAATGTTGTACACATAATAAATAAATAAATAAATAAATAACCTAGTACTCAGGATTAGGAGGCAGAGACAGGCGGATCTCTGTGAGTTCGAGACCAACCTGGTCTACTGAATGAGTTCCAGGACAGCCTCCAAAGCTACAGAGAAACCCTGTCTTGAGAAACAAACAAACAAAAATATATATGTATGTATATTTGTATATGTACATACATACTTGCACACATATATATATATACATATACATAAACAAAACAAAACAACCCGAGTCAGACCTGGGAGTCGTGCCACACACGCCTAGAAATCTGGCGCTTGGGAGGGGGGTAGCAGGAGGATAAGAAGTTCAAAGCCAGCCTCATCTATGGCTTGAGTGCAGCCTGAACTATGTAAGGGCCCTGTTTCAATAAAACAAAACAAAACAAATAGAATTACCCCGAATTCATGCCAGCTTGGGCCAGCTACATAGTGAGTTGTAGATCTGGGTTATCAAGTAAGACACTGTCTCCACAGAAAAACAAATGAAGCACCTTGTCTTGACTTTCTTCCTGGTAGCTGGGTGAAGAAGGGGGTAGGTGCCTGTTATAGAGTTCCCTGAGTTTGGAGCCTGGGCCTCAGTAAGGGTCCTCCCTCCATAACTGACAATTGTGAAAGGGGCAGGAAGCTGAGGTCCCTGGCTTCTTCCTGCAGCTGAGGCCCTGAGCCAGCTCTAGCTTGCAGGTACTCTGGTCAGTTCAGGAGCCCCTGGGTCAGTCAGGAGCCAGAGATGGGGGTGTTTGTGGAGCTGTGTGCTTGCTAGCATTTGCCCTCCCCTTCTTATGGCAGTTGTAAGAAAGGTGCTGTCCTGACTTTATAGAAGGAGAGAGTAAGATTTGCCCAGAATCCCACAGTTCAAGGTAGTGGGCTTTACTTATCCTGACCCCTGTGACCAAGGCCCTTCCTCATTATAGCCAGTGTAAACTGTGAACAAGAAAGGCACGAGGATGGGGGTGGGTGGACAATGTGTGGAGTCACCAGTTCTATTGCCTCAAGGTGTCACTGGACAAGCTCTCTGACTTCTGACCTCTCTTCCTCTATCAGATCAAAAACGGCTTGCCCTGGGCACTGAGGAGGGGCTGTTTGTGATTCGTCTTCACAACAATGGTACCACATGGCTGGACTAGGGTGGGTGTGGGCCTGGGCAGGGCCAGCCCCGGGTACTCACTCATGACCATGGGCACCTGCTGCTTCTCACCTACATGTTCCTCCCTCCCGCCAACCCCACAGACATCTTCCAGGTGGGGGACTGCCGCAGGGTCCAGCGGTTGACCGTGAGCTCTGCTGCTGGTCTGCTGGTCGTGCTCTGTGGCCGTGGTCCCAGTGTGCGCCTCTTCGCCCTGGCTGAACTGGAGAATGCTGAGGTGGCAGGTGCCAAGATCCCCGAATCCCGCGGTTGCCAAGCTTTGGCAGCCGGGCGCATCCTACAGGCTCGGACCCCAGTGCTCTGTGTCGCGGTCAAACGCCAAGTGCTGTGTTACCAGCTGGGCCCAGGACCAGGGCCCTGGCAGCGCCGAATCCGAGAACTACAAGTGCCAGCTCCAGTGCAGAGCCTGGGGTTGCTGGGTGATCGGCTCTGTGTGGGTGCTGCGGGCACCTTCGCTCTCTACCCGCTGCTCAATGAGGCTGCACCCTTAGCGCTGGGGACTGGCCTGGTGCCTGAGGAGCTGCCGGCATCCCGCGGGGGCCTGGGTGAGGCACTGGGTGCTGTGGAGCTCAGCCTCAGTGAGCTCCTGCTGCTCTTCGCCACTGCTGGTGTCTACGTGGATGGCGCTGGCCGCAAGTCACGAACTCACGAGCTGCTGTGGCCAGCGGCACCCACTGGCTGGGGTAAGGCCAGTAAAGGGCCCAGCAGGGTGGGGTCAGCCACCTTGTTCTGACCTGAGTGGCTTGCCTAGGACCTTCCTGTCTCTCTCGCCTTTGCTTTTGTTCTTCCTGACTTCATTTTCTACCTGCACATCGTGATTGCCGTTGTCAGTGCTGCCTCTACATCCCTTCCCTCTTCTATTACTACTCCCTGGCTTCTATTCTCGAGCCACCTCTTGGTTTGGTTCAGACCTGTGTCTTGGGTCTTGCCATCCCCTTTGTGACTGCTTTTGTGCACTGGGGCCTGTAGAACAGGCTAGGGTTGGCTCCTGCATCCAGCTCTCGCCTGGGCAGGCACACCCTGGGGGCTATGCTTCTCTGGAAGAGCAAGCCAGCGAATGAATGAGTGGAGCAGGGGCGTGAGCTGGTGTGGTCACTTGTAGCTGATGTGAGGGTGGAGGTCAGAAAGAGGGACTGTCCTTTATGATAAAGGCTTTTCTGTGGTGAGGCCTGGGTAGTGGCCCACAGACTGCTGTTGGCCTTATCCTGCTTTCCCTCACTAGCTGTCTGACCTTGACCATTACTTTGCTCTGAGATTTCCATTACCTCATCTGTAATGTCCAAGATCCGGGCGATTAGAGTACCTGCTCCTACTTGGAGCTGCCCAAGAGTTAAGAGAGGACAAACATACCAAGTATTCTGAACTGTGTGGGCATGTAGTGAGTGCTGGCTATTATCTCATCTGTTACAGAGCTGGGTGGGGCAGGCCTCCCTGTGGGACAGAGAGAGAGGTGCCTGGCTTGCCTGTGGCCGCACAGTACATATAGGCTTTTCCTCACCTGCAGGTTACACAGCGCCCTACCTAACAGTGTTCAGTGAAAACTCCATTGATGTGTTTGATGTGAGGAGAGCAGAATGGGTGCAGACTGTGCCGCTCAAGAAGGTGAAGGTCTACTCCGAACGCGGGTGAGATGGGGTGGGTAACATGGCCTGACTTCTGTTTTCTGCCTCAGGTTAGACCCCTGAATCCAGAAGGCTCCTTGTTCCTTTATGGCACCGAGAAGGTCCGCCTGACCTACCTCAGGAACCCATTGGCAGGTGAGGGAGTGTGAGCCTGCCTACATTTGTGTGCGCTCATCTGTGCACAAGTGTGAGCTCATGCACCACCTGGCTGAGACATGTGAGCACTCCCCCAGCTCCCTGAATTTCCACAGAGAAAGACGAGTTTGACATTCCCGACCTCACCGACAACAGCCGGCGCCAGCTGTTCCGCACCAAGAGCAAGCGCCGCTTCTTCTTCCGGGTGTCTGATGAGCAGCGACAGCAGCAGCGCAGGTTTGCCTGTGTGGTGTGGCTGTGGCTGCGGCTGCTGGGCGGAGCTTTCTGCCCTTAGGGGCGGGGCGCGGCTTGCCGTCCCCGCTCTTTACACCGGCTCTGCCTACAGGGAGATGCTGAAGGACCCTTTTGTGCGCTCCAAGTTCATCTCACCGCCCACCAACTTCAACCACCTGGTACACGTGGGCCCTACGGACGGGAGGCCTAGAGCCCGGGACGAGGCCAGGGTGAGTCCTCCGGAGCCAATCACAAACCTCCCTGTAGTGGTTGATCCAATCGCAGGTTTCTGTTGATTGCTCAGCTGTTGAGGCAGGTGACTCATCCTGCTGATAACCAGACCTCAATACATCCATGCCAGAAACTGAGTTCCCATGGCCTGTGCTTCCTGGTCCCAACCCTTCTGCACTGCCCCCTGACACTGTTCTCTTCCAGGAACAGAAGAGCAGAGGTCCTCGCAGCTCCGGACCGCAGCGGCCCCACAGCTTCTCAGAGGCATTGCGACGCCCAGCGTCCATGGGCAGTGATGGCCTCCCTGGAGAGACAGACCCCAGTAAGGGCAGCCCTACAGCCTCCAATATTGCATGCCTCCTCCAAGTTACCACTCCTTCTGAGCTCTTAGATCTAACCCAGACATGTTGTCCTTCCATCTCCCTACCCCTGCCAGTAGTGAAGAGGAAACCTTGGACATCTCTGTCCAGCGAATCAGTGTCCTGCCCCCAGGGGTCCCTGAGCCCTACAGCATCCATAATACAGGTGAGCCAGTGGGTAGGGCATTCCCTCCCTCACTCAAAAGTTCAGACACTTTTTGACTAAGCTCTGCACTGGGATAGAGAACAGAGACCTATCTGAGCACATAAAGCCTGCAGAGTTACTTACCTAAGCCCCTGGAGGCATGCGGACCCATCTGCAACTCTTAGCTCTCCTAGCCATAGCTGTGTGCTCCCAGGCAGGGAGGACCAACCGCCCTGAGCTTGTCCTACCTGCAAAATGATGACATTACCGTGGCACCGGTGTGAGGTGATAGTACCTGCACAGTGTCAGATGCATGGGAAGAGTGCCCCGTAACGGGAGCTCATGAGATTGTGTGTGTAGCATGTGGGAGAGTGCAGGTGTATACACGCCACAGCATACATGTGGAGATCAGAGGACAACTTCCAAGAGCTGGTTCTTCCCTTCTATAAGACAGTGTCTCTCTTGTTTCTGTCCTGTATGCTCCGGGCTGGTTGGCACACAAGCTTCCAGCTGATACTCCTGTCTCTGTTTCCCATCTCATGGTAGCTGTGCTGGGATTACAGATGTCTGCCTGCATCTACCTTTTTACCTTGGTTCTGGAGCTCGAATTCAGGTCATCAGGTTGTGTGGCAATCATGTTTTATCTGTTGAACCATTCCTACCTACTGAGCCATTTCCCAAGCTTTAGAATTTAATATATACTAAATTATATATAAAATATAATTAATTTTTTTTTCAGTCCTGAGGGTCAAACATACTTGCTAAGCAAATACTCTACCACTGAGTTATAGTGGGTTTTTTTGTTTTGTTTTGTTTTGTTTTGTTTTTTAAAGAATGTAGCTCTGGGGGGGCCTTGAATTCAAAGAGACCCTCCTGTTTCTACCTCATGAGTTCTGGGATTAAAGGCACACACTGCCATGCCTAACCTGAGCTACATTCTTTCTTTTTTAAGGTTTATTTATTTATTTATTTATTTATTTTGTGTACATTGTTCTATGTACATGTTTGCATGCACACCAGAAGAGGGCACCAGATCTCATTTTAGATGACTGTGAGTCACCATGTGGTTGCTGGGAATTGAAGTCAGGACCTTTGGAAGAACAGTTAATGCTCTTAACCTCTGAGCTCTCTTTCCAGCCCTCCTGAGCTACATTCTTAACAGAGACCCAGCCTAAAGATGGGGAAGAAATCATATGGGAGCAGCCTATATTGTCTGGGGTCAGGGAAAGACCTGAGAGGACCTGGGAAGGCCCCCTCCCTCTCCAGCCATACCTCTTAACTGCCCTCATCTACCCTTATCCTCTAGTCATACAGAGCCACTCATAACCCCACCCACTATTTCTTTCATACATTCGAATTCTTGCCTCTGCTGTTCCCACTCCTTTTAATGCTTTTCCTGCCTTCAATGCCCAGGGTGCCCACCACTGTCATCTTAAAGCATTCTTGGGCACATGGTCAGATGTCACTCATTACCACCAACATCCAACATCCCCTCTACCCAACTGGCTCCTATGCTGTGGCCAGGCAGGCTACCAGCCTGCCTCCTTCCCTCCCCCCCCCTTTTTTTTAAGAGAGGGTCTCTCTAACTTTGGAGGATGGCTTGGAACTTGCTCAGTAGACCAGGCTGGCCCCAAATTCACAGAGATCCAGAGATCCACCTGTCTCAGCCTCCCGAGTGCTGGTATTAAAGGCATGCACCATCACCGCCCTGCTGCTTTCCCTTTTTTAAAAAGGTCTCATGTAGTTCAGGCTAACATTGAACTCATGATTCCCCTGCCTGACCTTCCGAGTGCTGTGCTACAGCCATGCATCTCTACACCCAGTTTGTGCTGTGATTTTTCTTCCAGGCTTTACTTCTTTGTTCATCTGTGGGATCCATGGTGGGTGGGGCTAGTTTTCATTTTTCTGCCTAGAGCAAAGCATGTTTTTGACTGAATGTGGAACGGAGTGAATGAACAACAGCACACTGGGTTTGTTCCTGGCAGTTCTGGATTCTCTGAGGACTCTCACCACACCTCAAGTGCAGCTTCCTTTTGCAGGTGCTGGGTCTTTCAAGACCTCTGAGAGGCATTGGCACCATGAGAAAAGAGTCCTCTGTTCCTCTTCCCATCTGACTTCCTGTTTTTCTCTACAGGTCTCAGAGCGGCCCCGAAGTCTCCCCCCAGACCCTGAGTCAGAGAACACCCCTTGATGCCCTCTGGCAGTGCCCACCCCAGTCCCAAGACAGAAGGAATGAGGAAGCAAAGAGCTTGTGTGATGCCATACTCCGGCTGGTCCGGGACATGTTGAAATTCAGACTCAGGGAGAGCCTGGGAGGAGGGCTAAGAGTAAGGTTTACCTGGGTCTCCAGGAATAGGGGCCTGACTCCTTGCCCACATCCTGCCTTTCCCCTGGGCTTCCGACACAGGCCTACATCGGCCTCTGGGAGTGCCATGGCTCTGATGCCCAGGGATGATTTGCCAAAGCTGTGCTTCAAAGGTCCAAGCCCTGGGAGGCTGCTAGGAGTCAGGGTGAGGAATGGGGAGGGACAGGCCCCTGGGAGTGTGCTGGGTGTCCTGTCTGTGTGGCCTGGGCCCCAGCTAAGACCAAGATGGAGCATGCCAAGGTCTCTGCTCAGGGTCAGGCTTGGAAATATGGGCTCTGATTTAGAGGGAAAAGGTGAGAAAGGAGAAGGAATGGTGCAAATGAAAGGTGAGAGAAAGGCGAGGAGCAGAGGAAGCAGTAGAGGAAGTGATGCAATCAGGAGATTCTTACTAACCCGAGAAAGAGAAGGACAAAGTGAGGGATGAAGAGGAGGATGCTGGGGACAGATGTGAGAAGGTCAAGTGAGCAAGGGCAAAGCCAGACCCAGAACTTTTCTCTGGGGAGGGGTTTAGGATTGAGAGCAGGACTATTACCAGCTAATCCATTCAGGAAAAATGGTTCCTAGGCAGGGAGGGGATGGGAGGGTATTTATAAGGGCTTCTTGGTGGGAGATGGACACCCCTCGGGGGTCACTGGAGATCTCCAGGCACACTTTGGTCCTTCCCAGCACGGAGGATCCTTTTTTGGAAGCTTCAACCAAGTGTATTAGGGGAACATAGGGGGCATTTTATTATTGATTACAGTCATTATTATTGTTATTATATTGCTATTTTTATTAAACCTCGCCCTGCTATAGTGTGGGGAGTAAAATAAGTATTTATCTCCTTAAATGGCACATTCCCGGGAGGGATGGACCCTGATGCTCTGAGATGCAGCAAGAAACCAATAAAGCCAACTTTGTAAGCTGCTGGCCTCCCAGTCTGGGTCTGTCTTGCTGTGCAAACATGGGAGTGGGAGGTAGAAGGAGGAGTGGTGGAGATCATGGACGGTTGAAAGCTGGCGTCTGTGCATGCGTGTGTGTGTGTGTGTGTGTGTGTGTGTGTGCGTGCGTGCGTGCGTGCGTGTGTGTGTGTGTGTGTGTGTGTACATGGAGCCCTCAAGAAGATCACAGGACAGCTTTGAATATTCTTCAGAAACTGTGAATTTTTGGTGTTTTTTGTTTGTTTCCTGGTTGTTGTTTTTGTTTTTTTTGTTTGTTTGTTTGGTTGGTTTTTCAAGACAGGGTTTCTCTGTGTAACAGTCCTGGCTGTCCTGGAACTTACTCTGTAGACCAAGCTGGCCTCAAACTTATAGAGATCCACCTGCTTCTACCTCCCAAGTGCTGGGATTGAAAACATGTACTACCACTACCTGGCAGGTTTTTATTTTTGAAACAGGGTCTTAACTGTCTGTCTTTGTCGGCTAGCCTGGAACTCACTGTGTAGACCAGGGTCACCTCAAAATGACTGAGATATACCTGCCTCTGACTCACAAGTGTTGGGATTAAAGATGGGTGCAACCACATCCAGCTATGTTAGATTTTGAGATGGGATCTCTCCTTATCCTGGAGTTGGTAGCATAGGCTAGCCTGTTGCTGTGTCCCAGGAATCTGCCCATTTTCCTCTCTGAAGAGCTGGGATTATAAGATGTGCCACCATGCCCAGCTTTCTCACCTATATTCTGGGGATCAAACACAGGTTCTTAATGTATAGAGCATTTTGCCAACTGAGCCATCTCCCCATACCACTGGCCTGTGTCTTGAAGAATCAATGACTGGGGCTGAAAAAATGGTTCATTGGTTAAGAGCACTGGCTGCTCTTCCACAAGATCTGGGTTCAATTCCCAGCACCCACATGGTAGTTCAAAACCATCTATGACTCTAGTTTCTAGGGATCTGTTACCCTCTTCTGACTTCCTGGTATCGGATACACACATGGAGCACTTACATACTTGCAGGTAAAACATACACATAAAAATAAACCTTTTACAGCTGGAGAGATAGCTCAGCAGTTAAGAGCACTGGCTGCTCTTCCAGGTCCTGAGTTCAATTCCCAGCAGCCACATGGTGCCTCACAACCATCCGTTATGAGATCTGGTGCCCTCTTCTGGTGTGCATGAAGATAGTGCACACATGTATTAAATAAATAAATCTTTAAAAGATTTATTTAAGAAAAGGAATCAGATGTCATTATCAAATAGGGTAAATGGGGACAGTTTGATAATGAAAGGCTGACTTACAGATGTGTGGGCAGTGTTAGGGAGCCTCCCCAAGGAGGGTGGTACCCCAGGATCCTAGTAGCAGGGGTTAGTGCCCCAGACTGTCCATAGGAAGACACAGTAGTGCTACCTGACAGCTGTGGGTCTGCACAAGATGAGCTTGGCTGTGGCTGAGCAGGAAGGGAGGCCTGGAGGTAATTTTCTCTTTTTACTCGGCTACCACCCTTTGTTTTCCCACCTCCTGGGGGCAAACCCAGCCAGTGTCAGAGGCCCCAAGAGTTCAGGTTTGCAGTTGGCAGAAGGCAGCCTTCAAGTCAGAGTCTGTGGAGAATGTAGGAATGGACCTGAGATCTGCTAATGTCCTCTGCAATCCAATGTAGGCCTCTGTGGAAGTGGGAAGGCCTTTCGGGTGTCTTGTTCTTAGCCAGGATTTCCATGACTGGGCAGCAGCATCCAGGCACTCAGACTGGGCTGGGCAGGGCAGGCCATATGCTGGAGGGAAAGTGTGTCAGGAAGGTGAGGTGCCACCATGTGGTCAGGAGGAGATCGCAGGTACACTATAGTAGTTGGGGCTTGAACCAGACCCAAATTCCCTTCCTTCCCAGCACCCAAATGCTGGCTCATAACCGTCCATGATTCCAGAAGATCCCTAACCTTGGTCGGGTTTCTGTGGGCACCAGGTATGCACATGTGGTTCACATGCAGACACAGGCAGGCAAAACACACACACACACAACATCAACAGTCTAAAACAACAAAACCTACCGCACCAGAGGTTCTAGAGCAACATGTGTGAAATGCCAGTGGCAAATGCTGTCAGGCTGTTCGGGAAATGTTTCTTCTGTTTATTGGGGAGCAGAGGGTCCAAGTGGAGATTCTGTGCAGACAGAAGGGAAGTCCACACCTCTAGCAAGTTAAGACCTAAGGCCATCCCTCATCAAATTGGAGAAATGGCTGCTGCCCTGGCACCCAGAAAAAGTCAGCCAAGTGCTTACATTTTACAGTTTTAAATATTTTCTTAGTTAATTGCATTTTAAAAATTGCATTTCCTGGGGCTGGAGAAATGACTCAGTGGTTAAGAGCACTGTCTATTTTTCCAGAGGACCTGGATTCAATTCCCAACACCCACATGGCAACTCACAACTGTAATTCCAGCTCCAGGGGACCAGGAACCCATGGCAAAACACCAATGCACATAAAATAAAAATAAATAAATTTTTAAAAATTGCATTTCCTGGGGGCTGGAGAGATGGCTCAGAGGTTAAGAGCACCGGCTGCTCTTCCAGAGGTCCTGAGTTCAATTCCCAGCAACCACATGGTGGCTCCCAACCATCCGTTATGAGATCTGGTCCCCTCTTCTGGTGTGCAGATATACATGGAAGCAGAATGTTGTATACATAATAAATAAAATCTTTTAAAAAATTGCATTTCCTATGACCATGAACATATGATGTGTGCATGATTGCAGGTGTGGAGGTCAGATGATAAGTGTGTGGAATCAGTCCTCTGCAACCTTTAGGTGGTTTCAGGGATCAAAGTCAGGTCCTCAGGATTGTCCTGGCTGTCCTGGAACTCACTCTGCAGATCAGGCTGGCCTCAAACTCACAGAGATCCACCTGCCTCTGCCTTCCGAGTGCTAGGATTAAAGGCATGTGCTACCAATGCCCAGCTTATTTGTTACTCTTAAAGACTTATTTTTGATTGGACTAAGACTTAGAAGTAGACACTCTCAGCAAGGACAGTCTACACTTGTTTCTGGAATTTTCTTTGGCTTCTTTCATAGTCTTGGCCAGAAGTTGAGCATATTCTACAGCCTCCTCATTTTCTTAATACATTGTTTCTTCAGAACAATGTGAAGTAACAAGATGCTGAATCATGCGTACTTTGGTCCTAGCCTTCTTATCTTCTTCTTCTTCTTCTTCTTCTTCTTTTTTTTTTTTTTTTTTTTTTTTTTTTTTTTTTGAGACAGGGTTTCTTTGTGGCTTTGGAGCCTATCCTGGCACTCACTCGGTAAAGTAGTCTGGCCTCGAACTCACAGAGATCCCCCTGCCTCTATACCCCCACCCCAGTGCTGGGACTAAAGGTGTGTGCCACCAATGCCCAGCTCCCTTATCTTCTTTGTCTAAGGGCTTTCTGAAAACATTTGGGGATATCATTTTCTTCAGAGAGCCTGAAAAACTTGTGGACTCTGCTAGTTCTTGTCAGTTCTAACCACTGAGGCCCAGTATCTGTTGATCCAGAAATAACCTTCTCTCCTTTTTGGGACAGGGGATTGTTTCCTAGACAGAGTTTCTCTGTTTAACCCTGGCTGTCCTAGAACTCATTCTGTAGACTGTACTGGCCTCGAACTCACGGAGATCCACCTATCTCTGCCTCCCAAGTGCTGGGATTAAAGGTGTGTGCCACCACTGCCCAGGCCTGGCTCTTTTTAAAAAAAAAACAAGAACCAATGTGAGAACATTAGTCAGATTGGAATCCACTATGCATCTGCACTTAGCCACACTGTGCTGTCGGTTAAGACATTTATTTATTTAGGTTTTCTGAGACAGGAATTCTCAGTATAATAGCTCTGGCCGCCCAGCTAAAACACATTGCTTCAGAGGAAATCTTTGTTCATCATTCTCACCACTAATTCAAATGCAAACCCCTTCCAGTCTTCACCCGGACCATCAACAGCTACATTACTCCATAAGCTTCTCATAGAGACTGCAAAGTTTGCCGGGCAGTGGTGGTGCACATCTTTAATCCCAGAACTTGGAAGACAGAGACAGGCGGATCTTTGTGCGTTCAAGGCCATCCTGGTCTACAGAGTTCCAGGACAGACTTCAAAGAAGAGAAACCCTGTCTCAAAAAAAGAAAGAAATTTCGAAGTTTGCATTCATTGCATTCATATTCACTGTTTCAGTGAATATCTGACAGCTAGTGCCTGGAAAGGAGATATTCAGCTTCATCCTAGCCAACAGCTTAGGAGGTACCATGGGGGATTTAAAAAAAAGCTGTATGAAGTAACGTTCAAGAGCACAGGCCACTCACAAGCAACTACACCTATTTTATATGGCTTGAAGTCCGCAGCAGAATCAATGCAAACCTGGGTTCAGCGCGCCACCTAGTGGTAAAGATGTAGAGGAGACACAGGCTCCAACCACAGAAGACAAAACAAACGCAGTCTGGGAAAGCAGGTTTCAGTGCAGTCTGGGAAAGCCGGTTCTGTCAGACAGAACAGCTAAATGACCTTTAGTGGCAATGTGGAGTTATTCTAAGACTGGCTGTGGTGGCACATTCTGTAGTTACAGTACTCTGGAAGTAAAGGCTGGAGGATCAGGAGTTCAAGACATCCTCAATTACCTAGCAAGGTAGTCAGGGGTCAGAGGACTAGTTCTACTAAGGTTAGTGAAACGTTGTTTCAAAAAGCAAACTAAGGTACTAGAGATAGCTCAGTCATTAAGAGTATGGTGTTTCAAAAGAACCAACTTTGAGTCCCAGCACCCCCAGGAGACTCAAAACTGCTTGTAATCCCAGCTGTAGGGAGTCTGATGGCCTATGGCTCATGCAGCACCTGCACTCATGGGCACATCCTTACACACACATGAATTGATAAAATAGACTGCACAGAGGACTGAGAGAATGAAGATGGATGCCATTTGCCTTTCCTGGGGTGGCACATCCACCTTGGACCCCTGGGACTGATGAGAGTTAAGGGTGGTGGAACAATAAGAAGAAACACTCCTGGTGGCACACGCCTTTAATCTCAGCACTGGGGGGGGGGTTCGGGGGGGGGAGCGCAGATGCAGGCGGATCGCTGTGAGTTCCAGGCCAGCTTGGTCTCCAGAGCGAGTGCCAGGATAGGCTCCAAAGCTACACAGACAAAAAGAAGAAGGAGGAGGAGGAGGAGGAGGAGGAGGAGGAGGAGGAGGAGGAGGAGGAGAAGAAGAAAAAGAAAGACTCCTGCTTCTTTTTTACAGTGAGGAGCCGAGGCTGCAGCTGAACCCACGCAGAACCAAAAGGAAACCCCTAAGGTGTTTCATTCCCACTGACTTTGGATTTTCTGTGCCTCCTGGATGATTAATCCATATTAATTCATATAGACTTTGCCGTTGTTTTTTCCTGTCTGTGCTGGCTAGTTATATGTCAACTTGACACAAGCTAGAGTCATCAGAGAGGAAGGAGCCTCATCTGAGAAAATGTCTCTATAAGATTGGGCTGTAGGCATTTTCTTAAGTAGTGATTGATGGGGGAGGGCCCAGCCCATTGTGGACGGGGCCACCTCTAAGTTGATGGTCCTTGGGTCTTTAAGAAAGTAGGCTTCGACAGAGAAACCCTGTCTCGAAAAACAAAACAAAAAAAGAAAGTGGGATGCACAAGTCATGAAGAGCCAGCTGGTGGCCCCCTCCATGGCCTCTGCCTCAGCTCCTGCCTCCAGGTTCCTGCCCTGTTTGAGTTCCTTTCTTTCTTTTTTTTTTTTACATACTTTTTTTATTTTAGAAGCACTCTTATTTTACATATCAATGCCCCATTCCCTCGCCTTCCCATCCTCCCATGCCCCCCACCCTGTTTGAGTTCTTATTCTGATTTCCTTCAATTATAGATAGTGATGTGGAAGTGTAAGGCAAATAAACCTTTTCCTCCCTCCCCCCAAAAAGAAATGATAAAATAAATCTTTTTAAAAAGCAAAATAAGGCTGAGTGGTGATGGTGCATACCTTTAATTCCAGCATGTGAGAGGCAGAGGTAGATTTCTCTGAGTTGGAGGCCAGCCTGGTCTATAAAGTGAGTTCCAGGAGAGCCAGGGCTACACAGAGAAACCTTGTCTTGAAAAACAAAAGTTTGTCTCTGTATACATGCGATGTCTTTGCACCCATATGAGGACCTGTTCGGAAACATCTCAAGCATCCTGCCCTGAGATTCTCTGCCTTATCACCTTCACACGGGCTCTCTTGTTGAACCTGAAGCTAGGTTGGTAGTCAGGAAGCCCCATGAACCCTCCTGTCTGTAACTCTCCATCCCCATTCCCCGCCCCTGCCCCACAGTGCTAGGATTCCAGATACATATGTGAATTCTGGGGGGATTTGAACTCAGGTCCTCATGCTGATACAGCAAAATGCTCTTACCTGCAAAGCTATCTCCTCAGCCTCATATACTGAAATCTTAGTCTCAGACAGAGACTTCATTTTGGAAACAGGGTCATTAGTTAAGATGAGGTCATAAGGGTAAAGTTTGTGCCATTGTACTGGTAGTGTACGCCTATTGTCCCAGGATAGTGGAGGCTGCCGCAGGAGCACTGTGTGGCCAGTCTAATCTAAAAAGCAAGATCCTGTCTAAAGTGAGACTGACCTTGAAGTCCTGATTCCTCCCCCTCCTAAATTTTATTTTACATATGTGTGTGCACAAGGTGCCTGCCTGAAGCTTGCAGAGGTCAACAGAAAACATTGGATTCCCTGGAACTGGGTTAAAGACCCAGTTGTGAGCTGATATGTTTCTGCTGGGAACCCAGGTCCTCTGCAAGAGCAGCCAATGCCCTTAATTTTGAAACGTCTCTGTAGCCCACCCTTATTTTTTTTCCCTGCCTCTAATTCCCAAGGGCTGGCTTTGCATCATACTTGGCTAGCATGAAGTCCAGACTGGCCTTGAGCTCAGCAAGATCCTCTTGTCTCTGTCTTGCCATGTTCAGCTTGGCAGTCTTTTTTAGGTGTCAATGTTTTGTCTGCATGTTTTTATGTTTGTGCACTATGTCGGGGCTTGGTGGGGAATCAGAGAAGGGCATGGATTCTCTAGAACTTACAGATGGTGAGTCACAATGTGGGTGCTGGGACTTGAACCCAGGTCCTTTGCAAGACCTAAACAGCCTTACCAGGTCTCCAGCACCCTTGTATTTCAAAGCAAGTCCCTCCCCTTGCAGTGTTTTAAAGCACCAGTTTCCCCCACATCTTGCAAACTGGCCATACTATACGGTGCACCAACGCCACCGTAGCCTTAGAGCGTTTAGTTTCAGGACGACAATCTCCCAGATGGCACCGCGGAATCTCTGGGTTGCGTGACCATAAAATGTCCAATAGCAGAGGAATTCGAGAAGGTAGCAACTGGTCTCTCAGCCTACCCGCACTGAGCAGCTGGACTACCTCTCCCATAAGCCATTGCGGGCTTGACTCTTATCTTTTCCAGACTTGATGAGGGCGGGGCGAGTAAGGACTCCTATTTCCCGGCAGGCGGTGCGGCCAGAGGAGGCGCGGGACTTCATTTCCCAGCAGGCTTCAGGCGGCGGGCGCCGCGGTGCCTTGTGTGGGATGTAAGCGCGGAGGTGGGCTCGGGGGACCGAGGCCAGGACTCTCCTTGGGATTTGCGGGGAGGCTGGTTTGGGTTCGTCTTCTGGACAGGCTCCAGAGGGCCGGGTAGAGGTCACAGTGACCGGGAGGGGTGACCTTTGAGGGTCCTCATTGAGGTCTTTGGGACGCAGCCTCATCGGGGCTGGGGGTCCCGGATTGTAGGGAACAAGAAGGCCCCACAGCCTTGGTTGAAGGGTCTCAGCGACCGAGCCTCCGCCTGTGAGCGCAGGACGAAGCGGCTGGCGAAGCAGAATTGTGGCGGAGGGTAGAGCCTTAGCTGAGCCTGGGAGGGGGCTCTCCCTCCGAGCCCGACCCTCCCTGCCTCGGCTTGCCGGCAGGCCACCGCCCGCCGCCATGGGGCTGAAGGCCGCCCAGAAGACGCTGTTTCCTTTGCGCTCTATCGACGACGTGGTGCGCCTGTTCGCTGCGGAGCTGGGCCGAGAGGAACCTGACCTGGTGCTCCTCTCTTTGGTCCTGGGCTTCGTGGAGCATTTCCTGGCTGTCAACCGTGTCATCCCCACCAACGTGCCCGAGCTCACTTTCCAGCCCAGCCCTGCACCCGACCCTCCTGGCGGCCTCACCTACTTCCCGGTAGCCGACCTGTCCATTATTGCTGCCCTCTATGCCCGATTCACCGCCCAGATACGCGGCGCTGTGGACCTCTCCCTCTATCCTCGAGAGGGGGGCGTTTCCAGTCGCGAACTGGTAAAAAAGGTCTCCGATGTCATATGGAACAGCCTCAGCCGCTCCTACTTCAAGGACCGTGCCCACATCCAGTCCCTCTTCAGCTTCATCACAGGTTGGAGTCAGACAGGTGGTCAGGGGAGCAAATGAATGTTGGCTTACCTTGTCTAGTGTCTGAACAATATAGTTTACAGCCCATTTGAGACCTGTAAACCTTGTATAGTGGGGCAGGTATTATTTTTCCTTTGCAGCTGTGGAAATACAATCTCGAAGAAGGCAAGTGATGTTTTAATGTCAGAATGGCAGGGCTGGGACTGGAACCTGATCCTTTGGTACCAGATCCCCCTTCTCCACGGGACCATGTGTGTCTTTCTTAGGGTTCTCCTTGTTTCCTAGCTTCTCTGGCGGTTTGGATTGTAGGCTGGTAATCCAGCACCCCTAGCCCTGCCATTGATTAGCCACAGGAATCTGGCAGCCCAACATATGGGGAAAGAGGATGGCAGCCGATTAGGGAAGTAGGACAAAGGGATGGATACATTTGAGAGGATTAAATGAGATGATGCCTATGAAAATATTTTGAAAGGAAACACTGACTTGAGCTCAAGAAGGCTAAGGAGTTGCAAAGTGCTTCAGCTCCCGGTGCATGGTATTGAGCAAGAATCTGAGGCCATTTCTGAGCTTAGCAGAGGACAGAGATATCAGTCAGGGCATGGGCCCAGGGTGTGGTGTGGGTGGGTGGGGGGTTCGTAGGGTCATGGGTTTGTTTTCCCTGTTATAGTCTAATAGGTGTACTGTAAGACGTTGTTTAAGTCATTATGACAACAGAAGTACACGATATAGAAAAGGGAGGCACAGTTTCTGGCTGGGTGAAGCTGGGATCCAGGAGAGTTTGCTGCTGGGGTTGGGTTAACAGGAGCGAGGGGTTGCCAGCATAGAAGAAACGGGAGAGTATTATGATGGGAAGAAGCATGTGACAGGCTTGGACACCGGCAAGAGGTGTTGGGGGGCATAGCCCCCTTCTTCCAGGCCAGGCCGGAGCTCTTATTTCCACCCTCTTCTACAGGCACTAAACTGGACAGCTCAGGCGTGGCCTTCGCAGTAGTGGGGGCCTGCCAGGCCCTGGGTCTCCGAGATGTCCATCTGGCCCTGTCTGAGGATCATGCTTGGGTGGTGTTTGGGCCCAATGGGGAACAGACAGCTGAGGTCACCTGGCATGGCAAAGGCAATGAAGATCGCAGGGGCCAAACAGTCAATGCTGGTGTGGCTGAACGGGTATTGTATTTCCCCACAATCTCACTCTTTTCTTACTCTGTTAGCCCAAGTCATCTTAGGGATTCTACTTCCCTGGCCATGCTCCTCATCCCATTAACCGTCTGTGTCTCTGTATCAGGGGGTAGGCAGATTGAAGTTGCCTAGAGCAGGCACAGGGTGGGACATCCTGAGATATCTACTTTTGTGCCTTTCCAAGAGCTGGCTGTACCTAAAAGGATCATACATGCGTTGTGATCGCAAGATGGAGGTGGCGTTCATGGTGTGTGCCATCAACCCTTCCATTGATCTTCACACTGATTCCTTGGAGCTGCTGCAGTTGCAGCAGGTGAGGAGACCACCTCTGCCCAGCCCCCACCCCCCTTCCCGTCTATAAAATGGACTGGCTGTTCTCAATGCCCAAGGGAGAGTAGAGTTGATTCATGAAGGGCTTTGCTTCATGAGGGACTGAGTCTTGAATTCTGGCCTTCTCTGGTGGAAGGGCCCTCCTGCTTCTGGACACCAGTCCACCTGATAGGCAGCTCCCTTCTCCTCACTCATACCTCTTTCCCTCTGGCTCTAGAAGCTGCTTTGGCTGCTGTATGACCTGGGACATCTGGAAAGGTCAGTAGAGGGATATGATCAGACTAGACTTCGGGGGAGCCAGGGGACTGGGTGACAGCCTGTGCTTTTTATGTGTTCCTAGGTACCCCATGGCACTAGGGAACTTGGCGGATCTGGAGGAGCTGGAGCCCACTCCTGGTCGGCCAGACCCACTCACGCTCTATCACAAGGTAAGGGCGTCTCAGCAAATAGCATCTCATTTCTGGAAATTTTGAGGAGATAGGTGAAAAACAAACTTTGTGTGCTGGAGAGTATTTCCTGCCCTACTTTGTATCAAGCACATGTATAATGAGGGTAGTTGTATGTTTAAGAAGTGCTCTGGGTTCCCTAGCCTAGGACTGGCAGAGCCGGGATTTGCCTCAAAAGCCCTCATTTTTCAGCTGCCCCTCATTATCCTGGCATATAGCTTGTGGTAGCACTGTGGAGAGATGTTAGGTTGCTCAGTGTGGTCCAGGGTGATTGGGCTTGGAAGTCTTTGTTTAGGAACATGTGGGGAAGAGACCTGCCCTGGGCCTGAGTACTGCCCTGCCACTCCCTAGGCCTTGTTTTGTAGGGTCACCCCTCCTATTGTCTGCCCTTGCCTTAGCAATCCGACTTGTATGTTCAGGCCTGGGATAGAGGTGAGAGAGAGTGGGGAGCACCAGGTAGAAGGGTCAGGAAGGATTGGAGCCAGGGAGGAACAGACAGCTGAGGAAGCATATCATTGATGAACCCCCTGGCAACTGGGGGCTCCCTCCCTGAGGTTCCTTTACTCCATCCTCCAGGGAATTGCCTCAGCCAAGACCTACTATCAGGACGAGCACATCTACCCATACATGTACCTGGCTGGCTACCACTGTCGCAACCGTAATGTGCGCGAAGCCCTGCAGGCCTGGGCCGACACTGCCACTGTTATTCAAGAGTAAGGTTTCCCCTGACAGGGCCTCCAGCTTGTCCTTTCTATTGCTTTTCAGTCATCTATCCAGGAGCGAGCCCTTGTCCCAAGCCCTGTCCCCTCTCTGATCAGTCCCTACAACCAAGCTACCATTACCCAGGAAGTGAGGACCTCTGGTTAGAGCCGTAGCCTTTTCTTTCTTTTTCTTTTTCTTTTTTTTTTTTTTTTTTTGGCCTTATGCCTTTTCTTCTCTCCTTTCTCTGCCTAATTTCTTCTGCTTTATAGTCAGTTGTGTTATCTATGATGCCACTGTTTCTGCCCAATTTCTAGTGTAGCCCCTACATCCTACTCTTTAATCTTGCCTTGAACTAATATGGTCACCATCATCTGGATGAACAAGCACCCCAACCTCTTACCCAGTCAGTTGGATGTCCAATTGTGGGGACACTGTCAACCTGAATCCTACATGTTCTCACAGCTACAACTACTGCCGGGAGGATGAGGAGATCTACAAGGAATTCTTTGAAGTGGCCAATGATGTCATCCCCAATCTGCTGAAGGAAGCAGCCAGCCTGCTAGAAGCAGGCGAGGAGCGTCCCGGGGAGCAAGCCCAGGTGAAGGGCAGGACTCCATTGGTCCACCCTCCTTCCTGGGCATTTTGGACTGCATGGACAGAACTGGGGATCCTCTTGCTGGGGCTGATATCTTGGGCTTGTGTTTGAAAGGACTTGAGGGTGTTTTAGAACTAAAGCCTTCAGGTAAATGGATTGATTGATGTCCATGTCTTTCATGGCCAGGTTCTCACCTGGGTTAGGCTGTAGGTAAGGAAAGGTACACTCCCTCTCCCCACATGCAAACCAAAGGTTGGCTTTGTAAAAGAGAGGTCCTGGCCTGCAGTTGCCTTAACTGAAACCAGAGCTTTGCCCAGGTGGAGCCTGGCTGGACACTGTGTCTCACTTCTTCCCTATTCTGTCCAGGGCACCCAGAGCCAAGGTTCTGCCCTCCAGGACCCAGAGTGCTTTGCCCATCTGCTGCGATTTTATGATGGTATCTGCAAATGGGAGGAGGGCAGCCCCACACCAGTACTACATGTAGGCTGGGCCACTTTCCTTGTGCAGTCCCTAGGCCGCTTCGAGGGACAGGTGAGAGGACCCTATGCAGGGGGGCTGGGAACTACAGGTGGTGGCAGTAGCCACAGGGGAGTGAGATCCCATACTGCCCCCCCAGACAGGGTTTCTCTGTATTGCTTTGGAGCTTGTCCTGGAACTAGCTCTGTAACCAGGCTGGCCTCGAACTCACAGAGATCAGCCTGCTTCTTCCTCCCGAGTGCTGGGACTAAAGGCGTGTGCCACCAATGTCCGCCTGGGAGAGAGATTATTGTATATACCTATCTGAGTACAGACGAAAGGAAACTCCTAGAGGGGTGGCCAGGGGCTGAGCTTGGCGCTCCTACTGGTGATCTACAACCTTTCCCTTGGCTTGCACTCTTGCTCAGGTGCGGCAGAAGGTGCACATAATTAGTCGTGAAGCAGAGGCAGCAGAGACTGAAGAACCATGGGGGGATGAAGCCCGAGAAGGCCGGCGTCGAGGTCCTCGACGGGAGTCCAAACCCGAGGAACCACCCCCACCCAAGAAGCCTGCATTGGACAAGGGCCCGGGCTCTGGGCAAAATGCAGGGTCAGGACCACCCCGGAAAACACCAGGGATTGTCCCAGGTACTACCCGTGGCCCAGAAGTCAGCAGTGCTGCTCAGGCTCCAGCACCTGCAGCATCGCCACCCCCGGAGGGCCCAGTGCTCACTTTCCAAAGTGAGAAGATGAAAGGGATGAAGGAGCTACTGGTGGCCACCAAGATCAACTCAAGTGCCATCAAGCTACAACTCACTGCGCAGTCGCAAGTGCAGATGAAGAAACAGAAAGTGTCCACACCCAGCGACTACACACTTTCTTTCCTTAAGCGGCAGCGCAAGGGCCTCTGAACGGTTGGGGATTCCCTGACCAGGACCTAGGCCCTGCCCTCACTCCCAGCAGGCTTCACCCTAGTTCCCCAATTCAAGCCCAGACTCTGCCCACAGTCCTAGGGGGCCCAGGGCTGTTCTGCAGTGACTGGGAACCTTCAGTTAGCTCCTTTAGGCTGTGACTCAGTTCTTAGAATTTAGGTTTCATCTCCCACCAGCCAGCCAATTGGAACCTCATTGTAGGTCTGTGTTAAAGGTCCAACCCCCAAAATTCAGTGGACCATGATATTGGAACCATAGTCAAGCCTGAGCAGTTCGGCATTCCTCCCACTTGGGGATGAGGTTGACCTTAGCCCAGAAACACAGATGCTACCTGGAAACCGGAGAATCAAGGACTCCATTCAGTCCCTAGGGGTAGATTTCCGCACTTTTGAGTTCCAGCCTTTGGGAATCCAGCCTCCTACCCCAAAGAACTTCCATATTGCTGCCTGAATTTGGAAATCTTCGCTTCCTCGCCTCCCTAACCCCAGAGTCCAGGACACGAAGCTTCAACTCTTGTCTGTGAATACTGAGCCTCGCCCCCTTCCTGACCAAACTGGCCCCTGAACAGAGTAGGACCTCTTCCAACCCTCTGGGAACCTCCCTGAGGTCCCGGGAGGAAATATGCACGGGGTGGGGGAGGGCCAGTCTCTTCCTGTTTTGTACATAGATTTATTTTTTAGTTCAAGGAAGATGAATACATTTTGTTAAAAAAAAAAAAGAAAAAGAAAAAAAAGACATGTTCGTGTTTCATCTGGGACGTTGGGGATGGGGCGGGGAGTGGACGTCCGCTTTGCTCTGCCTTTGGATTTTGAACTTCATGCTCTGCACCTGTAGCGCGTCGAGAATCCGGGTGGGGAAGAACCTAAGCTCCGCCCCTAACTAGGGGACTTCCCCGCGTAGCCAGGGCGCCTCCTCCTGGCCAGGCAGGCGGAGGGGCATCCCCGGCCTGGCCCCGCCCCAGTTTGGCCCCGCCCCTACGGCCTCCGAGCCTTGCCGCTGCCCCTGCCTGCCCTCCGCCTCTCTCCGCCCCGCCCCCGCCCGCCGCGCCGCTCCGCGCCGGCTCCGCAGCTTGAGCCGGCCGGCCGGTCCGGCGCCGGGCCATGGCGCTGTTGCGGGATGTGTCGCTGCAGGATCCGCGGGACCGCTTCGAGCTGCTGCAGCGTGTGGGGGCCGGGACCTATGGCGACGTTTACAAGGTGCGCTGTGCGGGGCGGCGGGACAGGCGGGAGCGCAGGAGGAGGGTGCATCTGTACGTCCCGCCGCGGGAGCCCCGGCCCCGCCCCCTCCTCACCGTGTTTCTTGCAATGCGCCCCTCAGGCCCGAGACACCGTCACGTCCGAACTGGCCGCGGTGAAGATTGTCAAGCTAGACCCAGGTGTGGGCCCGGGTGGGGCCTCTGCGCTCCAGGGAGGCAGGCGGGGGCGCGTGAGCTGGCGGGCGGGGGGCGGAGAGTTGACATTTCCGAGACCCCCAGAGAGGCCGACCGCAGGAGAGACTAAGCTGTCACCTGTCTGGCCAGGAGAGAAACACTCTGCATCCAGTTTGCATATAGGTGCAGAGTCTGGGCTATCCCTGTGTGCCCCCCCATAATGCCTTGTGCTCCCCAGGGGACGACATCAGCTCTCTTCAGCAGGAAATTACCATCCTTCGTGAATGCCGCCACCCCAATGTCGTGGCCTACATTGGCAGCTACCTCAGGTGAGGTTGTTTACCCTCATACTCCAGACTGCGCTCGTGTGCCCTGCTGTGTGCCAATCCCAGCGCTTTGTCTCCCCAGGAACGACCGCTTATGGATCTGTATGGAGTTCTGTGGAGGGGGGTCGCTGCAGGAGATTTACCACGGTGAGAACCAGGCTCCTTGGGACATGGCCTTCCCCTATCCCAACATAGGAGGGCATCCTCCAGGCTGAACTTGAGCTCCTCTCTGCTTCTGACTGGCTGTGTGACCTTGAGAGAAATGCTGTCCTTCTCTGGGCTCAATATCCCAGCCTGATGTGGCTAACATTACTTTGCTGTAAGGGTGCCTGCTGCTTCCCACTATGCAGGGTGGCTAGAGAGGGTCAACATATCCCTCAGGCTCTCTCTCCAGCCCTCATGCCCTGTCCATTTCAGCCACTGGGCCCCTGGAAGAACGGCAGATAGCCTATGTTTGCCGGGAGGCGCTGAAGGTACTGGACTCATAGGCGGTACCCACTTTGGAATCCTCAGGAGTGTGGCTCTAACCCAACTGGCCAGTGGGGGAGTGGGGCCTTGAGATGGGCTGTCCCAGGGGCTGTGGGTCCTAAGGGGGAGGGGGCCCCAGTTCTGTTGCCGGAAGCAGCCTATTTCCCTCTTGGCTCAGGCACTTCCTGTTTGGGGAGAGGGGAGGAGGAAGCGGCTTGGGTGGGGGGCCCCAGTCCTGAGGAGGGGCTCAGGAAAGATGGTTAGTGCTAAGTTGCTGTCCTCAAAGACTCCTCTTTGTCCCCAGGGGCTCCACCATCTGCATTCTCAGGGGAAAATTCACCGAGACATCAAGGTAGGGTCAGCCCTGGGCATGGCTCAAGCGAGGAGGAAGCTGCCAGGCACCTGACAGGCTCCTTTCTGTGTCTCCCCCCCAGGGTGCCAACCTTCTGCTCACTCTGCAGGGTGATGTCAAGCTGGGTCAGTACTGGGGGTGCCACGTGGGTGAGGTTTAGCAGGGACTCAGAGACCATAGAATTAAGTGCTGTGGTTCCTAGTCACTTTAGTGCTCACTTGAGACTCAGTTTCCCCACTTGGGAGATGTAGCAATATTGCCTGTCTGCCCAAAGTTGGCTGACGTTAGGTTAGGAGGGACCTGACATGAGATCAGATTTCAGGGATAGAAGGTTTGTGACTTCTCTCAGAAGAGAGGGCTGGCCTTGCTTGGGAGGGTTTTGTGGCTGGACCCAAGTCCTGCCCTAGTATAGCCTGGGCCCTGGGATGGGAAGTAGGTGAGGCCCTGGGGCTGGCAAGGGTCTCTTCTCCCTGCAGCGGACTTTGGGGTATCAGGTGAGCTGACAGCATCTGTGGCCAAGAGGCGATCTTTCATTGGCACTCCGTACTGGTAAGATGGTGCCCTGGCAATAGGGGTAGGGGCCACAAGGAGGGCACCTGGCCATCCCATCTGTGACCCTGACTTTAGGATGGCGCCAGAAGTTGCTGCTGTGGAACGCAAAGGTGGCTACAATGAGCTATGTGACGTTTGGGCCCTGGGCATCACTGCCATTGAGCTGGGCGAGCTACAGCCACCGCTGTTCCACCTGCACCCCATGAGGTCAGCCTAACACATGCCCCTTACCTGACCCTTGCCCTGCTGACCCTTGACTCATGACCTCATATCCTTCCCAGGGCCTTGATGCTCATGTCGAAAAGCAGCTTCCAGCCACCCAAGCTGAGAGACAAGACACGTTGGTGAGGACTCACCCACAACTGAGATACCCTTTTCCAGCCAAGGCCCATGGGATGGAAGCTCTTACCAAGCAAGGGTCGAGCTTGGTTCCTACCCTAGGCCCAGGACTTAATATGGACAGGAGGGAAGGGCTGGTGGCTTGTGATGGAGGCATTGCTATGGTGCAACAGCATCACTGTCCCAGCTGTTCCTTCCTTGGTGGCCAGCTGGGGCAATTTGACAGGATGCTTCTATGCAGAGCTTAACCTGGGTCTGGGTGGGTGGGGCTTTTGTGCCCACTAGGACCCAGAATTTTCACCACTTCCTCAAGCTGGCTCTAACCAAGAACCCCAAGAAGAGGCCCACAGCTGAGAAGCTTCTGCAGGTAGGAGACGGGGGGGGGGGGGGGAGGTGGCTTGGGGAACTTGAGGCTCAAAAAGAAGACCTGGAAGATAGGGGCCAACTTGATCAACCCTTGCTCCTCCAGCACCCATTCACAACCCAGCAGCTCCCTCGGGCCCTCCTTACCCAACTCCTCGACAAGGCCAGCGACCCCCATCTGGGAACCCTCTCCCCTGAAGACTGTGAACTGGAGGTAAAGCAAAGACTGGGAACTGGGTCAGCCCCACCTGGTTGGAAGGGGCCTGCAAGTGATGTAAATCAGAATCTCTTTGACTTGTGGAATTCCAGCACAGAGTGTCTCTCTAATCAAGCCTACCTGCCATGAATCGTTTGAGTGGGTCTTGCCTCACTCCACGCCCTCAGGTCCAAGCCAGCCATGACTATGACTAAGCTATCTTCCTTTCTATGTGGCCTTTGGCAAATTTCTTGACTTTTCTGTGCCAATTTTCCCATCTATGAAATGAGGGCTGTTTTATATCATAGTAACCTTAGAGGGTTGTCATGAAAACAGAACGCCCAATTGAAGTCAAGACCTGGAAAAATTCCTGGCCAGGGGTGAGTACTGGGTGCAAGTCTGCTGTGTGTTCTTTCTTAGACCCAGGATATGTTTCCAGATACCATCCATTCCCGGGGCCATCATGGTCCGGCTGAGAGGACCCCCTCTGAGATCCAGTGTAAGTCTTCTAACATGGCTAAATGCAGCCATGGATCTGGTGTTATTTTGGGGGGGTCCATTGTGAGACTTTGACCCCCTCCTAACCCAATACTGTGAACCCCTAGTTCACCAAGTAAAATTTGGCGCCCCTCGCCGGAAGGAGACAGATCCTCTCAATGAACCGGTGAGGCATTCATTCACTGGCTGGCCGGGGATAGGGGGGTTGGGGGGTGGAGGGGTAGAGGGGTGTCAGGTATGCAGATGCAGGTGGGATGTCCCAAATCAAGGCCAGTCTGAAGCAGGGGTTGCTGTGTCATTTGGAGTCTTGGACTAGAGGCTCCTCCCAGGCCGTTTTCTTCTAGACAGCACTGAAAACTGGAAGACTGGCCACCCCGTTCTAAAACCTAGGTTTCATAGGACTGAGGGCCCCCACTTAAGCATATTTCTCAATCTGCCTATCACAGGATCATGTCACCCCATCTGCTTTTACTCTCCAATCCACAATGTTCCTCTCTGCCCTGCTGTCCTGCTGTCTTCCTTACGGTCTCTCCCTCTGTCTTGTCTCTCTTACCTTTTTCATTTTGTCTTTTGTAAGTCATTTGTCTGTTGGCAGAATATTCTCCATCTGTCTGTCTGTCTGGTCTCTCCTGCTGTCTTTCTCTTTGTTAATGTTGAGACAGGGTCTCTATCTAACTTAATCTAGCTGGTCTTGAACTCTCCCTGTAGTCTAGGCAGGCCTTGAATTTCATATCATTCCTCACTATTCCCTTCCATCTTTTGATACCTTCTCTTTTTCTTCACCTCTCTCCTGATGTCTTTGCCTTGGTTTCCTCCAGTGGGAGGAGGAATGGACGCTGCTGGGAAAAGAGGAACTGAGTGGGTAAGTGAGCAAGACTGGGGAAGCTGAGGGGCAGGTTGGGTCTTATGTAAGGCTGACCATTGGCCCCTTTCTCTGGCCCAGGAGCTTGTTGCAGTCAGTCCAGGAGGCCCTGGAGGAAAGGTGAGGGGCCTGTACCTGGGATGCAAAAGGCCTCCAGGCCTGAGGGTCATTCTCATCTCACACTCCATCATGCTATCTGCTGTGTCCCTGTAGGAGCCTGACTATTCGGCCAGCCTTAGAACTCCAGGTGTGGATTAGAAGAGGGAACTGGGAAGTAAGCCGTGTGCACAGGGTGCCTTGGGGCAGAGAGTGCATCACAGGGCACCTTCTGGTGGCCAGACTGTTTCTGACCCTCTTGCCAGGAGCTGGATTCCCCAGATGATGCCATGGGAACCATCAAACGGGCCCCGTTTTTGGGGCTGCCCCATACTGAGCCAACATCTGATGACAATGCCCAGTCCTGCTCCCCAGGTGAGCCCCAGGCTTAGCAGGCCAGGAGGAATTCTGGGGCAGGGCTGAGGCTTGGAGTCACTTTGGTCTGTGTGTACAGGAACCCCGTCTGCACCTCCACCTGACCCTGGCAGCCCACCATTGCTGCCTACTGCCTGGGCCACCCTGAAGCAACGGGAGGATCCTGAGGTAAGAGGACACCAGAGGGGTGGGAGGTAGGTTCTAGAGTGTCACCTTGGCCCTGACTCCTTCCTTCCCTGTTATGCAGAGATCATCCTGTCATGGCCTTCCTCCCACCCCCAAGGTGCACGTAAGTGTTCACTGGGCATCCCTAGGCCCCGCTGTCTTGGCATTCCCACTGGTCCCTCATCAGCTACTTGTTTCTTCCCCAGATGGGTGCCTGCTTCTCCAAGGTCTTCAATGGCTGCCCCCTGCAGATCCATGCTGCTGTCACTTGGGTTCACCCTGTGACTCGAGGTGGGCCAGGGGTAGAGCAGAAGCAGTAACCTAGGATGCCCTTAGGTTTGGGCCAGGGGTGTGGCAGCCCCTGACCCCATACCTATACCTGCAGACCAGTTCCTGGTAGTAGGGGCTGAGGAAGGCATCTACACCCTCAACCTGCATGAACTGCATGAGGACACCCTGGAGAAGGTGAGGCCTCTTGGCTTTGGGGGGCAGAGGCGCAGGGATGCCGGGTGCTGATCTTCTGTGCACTGTCTTTGGTCTCAGCTCATCTCCCAGCGCTGCTCCTGGCTCTACTGCGTGAACAATGTGCTGCTGTCACTCTCAGGTAGGAGGAAGAGGGTGTAGAGGCAGCCAGAGCGCTCTTCCCCAAACTTTCTCTGAGCCCTGTGATCTTCCCCTTCTGCTTCAGGGAAATCCACGCACATCTGGGCGCATGACCTTCCAGGCCTGTTTGAGCAGCGGAGACTGCAGCACCAGGCGCCCCTCTCTATCCCTACCAACCGCATCACTCAACGCATCATCCCCAGGTCAGCGAGTGTGGAGTCTGGAGGAGGTCCATAGTAGTACCGACTGTCTGGGACTCTGCCCAATCCTGAGACTGCCAGGATCTTAGCTAGTTACTTAGGCTCTTTCCGTCCCTGAGGCTGTTTCCTCCTGGTCAGTACTGTTGGTGGCCTCACCTCCTGTCCACCTGGCATGTTGGAATGCACAGAGGGATTGTGGCTGTGAAAGTGCTTTGTAGATGTGGGGGCTGTGGGCTTCATCCGGCAGTTCAGTGGGCCCTGTGCTGGGCTTGGCACATGGGTCAAGAGAAACTGTACTTTGGAGAAACAAAGGACATGGGCATTTATGGCTGACTGCTTGGTTCAGGGCAGGGACAAGGGCAGGGTTGGAGAGAATGTTCTGGAAGTCAGAAGGCCAAGACAGCTCAGAATTAGAGGCTAAATTCCAGTGTCTGAGGGAAGGGGAGAGTGTGTGCAGGACGGACCACGAAGCAAGGCCTAGTGAACCCCGCTGGTGGTATTTGTCCTGAGGGCTGAGAGCTGCACAGGTGGCCAAACCCTTCCTCTGTTGCCAAGCTTAGGACTTGGACTCTGTCCAGTGGACACCAGCACTGTCAGCATTTCAAAGGATCCTATTGTGTACTGGTCAGTACGCTTCCTGCGGGAGGTGGTTCAGCTCACTGTCTAAGAGCCAGGCTGCTGTGGTGGGCTCATGCCTGACATCCCAGCAATCAGAAGATGGAGGCAGGACGATTGCAAGTTTGAGGCCATCCTGGGCTGCATATGGAGACTTTTGTCTCAAAAAACAAAGTAAAACACAGCTGGGCATGGTTGTGCATGCCTGTAATCTCAGTACATGAGAGGTAGGGGCAGTGGAATCGGGAAGTCATGGTTATCTTTGCCTACCTATTGAGTTTGAGGCCAGCCTGAGGTATGTGAGTTCCTGTCTCTGTAAACAATATACTGGCCATATAGAGGGCTACAGTAGGAATGGTATTTGGGAAGCAGAATGGTCAGGACTAGAAACTGGCTGCAGAGGAGCTCACTGCAGAAGATAAGCGGCCCAGCATTAATAGGTGCAGCCATTTCGTCAGTAACTATGTAGCCAGTGCCTTCTTCATATGTTGACATTGTGCAGGGCTTAGGCACATCTGTGGACTGAAGGGACCTTTGCCCCTTCTCTTAATGCCATCTTTTTGTGGTGAGGAGATAGATAGTAGACCTAGAAAAATGAGGTTCTTTGGCAGTGATGGTTCAGAGCTCACACCACAGGGAAGAGCAGAATGAAGAAGAGGATTTAAAGTGCTGTTTGAGCCAAGACTCAGGACAGGGCTGAGGCTGTAGCTTGCTGGTAAAGTGCTTGCCTAGCATATATGGGGTTGTGGGTTTAGTTCCCATCACTGTAGGAGGAACCTAGGACTTAGAGGAGTGTGTGGCTGGAAAGATTGCTCAGTGGGTAAAGATACCTGCTGGGATTTAAGAAGTTTAACACCGGGGGCTGGAGAGATGACTCAGAGGTTGAGAGCACTGACTGCTCTTCCAGAGGTCCTGAGTTCAATTCCCAGCAACCACATGGTGGCTCACAACCATCTATCATAAGATCTGGTGCCCTTTTCTGGTGTGCAGGCAAATATGCAGACAGAACACTGTATATGGAATAAAAATAAGTAAATAAATTAAAAAAAAAGAAGTTAGAAAAGGCCATTTTAGCTGGGTGTTGGTGGCACACGCCTTTAATCCCAGCACTCGGGAGGCAGAGGAACGCGGAGCTCTGTGAATTTTGAGGCCAGCCTGGTCTCCAGAGCGAGTGCCTGGATAGGCTCCAAAGCTACACAGAGAAACCCTGTCTCGAAAAACCAAAAAGAAAAAAGAAAAAAAGAAAAGAAAAAGCCGTTTTGGTGGCGCACACCTTTAATCCCAGCATTTGGGAGGCAGAGGCAGGCAGATCTCTGAGTTCGAGGTCAGCCTGGTCTACAGAGCAAGTTCCAGGATAGCCAGGCCTACACAGAGAAACCCTGTCTCCAGGAGGTGGGGGAAGTTAGAGAGCTGTGGGTATGTAGGGAAAGTTAGACGAGGAGAAGAGATGCCTACTACAAAGGTCCTAGTGCAGGTTATGGTTAGCTTGAGGAACAGGAGATCACAGAGGATCTGTCTACAGGGAGGCCTTGGACTTTTGACTCACAGCGGGTTGGAGGAGGCCACTGGTAAGGCATGACCGGCACTGAGCTCTTCATGGGCTCTCTCGCTGCTGGGGAGGACTAAGCCACTGATGAGGGAGGATGTTGGAGGCTGTGGGAAACCTGTTGCAGAGGTCAGGTGGCTAGCAGTGGAGGTGTGGGCTGCAGTAGGAGTAAAGAAAGTGAAAATTGGTCTGTTTCTTGTTCTGTTTTGCAAGTGGAGCCAGCAGGATTTCCTGGTGTTAGGTGGTATGTGAAAGGGAAAGGGGAGTCAAGGCTGAGGGAAGGATGGAGCTGTCATCAGCTGTGAGTGACGTAGGAATCTGGGCTGAATTCAGATTTGCCACATTAAGTAAATTATATGCCTGTCATCCCAGCATTCAAGAAGTTGAGGCAGAATTACTGAAGTTTGATGCTACAGTGTGAACCCTGTCTTAAAGCATGCATTTCAAAAGGTGCATGCACATTCTCTGTGAGTGGGGGCTCCCTAGTCCATCTGGAGAACTGGAGCGCCAAGAAGAGTGGGCCAGGCAGGGGCTCCAATGTTATTATGACCAGGCCAAGCCAGGCCAGGGACAGCAGTACTTGGGAAACCTAGAGGTGAGTCCTGTCTATAGAGCTCACATCAAGCCTGTATGTGGTGCCCTGTGGCCTCTGGGCTTCCTGAGCCTCTGTTTTGACCTACAGCCTTAGGCAGAGGGCTTGCCATAGTCCTGGTAAACTAGGCAGCTTTGAACCTGTGTCTACTCTGAGCATTAAGAAGGGAAGAAATGGAATTCTTTAGAGAAAACACGAGATGCAGAAGTATACGCCCCTGACCTACCCAGATGCTAGCTGGGGAGAGAGTGGGAGGAAGGGGGGGGCAGAGGGCAGTGGAGTGAGGCAGACACTGCTTCCTCCCAGGGGCTTGTCCTGGCAGGCATGCAGACAGGACCTGAGTCACCCGGAGGAGATTGCCCTGTTAACAGCTTAGTTGCTCAGATGAAGAAACAGTCTCAAATGGTCAGTCCCCTGAGGGCCCCATAAGACAGCTACCCACCGGCCCCAGAGAGCACTAGCCCCAGCTAGGTGCAGAAGGGAGGCCATTTGCTGTTTGAAGTCTATGTTTCCCAGGGCCTGTTTGTCAATCTTTGAAATGGGTTGAGTATACTCAAGCTGGTACCTGCCTCAGCTTCTGGTCTCCACACTAGCTGCTTCACCTGGCAGTAAGGAAACAGGCAGAGAGGTGAAGTGACTTGTTTAAAACCATGAAGAGCTGGTTGGTGGTGGTGGCTCATGCCTTTAATCCCAGCACTTTTGTGAGTTCAAGGCCAGCCTTGTCTACAGAGTGAGCTCCAGGACAGTCAGGGCTGTTTCACATAGAAATCCTGTTTCAAAAAACTAAAACCAAAACAGAACAGAACAGAACCAACAAAACAAACAAACAAAAAAACCCACACAAAACCTAGAGTGGTGACTTTTACCTATAATCCTAGCACATTGCGGGACTGAGGCAAGGACAGGAAGATTGCCACAAAGCCCAAGCTTACCTGGGCTACAGAGTAATACTGTGTCAAAACCAAATTAGGGCTGGTGAGATGGCTTATCAGGTAAAGATGGTTGCTGCCAAGCCTGAATATCTGAGTTCAGTTTCAAGGATGCACATGGTAAAAGGTAGAACTGGTTCCTGCAAGTTGTCTTCTGACCTCTACAGACCAGGCTCACTTTGAAGACACAGAGATCCTCCTATCTCTGCCTCCTAAGTGCTGGGACTAAAGTTGTTCCACCACCATGCCCAGTTACATTTATTATTTTTGGGGGGAGGGCGTGATGAACCCATGTGCCAGAGTATACAAGTGGAGGTCAGAAGACAGCTTACAGGAGTAATTTTTCTTAGCCTACCGAGTGAATCCCAGGAGTTGAGGTTTTAAGTCTTGATGGCCAATGCCTGTACCTAATGAGCCATCTAGCTAGCCCAAGAAAAGTTAAAAAAAGAAGAAAGACAAAAATGGCAGGGGGTGGGGAGGTGGGGGTGGGGATGGGGTAGGGCAGGGCGGCACCGAATCTGGTAGCTCAGGCTTCTAATATCAGCACCTGGAAGGCTGCAGCAAGATGATCAGGAGTTTGAGACCAGCCTGAGTTACATGAACCCTGTCACTGGAAACTTACAAATGACCTGGGGCTGGAGAGATGGCTCAGTGGTTAAGAGCACTGGCTGCTCTTCCAGAGGACTGGATTCAGGTTCCAGTGAGCATCATTTACATGATAGCTCACAATGACCTTTAGCCTCAGTTTCAGGAGCTGTGATGCCTCCTTCTTACCTTTCCAGGCACCAGACACAAATACAGTGTCCATACATACATACATGCAAGCAAACACTCATACACCCAAAAATAAACTAGTCTTAAAGAAGAAACCCAAAACAAAAGAACAAACCCCTCCTAGAGTGCCCCAGGTCAGGGAGCCCAAGATGCTCACAGAGCCTCAGTCCATTGCAGCTCTGAAAGGCACATTGATGAGCCTAGTGTCTCATCCGTAAAGCAGGAAGATAAAAGTGACCACCTCACAGGGCTCAGTGGGGGCCTTGCCCTTGGATAACTCCCAGAACGTATGCTGATTTTCACCTCTACAGGCGGTTTGCCTTGTCCACCAAGATTCCTGACACCAAAGGCTGCCTGCAGTGTCGTGTGGGTAAGAGCTGACTGCATGGGGCTGGGAGAGGCGCTGTGAGTCTGAGCCCTTGCCCACCACCTCCTTCTCCCGCAGTCCGTAACCCCTACACAGGCAGCACTTTCCTATTGGCTGCCCTGCCTGCCAGCCTGCTTCTGCTGCAGTGGTATGAGCCGCTGCAGAAATTCCTGCTGCTGAAGGTAGGAGTCCAGAGGGCCCGTGGGTGGCAGGATGCCTGCGGGAGAAACAAAGCCTAGCCTCTCTGCTGTCCCCAGAACTTTTCCAGCCCCTTGCCCAGCCCGGCAGGGATGCTGGAGCCGCTGGTGCTAGACGGGAAGGAGCTGCCACAGGTGTGTGTGGGCGCTGAGGGGCCTGAGGGACCCGGCTGCAGAGTCCTGTTCCATGTCTTGCCCCTGGAGGCTGGACTGACTCCAGACATCCTGATTCCTCCTGGTGAGCAGCAGAGCTGGGTGTTGCAGGGAGGGGACATTTCAGACTTTCTGATCTGGGCTTACAGGAAAGATTTCATTAGACTAGGTCTGTCTTCTGAGGCAGGGGGATTGCATGAACCCATGAGTTAGATGCCAGCCTGGGCAGCATAACAATCCTAAACTTTAAGAAATAAGAAGGTCTGGAGAGATGGCTCAGAGGTTAAGAGCACTGGCTGCTCTTCCAGAGGTCCTGAGTTCAATTCCCAGCATCCATATGGTGGCTCACAACCTCCTTGAATGAGATCTGGTGCCCTCTTCTGGTGTGCAGATATACATGGAAGCAGAATGTTGTATACATAATAAAAAATAAAATCTTTAAAAAAAAGAAAAGAAAAAAAAAGAAAAGAAATAAAAAGAAGGGCCCCCCGGTGTTGGTGGCACACGCCTTTAATCCCAGCACTCAGGAGGCAGAGACAGGCAGATCTCTGTGAGTTCCAGGCCAGCCTGGTCTACAGAGAGAGTTCCAGAACAGGTTCCAAAACAATACAGAGAAACCCTGTCTCGAAAAAACAAAAGAAGGAGGAGGAGGAGGAGGAGGAGGAGGAGGAGGAGGAGGAGGAAGAAGAAGAAGAAGAAGAAGAAAAGGCATGGTGGTATAGCACTTGGCAGGCTAAGTCAGGAAGATCCTGAGTTTGAGGCCAGCCTGGGCTATATAGAGTTCCAGGGCAGCATGATCTACATAATTTGGTCCAGTCTCACAAGCAAAACAGGTTTAGGCATGGTGGCTCGTAACTTTAATCTTAGCACTCAGGAGGCAGACGCAGGTAGATCTGTGAGTTCAAGGTCAGCCTAGTCTACATAATGAGTTCCAGAACAGCCAGGGCTACATAATAGAGAAATAGGTTTTTGTCTCAAAAACCAAACAAAAGGTCAGGCAGTGGTGGCACATGCCTTTAGTCCCAGCACTTGGGAGGCAGAGGCAGGTGGATCTCTGTGAGTTTGAGGCCAGCCTGGTTACAGATCGAGTTCCAGGACAGCTAGGGTTACACAGAGAAACCCTGTCTTGAAAAACCAAAACCAACCAAACAAAAAAAACCAGACCAAACTAAACCAAAAGATCTTAGATTAAAGGCTTGGTAGCCAAGGCAAAGCTGGCTGCCTGTGCTTAAGCCAGCAGTGGCAGGAAGAGGGGCTCTGGCCAGGTAGGCTTCCACTCTGGACTGGAGGCTTCCACTCTGAGCAGGGAAGGGTGACTTCTCAACCATTGGGACAGCTGGGACAGTGAGTAGAGAAGGAAAGACTCCTGATACTAGCGGGCCCTCAAGGGATTATATTCATATTTTTTCTGCTGCTTTTTAAAAACAAGATTTATTTATTATGTAGAAAGTGTTCTGTCTACATGTCAGAAGAGGGCACCAGATCTCATAATGGATGGCTGTGAGCCACCATGTGGCTGCTGGGAATTGAACTCAGGACCTCTGGAAGAGCAGTCAGTGCTCTTAACCTCTAAGCCATCTCTCCAGCCCCTTTCTGCTGTTTTTTTTTTTAATTTTTTTATTTATTTTACTTTATGATTATGAATGCTTTGCCTCCATGTATGTATATATATCACATGCATGCCTTGGAGGTCAGAAGAGGACTGACTTGGAATTCCAGAGGGCTGTGAGCCACTATGTAGGTGCTGGGAATCAAACCCGATCCTCTGGAGGAGCAGCCAGTGCCTTAACCACTGAGCCATCTCTCCAGCCCCTCAGTCTTAATTTTTACAACGGCCCTGCAAAGTAGACTTTGTTATATCTGAACGACCAAAGAGGAAACTGAAGTTCAGAGACAGGAAATGACTTGTGCCAGACCACACATCTACTGGGTCTCACAGCCTAGTTTGTCTGACCCTGGAGCCTTTTGTAGGTTCCACCTGGACTCATCCTTGCTCCTAATAAGCCTAAGGGCAAGTCCTTTGTTCTGAGTATGATCCTATAGGGCTACTGGGAAGTGAAATACACTGTTGTCCTTGGGATACTAGAGTGGCTGGTGGCTCACCTAGATAGGCCTTGCCTCCCTTTTCTGTCCACAGAGGGGATACCAGGCTCCGCTCAGCAGGTGATCCAGGTGGACAGGGACACAGTTCTGGTCAGCTTTGAACGTAAGTGCCCTAGGATCAGGGTTGGAGGGCTCTATTAGGCCTGAGCATGGCAAACATGGCACCAACAGTTTTCCCTTCCCCCATCTCCCCCATTCCCTCTACCTTGCTAAACCATCAGATTACATTCCTAAAGCTAGCCAGCGAGGTCTAGCTATCAAAGTAATGAAGTCCAGCAATCAAGCCCCTGCCATTGGCTGCCCTAATTAACATGCCCAATCAAAATTCACCAACTCATCCTGACATGGGTTTCCCTCTTCCCTTTATAAACTGCCATTTGCCCATGGGCCACTTCTGTCTACTCTATCCAGAGGCAGTCCTTTGTCCTTCTGGGGCAAATATCTCTTCTCCCTCCCTCTTGTTTCTTTCCCCCAGTCCTTCATCTTCTATCTCTTTATCTCTTATTCCCTGCCTTTCATCCCTGCTGAGAACTTGATCTTGGGTGTCTTGTATGGATTTTGAGATCCTTTCAGTGGTGAGAAAGGCTTTATGGGTCTACCATCCAAGAGGGGAGCCAGCTACCCTCCCCCACACCAGCTCTCTCCCTGTGCAGGCTGTGTGAGGATCGTCAACCTGCAGGGTGAGCCCACAGCTGCACTGGCCCCTCAGCTCACCTTTGACTTCCCCATTGAGACTGTGGGTGAGTAAGCCCGATGTGGGTGTGGTGGCAACCACAGTCTAGAAGCATGTGTAATTGGCTCAGGGCTCAGGGTTAGCAATGGGACCAGGGTAGGTTCCCTACTCCCTTTGGGGAACCATCCTGGTCACCCAGGATCAGTGAGGACCCCTGAGGGTTGGCCTGGGTCAGACCTTACAGCAAGGATCAAGAGACTGGTGGAGTTTGGGGGTAGTGTAGGGCCAACAGAGCCCATTCTTCCAGTGTGCCTGCAGGACAGTGTGCTAGCTTTCTGGAGCCATGGCATGCAGGGCCGAAGCCTTGACACCAACGAGGTGAGTGGGGCTCAGGGACCTGACTGCTTCCAACTCTGAGGGTCCTGTTTAGAAAGCACCTGCTGGGATGGTCTCAGAGTCCCTTGTCTTCCAGGTGACTCAGGAGATCACAGATGAGACCAGGATCTTCCGAGTGCTGGGGGCCCACAGGTAGATACAGGTGGTACCTGAAATGCATTTTCCATTGCAAATACTGCCGACAGGCTAGCGATGGGGATGTTCTTACCTGGCTTTCCTTCCTTGCTCACCCTGCGCCTCTCTCCCCACCAGGGACATCATCCTGGAGAGCATTCCCACTGACAACCCTGGGGCACACAGCAACCTCTACATCCTCACAGGTCACCAGAGCAGCTACTGAGCTGTCTTCCTGATGTGCCCAGCCATCACCTCCAGCCTCTTGTTGGGGCCCCAGAAGGCAGACCGAATTCTGAGAAGTGTTTGGGGGCAGGGAGGGGAGGTAGCCCACCCCCCTCAGCAATAACTGGACCAGAGGAAGCTGTGACCACCTACCCTCCCCAAAGTGTTGTCCCCCAGTGCAGGAGGCCCTGGGCAGGATGGGGCTGCCTACATGATCCATTCCATTTCTCATTTTTTCCTTTCTAGTCTTTCTGCCAAGAGCCTGCCCCAGGTTCTATCCTGGGCAACATGTATTTAAGAGAATTATATTAGTATTAAAGCCAGTTGGTTTTATCCCATCAGTCCCTCTGAGGTGGAGGAGTTGAGCCCCCACCTTCTGCCCTGTTCTTGTCTCTCTCCTCCTCTCATTGTTTCCTGCAGAACACTTTTCTGGAAGTACTTGGTTGGTCTCAGGCATGCACCAGGAAGGGCAGTCCACTGGTGCTTGGTAGAGTCAAGACTCAGGGGGCACAAGCCACTGGTCCAACAGCCATCTTGGGCCTGTAACCTCTTGGTCCCTTCCCAGAGCAGTCCTCACTCACTTTTGTAGATTGAGACATCTGCTGTAGTCTGGCATCTTGTGGACTTATGCAGGGAGTTGTGAGCAAAGGAACCTGTCCAAGGTAGCCTTGCCCCAGGTAGGATCTTGCTTGTGGTCTGCAGGAGGATGCTGGAAGCTAGCCATGACCATTTCTGGGATCTGTGTACTAGTCCTGGCCATGTCTACTGCAGTGTCCCATGACAGGCCTGTAAGAATATAGTGAAGCCTCAACTTAGCCTGGGAAGATGGATGTGGGTCTCTTTAGTGTTCAGTCACTCCATGCTAGGCCTGGGGTCACTACCAAGATACAGCTCAACCCCCAAGAAATACATTGGGGCCCATCTCCCTCGTGGCTCATCTTGTGCTTTGTATTGTCCTCCCTTAGTCCCCTTGCAAAGGGCTCAGGGCCTCCGGGTCCAGGTGCCCCCTCCTGTGGCCCTAGATACTGACTGGCTTGCCAGTGACCAAGGCCACTGAAGGGAGAGTGGGGCACACAGAGCCAGGCCTGGGAGGGTTAAGGGGGGTTGTGGTTCGAAGGTCCAGAGCTTAGTGCTCTGTTCCAGCTCATGGTCAGCCTCCTGACATTTAGAGCAAATGTTGGCAGAAGAAGGTCTTATGCCTAGTGTGCTGGCTGTAAGTACTTGCCAGCTCAGTGAAACAATGGGTAGGGGAGGGTGCGTCGGCGACAGCTCATGTGAATGGGATTTGTGGCCCTTGGGGTTGTCAGTGTCCCTCTTCACAGCCCTGACTGCTTGGTTTCCAGTGACCAAGAGGTCTGTTGCTTGGCTGAATAGAGAGCCAGACCAGGAAAAGGAGTGGAGCGTGTGTCATCACTGAAACCCTAAGTCATCTGAAGGGCCAGGGGAAATAGGGCTACACAAAAAATCCTAGCTTCCTATCTCCCGCACTCCTTGGGAGCCTGCTGGTGGTGAGAGCGAGAGGGGTGTATTCCACCCCGCCCACAACACTTAATCAAGATGCCCTGGGAGAACTGGCCCTCAGACTTCACAGTACTGGACTACACAGTGCCATCTTGTGGCAGGTGGCTCAGCCCAGCGTCACCTGAAAAGGTTTAGGGGTGTGATATGCCAAAGTGAGGGGCCTATGAAAATCAGGGCCCACTGATAGTATTTAGTGCCATAAGCCAAAGACAGAGAAGCCAGGAATATGCACTGAAGGGTGTAACTTTATTTATATATTTGTTTATAGACAGCTTTTTCAAATACAAAAGAGAATTTGATGAAGCTAGGCTGTGGTGAAAGCCTATGGTCCCAGTTCTCAGGAGGCAGAGGTAGGAGGACTGTCTGTGAATTGTAGTCTAGCCTGGTCTACATAGTGAATTCCAGGCCAGCCAAGATTATATGTAGTCAAGATCCTGCCTCACAAATAAATAAAACTTGTCTCTCATTTGTCCTCCAGTCCCTTCTAGAAGTATTTATGATATTTAAACAATTTGGTATATTTTTATTCACATGGCAACAGTTCATATATCCTGCTGGCTCTCTGAAAATATACTGGAGATCTTTCCATTATCAACCTGGCCTTTTTTTGTATGGCTTGTGCTGGGTTGCACATGTTTCAGGTGACTAGTGTTAACCGAAAGATCCTTATTGATGGAATGTATTTCTATTTTAATATCGCAAAACACACTGCAATAAATAACTCCTGTGTCAGAGACAATGTGTACTCAAGTGTTCCTGGGGGATCAATTCCTGAAGCGGTATTGCTAGGTTGGAGTGTCTGTGTTTGCCATGGTGAGGTACCATAAAAGTGCCCTCTGTGGGATGGGGTCTCTCTATCATTCTGTGGATAGATACATCACTGGTTATGGTGACTCACACCTGTCACCCAGCATTTTCGAGTCTGAGGCAGGACTGCCAGCCAGTGCTACACACCAAGACCCTTCCTGAAAAAAGCAGAACAGAGAACATGGGCAAACTAACATGTCCAACAAGCAGGCCTGTGCCACAAGGGCACATGGGAAAATCCTGGTGCAGCCCATCCCTGAATGTGCAGAGTCTCTGGAACGAGAGGGGGAAAGTGATGTGGAGTACAGGGCAGGTGCCATAGTCACTGAGCTTGACTTCCCTGGGATGACCATCAGCTAAAGCAAGGCAATTGCGCAGTCAGGAGATGCTGTAAGTCCTTAATGCAGCAACACCAGAAGTCTGTCCCATAATATGGCAAGTGTGTGCTGGGAAGTATGTTAGGAAGCTCAGAAACTGGCAAAACTATCAGCTGACCATGCATTCATACACAGAAAGTTATGGGAGGAGGTTGAGCACAGTGGTGCACATGTGTAATCCCAGAACTTGGGATGCTTAGACAGGAGAGACCAGTTGAAGGCCAGCTACATAGCAATAATGTTTGGGGTGGGCTGGGGGCAAAAAGTATGAAGAAATGAAAAATGGCAGCTTTCAAGCCAGGACCTCAGCAGGAGCAGGGACTGCAGAGGGGGTTGTTACGGACTAAACTGGAATAGAGAGTTGACAGCAGGGACTGTAGATACTATGTTTATGGCTTTGTTTTGGTCTACAATGGAGGGGGTCAAACCCAAGGCCTTACATTAGGCACATACTCTGCCACCCAGATTCATCCTCAGCCCCAGAAACTATGTTTATACTATAAACAGAAAAATGTCCAAAATGATCAATTTATTATTCTGAAGCTGAAGGAGATGGCTCAGTGGGTAAAAGCACTTCTATGGGGAGATGGAAGGTGAAGACAGGAGAATCAGCTTGAGGGCAAACGCGAATGGAATACTCAACGCAGCATCAGAAATGAGAGAGATGTCGATGTGGAAGGGGAACTAACTCCTGACACTGTCCTCTCACCTCCACACAAGCCCCGTGGCATGAATGTGCCTGCATTCGCATACAACACACACACACACACACACACACACACACATTTGTGAAAAAAGTTGGTTATTGGGATGGTTAGTTTTGCCAACTTGATACAATCTACAATGTTTGGCACTGGTCTTAATGGGACTGTAGATCAAGTTGGCCTGTGGGCATGTCTTAAATTAGGAAGATTCAGGGCACTATGAGTGGCACTATCCCCTAGACAGGGAGTCTTGGGGTGGAAGAGGCATTTTTTTCTCTGCTTTTGACTATGAATATAACTACCTTCTTCAAGTTCCTGCCTCAGTTTCCCTTAAAGGATAGACTGTAACCTGTAATTGTAAGCCAACTAAGCCCTTTTTCCCGTAAAGTTACTTTTGCCAGGGCATTATTACAGCAATGGGAATGAAACGAGGATGCAATTCCGGGTTAAGGACCGAGAGGGGTGGAGACTGTAGTGCATGCTTCCCCTCCTAATCCTTTCCCTGTTTTTAAAATGTTTGTAGGCGCACACCTTGAGTCCAGGACATCCAGGGCTACATAACACAGTGAAACCCTGTTTCAAAAAAAAAAGGTATTTCAAGTCTTCTATCCTCCACTAATGCTTTTAAGACAAGCATGCTGGAGCAGGTTACTTCTCACTCTGTTATGTGTGGGGGTGTGGGTGTCATGTTCATTCTTAAACACATTTCATGTATTTCTCATATACTTCTTCACACATTAGTTCATCCAGCTCTGAAGGGTCAATCAGTGTCATCTTGATGGGCCAGCTACCTTTGTGGATTTGTTGGCGAGCCCCAGGTTTTCTGCACCTACTTTATGGATTTCACTTACCTCTTCTGAGAGGAGAGTTCACTAGCAGCCTTCACATTCTCTAGAGCACCACACTCTTCCCACAGCACAGTGGGTCTGGTGTGCAGCACTGCCCCTTGATGGGCAGGAAGCCATGGTGGTGTGCAGGCTACAGGCCATGGCCCCCATGCTCCTTGCCACTCCCAGGGCCATGATCAGGGCTCCAAGGGTTGCCATGGTAAGCCTCCACCACCACTTACTTTTCTATTGCTACGAAGAGACACCATGACTAAGGCATGTTATAGAAGGAAGAATTATTGGGGGCTTCCAGTTCAGAGGTTAAGTCTCTGACCATCATGACAGGGACCATGGCAGCAGGCATGGTGCTGTAGTAGTAGCTGAAAACTTACACTGTATTAGCCAAGTACAAGGCAGAGAGAGACAGAGAGAAAAACGGGGGTGGGACATTCCTATTCAAACTATTACAGCTTGCCATGGCTGGCTCCATAATAATTATTTCCAGTATGTGGGACTCAAACCCAGGTCTTTGGCCATATTAGGCCAGCATTCTACTACTAAAGTACAGCCTTAGTCCCTGTATTTAGTTTTATTTATTTTTGGTTTTTCGAGACAGGGTTTCTCTATGTAGCTTTGGAGCCTATCCTGGCACTTGCTCTGGAGACCAGGCTGGCCTCGAACTCACAGTGATCCACCTGTCACTGCCTTCTGAGTGCTGGGATTAAAGGCGTGTGCCACCAATGCCTGGCCCAGTTTTAGTTTTTAAAATTTTTGATGTGTATGGGTGTTTTGCCTGCATGTTATGTTTGTGCACCACCTGTGAGCAAGCAGTGCCTGAGGTGTTCAGAAGAGGGAGTCTCGATCCCTTGAACAGGAGAGACATGTTTGTTAGTTGATATGTGGATATCAGGTCCTCTAGAAGAGTAGCCAGCGTTCTTTACTGAGCCATCTCTCTAGCCATTCCTCTACTTAGTCTTGAAGGCTTCTGTGGGTATTACAGACATTTGGTTTTTCTTCTATTTTTGCAGTTCTAGAGGTAGAATCAAGGAAGTTGCATGTGATATGCAAAAGCTCTACCACTGATGTGTATTCTCAGGCCAGACATTTGCTCCTTCTCTGTTGCATGGCAATTTCCTCCCTAATCTGCCACGACCTGTTGACTTGTACCACACAGCATACTTGAGTTTCTTGTCTTGAGTTTCTTGTCTTGAGTTTCTTGTCTAGATTCCTAGATTACCCCACATCTTCTAAATTGTCTACGTGTTTTCAGATTTTTTCTACATCATTTTTAAAATTTTGTCTAATGTACATGGGTATTTTGTCTGCATGTAAGTCTGTGTACCACATGCATGCAGTCCCTGTGGGGCCAGAAGAGGGCTTTGGATCCCCTGGGGCTGAAGTTACAGGTGGTTGTGAACTGTCATGTGGGTGCTGGGAATTGAACCCAGTTCTTTGGAAGAGCAGCCAGTGTTCTTAACTGCTGAGCCATCTCTCCAGCCCTTCTACATCATTTATTAAACATCTTTCTCTCTACTGGGTTGAAGTAATCAGCTTTGTGATTATCCTATTCCCAATTATATTCTGTTGTGTTACTGGGTTTTCCTGCAAAAAAGTTGTTTCATTGCTCTTATGTTTACTTTATGAGAAGGCATTTCCATGGTCATATACTTTTAAGGTAACTTAGTCAAATTCCCAACACACTGATTACGATGGAAAAAACTTTTGAATTGTTTCTAAGAATGACTGTGAGCTCCTGATTTTTCTTTGCAAGAGCTAAGATTGCAGGCATATGGCACTAAGCCTGTTTTTTTTTTTTTTTTTTTTTGGCACAGATATACTCTATCCCAGGATAGGCCCCAAATCATGGCAGCTCTCCTGTCTCAACCTCTCAAATACTCAGGTGGCCACCTTGTCTTTCATCTGAGGTTATATGGTTTGTTCTATCACTTTAGGTATTAATTTCTTAGAGATCCGCCTGCCTCTGTCAACAGAGTGCTGGGATAAAAGGCGTGCACCACCAACGCCCGGCACTCGCGGTGGCAGAGGCAGGACAGCCAAGGCTACGCAGAGAAACGTCTCGAAAAACAAAACAAACAAAAATAACAAAAGGACCCAAACCAAAAATTAAGCCACAAACAAAAAACTACCCTATTCCGTAACTTTATTTTTCTAAAGAAAACAGGAAGTTCTCTACCTGCGTCGCCGACGTATCCGGTTCATTCACTCGAGCCCGCCCATTGCCCGCGGCGGTTCCTGGTTACCTCAGGCACAATGACTAACGTCACTTACAGCTTCCGCTCCCGCCCCGCTGGTGGAGGGACAGAGGCCGCCGGGCCTCACCACGCATGCGTACCTCCTGCTCCCCGCCTCCCCCGATCTTCCTTCGGGCTTCTCCTCCGGGCTTTCTCGATTCCCGAGCAACTCGTCCCCGGGGAGCGGAGTCGTTTCAGCCAATCCCGAGGCATTACGACGCCGAGGAGCGGGACTCCATCAACTCCAGCCAATGAGCTAGCCGTTCGCTCTACGTCATAGACTTTGCCCCACCTTAATCTCCGCCCCTCCGGCCTGGGCGCTCAGTCCGCGCAGTAACAAATGAGGTGCGCGCTGCGACACCTCCCAGCTCACCCGGCCCCGCCGCCATTTCGTCGCCTGGCCTAACGGTTCGGCCAATCCCGACACGTATCGAAAAGGACTAGCGCTCCACCAATCGGAGGCCGCTGCCTCCGACCTCACCTTGGGCCGGCCCAATCCAGGCCCCGGTCCCGCCGCCCTCAGACCGCCCCCGCGGCATCCTCTCTCCTCCCTCTTTGTGCGTCTGGCGCCGCCGCCGCCCGCCGCGTGAGAGGACTGGCTCCCCGCGCTCCTCGGCAGCGTAGTCGGGTCCCCTCCCCCCCCGGAAGGTTCGCGAAGGAGAAGCCGCCGCCGAGGACGAGGAACCGCTGGTGCCGGTCCCCTGGGGCGCCATGGCGACCGGAGCGAACGCCACGCCGCTGGGTAAGCTGGGCCTTTCAGGCCTTCCCCCCGCTTTCTGGGCCCAAAGGCGGCTTCGAGCCGGGCCCGCTGGCGCCTGGGCCGCTGCCACCGGTGGGATCGCTGGGGGCCCTGACGGCGGCCTTCTTGGTGGCGTCGCCGCCGCCCCCGGCCTGGAACCCTCCACTGCGGCCGCCCCCGCGCCGCCGCTCTTCCAGCGAGGGTCGCCTCCGTGCCAGGACCAGCAGCCGGGCCCGTCCGGCGGCGGCGGCGGCGGCGGTGGTGGCGGTGAGTCGGGCCGATAGAGCGCGAGGAGCGCCGCGCGGACCGGACCGGAGCGGCCGGCCGGCCGGCGGAGGGGCACGCGACCGAGGTTTCACGCGGCAAGGACGCGAGCGCGAGCGCGTGCACGGGAGGCCCGGGCGGACGCGCCCCAGGGTACGCGCGGCCTGGTTTGGGAAGCTCCGAGTGCGCATGCGCCCTCTGAGAGGAAGACGGGCGGGAGGAAGCGTCCATTGCGCAGACGCAATGAGGCGTTCAGGCTTTGTGGCGCAATTCTGAGGGCTTGAAGAGGCCACCTGTTGCCCCTTGAGCTGGTGTATACAGGAGAGTGTAAGAAAGTCCACGTAACGATGTGGTGTGAGGGGTCCCCCTTACGGTTTTAGGAACCTGAAAGGGAGACCAGTCCCGTGTCAAGAGTGTCTCTTTTTTTTTGCAATAAGGCCAGTTTGGAAGACTTGTGGTGATGCTTGGGTTCGATTTTTCTTTTTAAGGCTGTTTATCTCTTTTTGTTTTCTAGAAGGTTTTGAGTGACCATCTTTCCCCGTGCTGATTTAAAAGACTTTTCCCCTGGCCTGTAATCCTGAGAAGTAGAAAACCTTGTGTGGTAAATGTAGGGAAGAATTGGATACATCAGAGTTCTGATGACAGGTGTCCACTGGTCAGAAAAACTGAATGCTGGTCTTGCCGTGTGAGCATGGTCTTACTGAAGGATGGGACGTTTCACTTAGTGATATGTAGGAAGAGCTTTGGGTGTTGTTTTCCTTTGGAGCTAATCTGCTGCTTTGTAGATCTGATTGTCCAACTTTACTGCCGTTTAGAGCTTCCAGAATTGATGTACATCTCCTTAGAACTATTAAGAATTGGAAGCAAGGGTGCAGTGGCTCATACCTTTAATCCCAGCAGAGACAGGGAGACAGACAGAATAGGTGTGCTTCAGTAGTGTAGAGCCTTTGCCTAGCATTTGCACGACCTGGGTGTTCCCAGCACCACAAGAGAAAATTTGTTCCTTGTATTTACATTCTCTAGCAAGTTTTCCCAGGAAAAAAGAATATAAATGTGAAGTGTTCATTAACTTCTCTGACAGGACCAGATACCTTTATGTCTGCTTGTATTCCTCTCTGACCTCTGAAGCTCCTTTCTTTTTAAATTTTAGGTGGATTTCTGTTTTAGTCTTAATTGTCATGAACTGCCTGTTGGTAGTCACTCTCATGGTTCGTGTTTCCTCCTGATGGGCTCTGTCTGTCTTTAGACTTCCCAAGTAAGAAGAGGAAGAGGAGCCGGTGGAACCAAGACACAATGGAACAAAAGACAGTGATTCCAGGCATGCCCACGGTTATCCCCCCTGGACTGACTCGGGAACAAGAAAGAGCTTATATAGGTAAATACACGTTCTGCATCCAGGTGCATCTTCAAATTGTGACTGCTTATTCTGAGGACAAATCTATTGAAAGTCTGAGGTTTTAGTTTTGGGACAAGGTGTGATCAGGTGTGCTTTTTATAGCTTTGGTGTAAACTGTGATTTGCATGGCCAGTCCTGGATTTGTAACTTGTTTGGGCCTGCTCTCAGCAGCACATAGGCCTTACTAAGCAGCCCACTTCTCAGCTGCTCTTGCTCATTGATGAGGTGCATGCTTATCTGCCTCTCTGGACAGGCCCCAGTGGAGAACACTGCAGGTATTTGTAAACCAGGTGCCTTTTTTGTAACATGGCCTTTCATCATAATGTCATGGTTCCCTTTCCCTAAAATGTGGTTTTGCTTTTTTTTATAGGTTACAAAACAGTTCAAACAAAAAGTGGCTCTGAAAGTATTTACAGCTCACCCATTTTTACTGTTTTGTTGAATTTAATCCTTCCCTTCAGCATCTTGTTTGGTCTTTAGAGAGCTGTCTTAAAAATAAAAGCTCTTAGCCCGTTGGTGGTACACGCCTTTAAGCCCAGCACTCAGCAGGCAGAGACAGGAGGGTCTCTGTGAGTTCAAGGCCAGCCTGATCTACTGAGCAAGTTCCAGGACAGGCTCCAAAACTACAGAGAAACCCTGTCTCAAAAATAAATAAATAAATAAATAAATAAATAATGAAGGCTCTTGTAAAACCACGAAAAAACTCTACTGGGAAGGGTTTATTGTTTGATTTGAAATGAGGTGGTGGCAGGATTTTAAAAATTTAAGTTGAATTGAAATTAAACCTCAAAATTACTTAGAAACCAAGGTCATTCATACAAATTATATATGTCTGTCCAGCTGTCTTAAAAAGTACACTTGATAAACATTTTCAACTAACCAAATAAACATCCTCTTTGGGCAGAAACCTAGTGGGTCCATGAAGCTGTGACCTTCACAAACATAGCTTCAGGGCCAATGTGGTCTAAATCTGGAGGGTCTTCATTTCCTGGTTTTTAGATTGCTGAGAATTTTAAGGCGTTGGAATTGTCTTCTTGTCACAGTACTACTAATACTACTTTTTCTCACTGTTGCTGTTTACTCTTATCCAACTCTTAGGTGTCATTAGACCAGTGTTGGACCTTCCAACCTTATAAAATGCCCCTAATGGTATCACAGCCCAAGAACGTAGAATCTGAGAAACACTTAATACTTTACAACTCTCTTTTCCTCTGGAGGCCCAGTTAATGCACTAAGCCCTTAAAGACTATTTAATTTACATCTTTCATCAAAGTAGGTAGACTCAGAGTTAGAGGCTAGTATAAGTTCTTTGCTTCATGGGAGATAATAGCCTTTTCTGGTTTATTTCGTTCTGGGTATTCAAGTTAGATCCTATTGTAGTTTCTTTTGTCTGAAGTTCTTGAGCTTAATGTCTTACTGTAAAGCTAGAACTTGTTTGGAGTAAAGGAGTTTGGAGGGCAGCTGTGTCCCATGGCGTACACTTGTCCAGATGTCCTCAGGATCCTCTCGCTATTCAGTTTACTTTCTTTTCTTTTTTCTTTTTTTTTTTCCTTCAGAGACAGGGTTTCTTTGTGGTTTTGGAGGCTGTCCTGGAATTAGCTCTTATAGACCAGGCTGGTCTTGAACTCACAGATCCTCCTGCTTCTGCCTCCTGGGTGCTGGGACTAAAAGCGTGCGTCACCACTGCCCAGCTGATAATTCTAATTTTAAAGTATGTCTCACAGGGCTATACAACATCCCCATGCTGAAAACACTGAGTAAAAGTAAACTGAAGCTGGGCGTTGGTGGCCCACGCCTTTAGTCCCTGCACTTGGGATGCCGGTGCATCTTTTGAGGCCAGAGAGTTACAGGAAGGACAGGGCTGCAAAGAGAAACTCTGTCTTAAGAACAATTATCTGTAGTTAGGTATGCATTAATCCTAATTATAAGTAAGCTGTGCCCTTCCTACCTGCTCAGAAACCTGGGGTATGATAAAGATACAGGATAGGGCCATGATCTTTTAGCCAGGCATAGCGCACGCCTTTAATCCCAGCACTGGGGAGGAGAGGCAGGAGGATCTCTGTGAGTTCGAGGCCAGCCTAGTCTCCAGAGCCAGTGCCAGGATAGCTCCAAAGCTACACAGAGAAACCCTGTCTCAAAAAACCAAAAAAAAAAAAGATAGGCTAGGTAGTTACAAACACAACATATTGAAGAATCCACTCTGTTATCCCGCTGTGTTACATTTCCCATGAGTTACTAGAAGCTTTTAGTGAAATCCTCATCTTATGTCATTTCAATGCCACATGCATTCTCTTTGACCCTCATTTTCCATCTTTTACACACCTCCCTACATCAGTAGCTGGTCTGAAAGTAAACTAAGCCAGGTGTAGTAGTAGCACATGCCTTTTACCTAATCACTGGGGAGGCAGGGACAGGTGATCTTTGAGTTCTAGGCCAGCTTGGTCTACATAGGGAGTTACAAGACAGCTAGGGCTGTTTTTGAGACCCTGTCTCAAAACCAAAAACAAACCTGGCAGTTGTGGCACACACCTTTAATCCCAGTGCTCTGGAGGCTGAGGCAAGTGAATCTCTTAAGTTGAAGGGCCAGCTTGATCTACAGAGCAAGTTCCAGGACAGCCAGGGCTACACAGAGAAACCCTGTCTCAAAACAAAAAAGCAAAGATAAAACAAAGACTTACAGAAACTTACTTAGGCCTACTGGTTTATAAAGAAAGGTATGTGGTTTGTTCAGTATTTTAAGTAAAAACTGCAGGTATTGGGGGACTCAGTACAAGTCTGCTTATACAGAAAGTATACGTATGAATTTGTAAAATGTTGAATTGGTTATTAAATGCTTGCTTAAAGAGAGTTTCAAACCTGGTCTTAATGAAAATGGTCTTTGTTCAAATGCTATTTTTTTGTTGTCCCATATTGAGTAGTTTTGGGCTGTGTTTAATATTTATTGAAGAAATAGAAACTCAAGTCTTGCCCTGAGTTTGGTGGGAACCAGGTACTGATGATAACTTAAATGGTGTTGGTTCAGGGTGCCAGTTGTAAGCAAGTGTTGGTGGGGAAGGGAAGAGGTGAATATTTACCTCCTGATAATTGCAATTGTAAGCTGTAGTGAACAGTCTTAACTGCTAACCCCTCTTCCAACAAACTGTTTGCTTCCTTAAGTGATAACCATTTTGAAGTGAAAATTAACTGTAGATGTAAATGGACTCCTGCTGCTAGGTGGTTGGGGGTTTTTGCCTCAGTGTGTCACTGATCAGTCATCCCTTTCAAAGTCTCCGAGTTCTTCATGCTTGTTATTGAGATTTGAGATGTTTTTTGGTAACATTGTCTTTTTTCCATCCTTTTTTTTCTTTCCTAACCTGGTTTCTTCCAGTGCAACTACAGATAGAAGACCTGACTCGTAAACTGCGCACAGGAGACCTGGGCATCCCCCCTAACCCTGAGGACAGGTTGGGAAACAGTTTTAACCAGCTGACAGTAACGCTTTTACCTTTTTCTCAATATGTTTTTACTGGTGGCAACATATTGTGTCAGTTCAATAAAATCCTAGTTAAGACGACTGGTATTCTGACCAGGGTTTAGTAAAATGTATGCTCAGTCAACAGTTAGAAAAGTTGGAATGGTATTTAATGGGAGAATAAGTTAAAGGAAAATGGACAACTGGTTTCTAATTGGTAAGCATGTAGATTGTAACCTGAAAATTTACCCACCCCTAGGGACAGAGAGGGGTGGCCATTAACCTGCCTTTTCACTGGCTGCTTTGGCTGAAAGCACAGGGGGAAGTTTTTCTCATGGTATATTATGCAGGGATTTGAGAGTATTTTTAACCATCACTGAATTTGAGCAGGCCAAGCTTGTTGAAGTCTTACCTGCTTGTGGTTTTGAGATTGTTTTAAAATCAGGAGATTTCTAACCAATTTCCTTCATTGCCAATTAATTTTCAGCCTTGGCCATTGCCTGCGGGTTTTGGGAGGGAAAGGCAAGCAACCAACCCCTAAATTACTTTTTCCTTTTTTAAAGGGAATGTGGGCCTCAAACAGCTGTGGTCATGCCATTTCAGTTTATAATTTCTCTCGCCTCTGAAAAGTTAAAGTTCATGTGAGAGAGGAACTTTTTAAGTGGAATTGTATTGGCTGATAGACCTTTGAACAGCTAATGTCTGGTCACTTAATTGACAGTGAACTTCCACTGAAATCCTTCTTAGTGCATGTAGTATAGTTGAAAAGATTGCTTTGAAAGTGTTTCTGGCTTTTGTTATCCTGGTAATGGCTTTAGAAGTTGCACACAGTTCTGCTGCCCCTTGCCATGAAACAAATGAACTTAATGATGTCTCCATATTCATCTTGTGCCTATCAAGTTTGTTATTTTTTTAACAAGTAGATTTTGATTGGAAAGTTGTATTTTATATTTATTTTTTGATTTGAAGATTTTTATTTTTTAATTTTTTAAAGATTTACATTGTAGGTTATAGACCACAACTGTTTAGTGCCTTTTTGGCCTTTTCCCCTTTAATGGTATGTCTACAGGTTACCAGGCAATTCCTCCAAAGGTTGAGTTTTTAACAAACCTTGTTTGCTTCCTGGAGAACTGGGATTAGAGTGCAGTTGATGTCTCTGATGCCTCTTCTAGGTGAAGAAGTCCGGCCAGTCTAACCTCTAGATTGCTAGCTTTTGCTTTTCACTTCCACAGTTTGGGAAGAGGTTAAATGGTTATGAAGTTTAAGCCTTTAAAAGGCCAGTTTGGTTCTGGTACAATTTGGTATTTAGCCAGAAACATTTCGATTCTAGATAGCAAATGGGGTGGGCATGCTAGAAATGAGTAAAACCAGAGCAGGGATTTTCCTCCTTGTATATATGCTCAATTTTGAAAGAGGCCCTAATGCCTGATTGCTTTTGCTTTTAAGCCCAGGTTGGAGGGAAATACATGAGTTTCTTACCTTACTAAGATGATTTCTTAAGAAGTTGTATTTCAAAATTAAGCCACTTTCTGCTATTTTGATGTTGCTTAACTTGCACAATTAAAATGTTTTAAGATCTGTTGTAGATTTAAATGTGTAAGATGATAGTCTAATGAGCTGGGGATATTTGCTTGTGTTCACTATGGTTGGATTGTGCTAACAGTTCATACAGATGCTAGAAACGGAGGTGTCATTTAGCCGTCATTAGCCATGAACAAACCTGACCTTTTATTCCATCGTGTGTGTAACCTGGTATGACATGGTTCCCTTTAGGCTGAAGACAGTGGGAGCAGCCGAATTCAGTTCTTGCTCTCCAACTAGGCACAATTCTCTCAACTAAACCAAGGGTGTAGGAGTCGGGACTACTTTTCAGGATGTTTTTTAAAATAACCTGATCCACATGGTCTCTTCCCTTCTTGCAGCTGCTACTAAATTTTCATACAGAGTATCAAGCTATGGTCCTTTTTGTAATCTTAACTCAGAATTCTAGGAGTTTAACTTCTCTTTTTTGTTACCGCAAAATCTAGCTGTGGTAAACTGACCATTTTATCATTACATATATATATATATATATAATATTTTTTATTTTTATTTTTTACTTGTAGCGTCAGCATTTTACTCCTTAAAAATGAGAGAGAAATTTCTGCTTTCTGGACTTGTAAACTCTGATGGAGAATTGTAGATCCCCCTTGCTGTTGGCAGGTTCAGACCCTAGACAAGTGTTTGACCAAATCTGCATTTGCAGCCTCTTGCAGAAGCTGCCTTAGCACTTTTAACGGTTTTCTCTACCCAGACTCCCCACCTCGAACAGCCAGCCAGGCCATTGAAGGAAAAGCAGAGACGAAGCCTTGCACCATTTCTCTCCATTGTGGGGGCTAAGTAGCTGTAATAGCTTGAGTCCCAGCTGCTTTGGGTGAACGAGCTTGTGTTCACTATGTGGCAGGGGTACAGATGCTCTTCCTAATAAGACAGTTCACCTATACTCATGTTTCTGTGGTTCATCAAGTTGGGTTATAAATTTTTTCAAATGAAAGGATCATTTGGCAAGAAGCCTCCAGAGGATGATACTGTTCTTGCCAGTAAAGGTCCAAAGGTTTCCCTTTAATGGACCCTTCCTCAGTCAATTTTAGAAGTGAAGGAATTTTTCCTTTTCTCACATATACCCTACATTGCTTAATGTTAAGTCAGATTCCATCTCCCCCATTCCACACGATCTTGAATAGCACACGTTATGGTCGGTTCCTCCGAAGAGTTTTGTTAGGATCTGAGAGGCAGAGGGCTGGGGAGACTTGTTATAGTCCATACATATGGGAGCAAGGGGAATTGGGGGCAGAGCAGTAATGGGGATCTGTCTCCCACAGGTCCCCTTCCCCTGAGCCAATCTACAACAGTGAGGGGAAGCGGCTTAATACTCGAGAGTTCCGTACACGCAAAAAGCTTGAAGAGGAGCGACACACCCTCATCACAGAGATGGTCGCCCTCAACCCAGACTTTAAACCACCTGCAGATTACAAGTAAGCAGAGTCACAGGTGGTTTGGGACAAGGGCACATTCGGATCATACGTGATCTGCTGGGACGATTCTGGCTTACTACTTACCTTTTGGCCATATTATCCTTAATTCTCACATGGTATATTCTTGATTAATTGTGTACCACCTCCCAGAAATTGAAATGGTGATGGTCTTTTCTTTCTCAGGCCTCCAGCAACACGTGTGAGCGATAAAGTAATGATTCCCCAAGATGAGTATCCAGAAATCAATTTTGTGGGTCTCTTAATTGGGCCCAGGTGAGTAATTACTAGTCCATGGCACTCATTGACTTATCTTCAAGGTTTGAGATTTTTATTGTGTTTGGGTTTTGGTGTGATGTTTTGGCTGAATTATGCCTTAAATTTGATCTACACACACACACACACACACACACCTCCATTTTCTGTGGTGAAGTAAAATCCTGAAATGCTGACCTTAATGTGGTATTCTTTTTTGGTTTTTGGAGGCTGTCCTGGAACTAGCTCTTGTAGACCAGGCTGGTCTCTAACTCATAGAGATCACCTGCCTCTGCCTCCTGAGTGCTGAGATTAAAAGCATGCGTCACGAACACCCAGCTTTAATGTGGAGTCCTTGGTGGGGAAATCTTGGTGCTCTGCATTTTGCAGTTTGCTACCAATGACTACTCAGCCCAGTGTTTTTAATCTGAAATAAGAATTTGCACTGAATGTCTAACACTCTTTTCTGCTTTTCAGAGGGAACACCCTGAAGAACATTGAGAAGGAATGCAATGCCAAGATCATGATACGGGGGAAAGGATCTGTGAAAGAAGGGAAAGTTGGGCGCAAAGATGGTCAGATGTTGCCCGGAGAGGATGAACCTCTTCATGCTCTGGTCACTGCCAATACAATGGAGAATGTCAAAAAGGCAGTAGAACAGGTGTGTGGTGAGCCCAGGAGGAGGCTTCTTGCTGGAAACCTAGGTGATGGCCCCAGGCGCTTGACAACTAACTGCTGGTGTTTCTTAATAGATCAGAAACATCCTGAAGCAGGGTATTGAGACCCCAGAAGACCAGAATGATCTACGGAAGATGCAGCTTCGAGAGTTGGCTCGCTTGAATGGCACTCTACGGGAAGATGATAACAGGTCAGTGATAATGTTGAGAAGACTTCCTAGAAATCTCAAGAACATTTTGAAGTGGAAAGGTGGTCTCTACAGGTCTTTGAATTGATCTCTCTACCTCAACAGGATCTTAAGACCTTGGCAGAGCTCAGAAACACGCAGCATTACCAATACTACTGTGTGTACCAAGTGTGGAGGGGCCGGCCATATTGCTTCCGATTGCAAATTTCAGAGGTGAGATCTGGCTGCTGTTGAAATGGCTCCCTAGCAGCCCAGTGGTCTTCAGGATTCTCCTTTCCATACTGGCTGTGGTTAGTCTTACTAAAGCAGCATCCTTTCTGTGGATGTGGCTGGGTGGTGTGAATTTTAAACTTAAGGGTCTTGAGTAGAAGAAACTTGTAGAGCCTCCTGTTGTCTTGTCCAGAAGCTTACACTCTGGCTATGTATCTGTTGGGTACAATATTAATGAGTGTTCACTGCTTAAGATTTGTTAAGACCAGTGGGTTTTATTTCCATATGGCCCTTTTTAGGGGGAGATGGATATAGTTTGTTTTTCTAGGTCTTGCATAAAAATTCCTTTTCTCTCAAACAGGGAAGATAGAGGTAGAATTTTTGTATTTTTTAGACTGGGTTTTTCTTATGCATGTATGTCTATACTGTAGTGGTTGTGGAGATTAGAAGAGATTTTTAGATCCCTTACTTAGATCTGAAGTTAGGGGCAGTTGTGAGCTGCCATGTAGGTATTGGAAATTGAACCCAGGTTCTTTGCAATAGCAGTAAGTGCTCTTAACCCATCTCTCCAGCCCATGGAGGTAGGGTTTGGTAAAACATGAGAGGTGAGGGTCTGGAATGGTGGTTGGTCACTTCTAACCTAGGGCCTGGACTGTGGCTGACAGTGGAGAACCATTTCCAGTGAAGGGCTAGAAAAGAGGGCAACATCCTTGATTGAAATAGAGCTTTCTTGATTATTTTCTCCTTTCTTTGTGTTTCCAACCCTACCTTAGGCCTGGCGACCCTCAGTCAGCCCAGGATAAAGCACGAATGGATAAAGAATATTTGTCTCTTATGGCTGAGCTAGGGGAAGCTCCTGTCCCTGCATCTGTGGGCTCCACCTCTGGACCTGCCACCACACCCCTGGCCAGTGCACCAAGACCTGCTGCTCCTGCCAGCAACCCACCACCACCGGTGAGCCCTGGGACAATTCTCTGGTCTAGCTCCCCCATTCTCTTCTGCAAAGAGACTAGGAGCTTTGGCCAAAGATCTGGGGTAAAGCTTAGAGGTGAATGTAGCTGGCAACATTGTTCTTCTGGGATGTCAGGCCTTTGTGGGGTCTCACTGTGGGAGAATCCTGTGCTTGTGTTCTGGTCTCGGGACATAGTCAGAAGAACAATGTTGCCACCAGGGGGAGCAGGCATGGACATTGGCAGGAAATGCTCTCATGTAGTCTCTTATGTCTACAACGCAGAGTCGCCCACCCTGGATGAATTCTGGTCCTTCAGAGAATCGGCCCTACCATGGCATGCATGGAGGTGGTCCTGGTGGGCCTGGAGGTGGGCCCCACAGCTTCCCACACCCATTACCCAGCCTGACAGGTGGGCATGGTGGACATCCCATGCAGCACAACCCAAATGGACCACCACCACCTTGGATGCAGCCACCACCACCACCGATGAACCAGGGCCCCCACCCACCCGGACACCATGGCCCTCCTCCAATGGGTAAGTAAGTGTCAGACCAGAAACCTTGGGGTTTGTGGGGGATGGATAGGCTCATACCAAGTGACTCTGAGCTGTAAGCAATGCTGAATGGCTAGCCAGTGCTCTGAATCATGCTGAGGCCTCGGCTTATAGAGTACCTTCTATGTGGGAAGGCTTACACATTGTTACAGCAGAACTTTTGGGAGGTTAAAGACTCAAAGCTTTGTAACTGAGAAAGCTATTGGGGGTGTCTTGCCTGGCCAGTTCAAATGTCCTGCTAAGTCCCTGCTCTTTCCTTCCATCAAGATCAGTACCTGGGAAGTACGCCTGTGGGCTCTGGGGTCTATCGCCTGCATCAAGGAAAAGGTAATGCTATTTACTCGGGATTTCTGTCTAAGGCTAAAAGTAAATGGAGGCTCTAGCCTGGGTCTCCAATTCTCTAAAGCCTAACTCATGTTTGCCTACAGGTATGATGCCGCCACCGCCTATGGGCATGATGCCGCCGCCTCCGCCACCTCCCAGTGGGCAGCCCCCGCCTCCTCCCTCTGGTCCTCTTCCTCCATGGCAGCAGCAGCAGCAGCAGCCTCCACCACCCCCTCCGCCCAGCAGCAGTATGGCTTCCAGCACCCCCTTGCCATGGCAGCAAAGTGAGTGGAATATTTTGGGCTTTTGGGGGTGGGTGGGATGTGGGCTGGGGCTGAGAGGAAAAAAAAACCTAATATCTTACATGGGCTGGAGACACCTTGGGTGAAGAGACTATGGTCTCAGCAAAGGCAGTGGGGTGGAAAGCCAGGCTACTTGGCCCAAAGGAATGTCTTGGGGAGGAGAGCTGATGTTTGGTGTGGTTGTGTTTGGGAGACACTTGGGAGGTCTGGAGGGGAGCCTGCTATTGTAGATAGAGCACTCGAAGTCCAGGCTAAGCTGCTGAATGAGCTGCTGGTTTGGCCGTGCCTTGTGCGCGGAGTCATTGGGATGGTGCATGCATGTTCTGGAGGGGGCTGTGATTGGGCCTGAGAGACTGCAGAGACAAGGGGTCGGTCAGTGGGGAGAGAGCAGCTGTGGGCTTGAGGTTGAATGTGCCGTTCGGTGGTGGCGGCGGCTGGGCGGAGGGACATCAAAGCCGGTTCTTGTGTCTGGTACTTTCCCCTTAGCCCCTCCAGGGGTATTGGTGACAAAGGGCTTACTTTGTTAAGCCCAGAGACCATGAGGCTGACCCCAGGGTAGTCCTGCCCACCCCTCCACTCCCATCACCAGAACAGCCCCGCCCGCCCGCCCCCCACCACCGTACCGCATGCCAAGCAAGGAGCAGGCGCCCCTCGACCCCCATCCCAAGGCAGCAGCCGCAGAGAGCCGCGGTGTACCCCCCGCGCGTGTGACCTTGGGCTTCTTTACTACCCCAGATACGACGACTACCACCACGAGCGCTGGCACAGGGTCCATCCCGCCATGGCAACAGCAGCAGGCGGCTGCCGCAGCTTCTCCAGGAGCCCCTCAGATGCAAGGCAACCCCACTATGGTGCCCCTGCCCCCCGGGGTCCAGCCGCCTCTGCCGCCCGGGGCCCCTCCCCCTCCGCCGCCTCCGCCACCTGGTTCCGCCGGCATGATGTATGCCCCACCCCCTCCTCCTCCGCCTCCCATGGACCCTTCTAACTTTGTCACCATGATGGGCATGGGGGTGGCGGGCATGCCGCCCTTCGGGATGCCTCCAGCTCCCCCACCGCCTCCACCACAGAACTAGACTTGTTTTTTTTTTTTAAGAAAATATATATTATATACATAGAGAGTTGGTCTCGTTTAAACACACGCCGAACCTCACCATATGGAGCCAGACATTGGGATGCACGCATGTGATTGTGTGTGCACGCATGTGTGTGTGTGCACGCACTGGGCTGGGCCAAGTGACTGTGGACTCGCTTGGAAATGGGCAGGTGGTAGTGAGGGCGCCAGCTTGGGCTCTCCTGGCGCCCTGTAGCATCGAGTGTCTTCTTTGTCTTCTCTCCTCACCCAACTCCCTTTGCCTCTCCCCAAACCGGGCCACCAGGATCCCTCCCCGCGTCAGCGATGGCCCGAGCCATGAGAGTGAGGACTTTCCGCGCCCATTGGTGACCCTTCCAGGCAGACAGCCTCAGCAGCGCCCCTGGTGGACAGGATGGTTCGGCAAAGCAGCCTGAGTTATTTTTGTGGACGGAATCGGAACACGCTGGCTCCATATCGTGAAATTTTTATTAATTTTTATCTTTTTCCTTTGTTATTTCCTTATCTTTTCCTTTCTTCAGACTCCGTCCAAGGAGATGCTCTCCCCGGTCTTCTGCTGCAGATAGAATCCTTTACCTTGTCTCCATTCCTCTCTTCCCAAGGAAAGAGGAGCAAATGGTTTAGGCACAGACTTTGGCAATTAATGTCAGGCTTGGGTTTGTGGGGGTGGGTCCTGTGTGTGGTTTATCTTTGCCACCTTTTAAAGTGTCTTGAGAATTCTGACATTGCTAGAAAGGGTTAATCCAGCCCTGGGATTCACATCTTCCTGCACTCCTGCCAGCAGTAAGGAGACGCCCAAGCCACCATAGGTCTGCCTGCCAGCCTGGAGTCTCTGATCACCTAAGCTGCTGCAGATACCATTTGCTTCTCTCCTTCCTGGAAAGCTTCCCTTTATGTTTTATTTTGACCCCAGATGTTCAGATGTTTTGCAGTGTCTGGGACTTGTGCCCCGTGTTCTTTGTTCTGCTTCTTTGCCCCCTTCCCTCTTCATGGAGTGATTATGTTGACAATAATGTGTAATGCGCGTTCTTTTCACTGGTTTATCTACAGAAATTTCTCTGGGCTTTTTTTCGGTGTTTGATTCAACACTGCGCTTAAGTGGGGGGATGTTCCATTGAATAAAAGAGCAGTGTGGTTTTCCGGGTCTGTTTCTTTTCTTTCTAAATCTCCTTTCTCCCACCAGCAGTACCAAAGTTCCCCTACATAACTCGTTTTAACACTTGGCCCAGCTCCTACCGCCCATATGTGGGGTGGTTTCACCCATACCCTGTTTCTACTTGATGTAACTTGAGTACTAGGCTCACTCCATATCTAAGTCGTCTCTGTCATTTTGGGGGAGTTTTCTTGGGGCTCTAACCTCCATATTTGATGAGCTCCAGTTAAGATTAGTGTCTACTGGCTGCCACCTGACTTAAAGACCTGGGCCTGGGGAGGCATCAACACTAAAGGTCAGGCCAACTAATCCTGCTTGTCAGGCATAGAGCTGCTAAAATTAAAACCGCCAAGTGGCTTTTTCTTTCTCTGCTGGTGGCTCTCAGCCTGCCAGCACTGCAGGCTTTAGGGAGGAGTGCTGGGGGCGAAACATGGTGCCTTGTGCTTTAAATGGGCACCTCTGCATAGGGTCTTCTGCAGCCTGTTTTATTTTGGGTAGCAAATAATACTGAGATGGCACCTGAAAATTTCTCCCTTTGTAACAGGCAGCCAGGTCTTTGGGCAGCTCCTGCAGCTGTTGCTGGGTAGAGCTTTACTGCCTGTCTGCCTAGTAGCTTTCTTGCAGTTGTCACAGCCCACCTTTAGTAGAAATATTCCCTAACAGATTCTTTAACTAAGGGTTTTTCCCTTTGTCCTTGATACTTAAAGTGTGGAGGCAGGGCCTGGCCACCCTCTTTGACCTTGGCTTCACCTCATTGCTTCCCTCAGAATCTTGGTTTCCCTGGTGGGCTCATTGGGCGGTTAATTAGCTCTTTGAAGCTCTGGAAGCGGCAAAGTGGCGCTATGTGGGTTTTAGAAATAAAATCAATAAATGACTTAACCACGGCTCAGCTATCCTCTGGTTTCCCAGGGTGGGGGGGGTTAGTATGCTCCTGTGATACCCTCATCCTGCTCACCCTGCTGCCAGCCTTTGTTTCCGAGAGCAAGCTTGAAGGCCCAGCTATAGCAAGCACTTGCCGGTGCTGGTATTATTTGGGAGGTAGGAAACACCCACTTGGCCTATGGCATCTTAGGCAGAAAAGGCCCAGTCCTGTTGTGTCAGGGCTGTGCCTCACTTGATGCAGTTTCTGATGATGGCAGCATAGCCCTACCCCCCTGATGTTGGGCAAGGAACATGCCAGGTAGAAAAGGTCAACATGAGGTCCTTGTTTATTCCTGAAAACTAAGACAAGTACTTTGTAGAAACAGAACATTGGTCCAGGTTTCTGGTTAGAAACTCAGTCTGACATAAACAACTCCAAGTTGGTCTGGGTTAGATGTGTTTTCAGGGTTCTGGGAAGTAAACTACCCATGATCTGAGTAAGGGTGGAGATAGGGTGAAAGACAAACAGGTATGTTTGAGCTTGCAAGTCTTAATGCTGGGATAAGGGTATGTAGAATAAGGACGAATCTCAGAAAGACCCTGGAGGAAGTCTCAGACCAGCATGTGTAGCCTTCAGACTTTGGCAGGGGTGTCCAACCTTTTGGCCATGTCACGGTGTGGTCTACAAGTTTGTTGGACTAGCTGTCTAGCTGGGTTGGATTAGAAAAGGGAGTGTGAGTGGGTAGGGGCTGGGTTGATAACAGGGAGGAGCAAGCCTGAGGACTTGTGCTTGAGAACAGCAGCTCTAATGGGTGAGGTATTTTGTAGCAAAACTGAGTAGACTTGGAGGTAATAACAGGTTTAACATGACCCCAGTGTGTTGGCCACAATTGAGGTGTGAGTGGTAGTATGAATAACAAGCTATGGCTATTGGTGGATGGCTGCCAAGAAGCTGAGCTCTGGCCACCGCAGCCCTAGAAGTGCAGTAGGAGCCGTTGGTGGCTCACGCCTTTAATCCCAGCACTCGGAAGGCAGAGGCAGGTGGTTCTCTGAGTCGAGACCAGCCTGGTCTACAAGAGCTAGTTCCAGTTCAGCCTCCAAAGCCAGAGAAAACCTGTCTCAAAAACAAAAACAACAACAACAAAAAAGTGCAGTAGGAGCAGGCTGGAAATCAAGAAATGATGGTGCTATGATTTCAAGTGCTGCCAAGTATTAGGGCCTGTGTTAGAATCTGAAAGTACCAGGTGTAACACTTGGTGTGAAGATGGAACCCTTTAATTCCAGAACCTGAAGGCAGAATCAGGAAGATCTTTGAATTTGAGGCCATTTTAGTTTTAGGCCAGCCAGGGCTACACAACAAGACCCACCAAGTGTATATGGGTTGCATAAATTGTCAGTGGTGTCTTAGGGTTTCTGTTGCTGTGAAGACATACCATGGTCATGGCAACTCTTTCGAGCTACACATGTATAGCTTTGGAGGCTGTCCTGGAACTCGCTCTGGAGACCAGGCTCGCCTCAACTCACAGAGATCCACCTGCCTCCCGTGTGCTGGGATTAAAGGCATGTGCCTCCAACGCCCAGCTGGTCATGGCAACTCTTACCTCAGAGCTCACCATCAAAGTACACACTTCCTCCAACAAGGCCGTATGCAGGCCACTCCCCTATGAGATTTTTATGAAAGAAAAGTGCCACAAAATTGGGTGAGTATGGATGGATATGAGATGAAATGAAATCCTTAAGAACTAATAAATCTAGATGTGAGATGAGCAGTGATGGCACTTTAATCCTAACACTTGGGAAATATGACAAATGGATTCCTAAGCTCAAAGCCAACCTAGTGTATATAGTTTCAGGTCAGCTAGAACTATGGTAGTGTAATTTACCTAAAAAACCATTGTGAACCAGAGCCGCCATTGTGTTTTGATACTATAGTGGTTCAGTAGGAAAGAGAGCTTGCTACACAAGCATGCAGACCTGACTTCAGATTCTAGGAACCCATGTGAATTGGCACATGCACCCATAATTTAGCTGTTGGGACAGGAGAATAGATGGAGTGCTGATCACTATCCTGGCTCTAGTTTCAGTGAGACCCTGTCACGGGAGTAGGTGGAAATTGATAAAAACAGGATATCTCACCTCTAGCATGTACACATACAGAAATCAGGGAGGCTCTAAAACAATACAAACTGATAGCTGCTGTCTGTTCAGAACTAGATGGCAAGACTAGGGTTGATGTACCACATAATCACATGACTGATCAAAAGCTGGAAGTGGATATGGAAGCCATGTAGTGCTAGAAGGTACTATGCAGGCCGATGGGGAAGAATTGTCACCAATTTTACTCAGCAATTGGACTCATGCAATAGGAACAAGTGTCAGAGGTTATTAACCACTTTGAAACTTCAGACTTCCACAGGAAGAAATTTACATCTGGTACTGTAAGCTGAATTACTTGCTCATGGTTAGGGAGGTTATAGGCCTTACTGAGGAATTGGCTGCTGTAATTTTGTGAAATAGACTGGATGGTCTCATCAAACTGCCTTCTAAATAATTGTGGCTGTAGGTTAGTGTTGGGGTATTTAATTCACAGAGATCTGCACACCCCTTGAGTCCTGGGATTAAAGGTATGTGCCACCATGCATAGCCTATTTACTTTTTTTTACGTCTGTACATGTATGCCATGTGCCGTTTGTTGCCTAAGGATGGCAGAAGAGGGCACTGGATCCTCTGGAGCTGGAGTATAGGTGGTGGGGTTAGCTAGCTGCCTGACAAGGGTTCTGGGACCAAAACTTGACTTCCCAGGAAGAGCTCCAAGTGTTGCTGCTGGGCCATTTCTCTAGCCCATAAGCTTCATTTTACATGGGATGCAGGGGGCACAGTGGAAACTGCAGATACTCCTAACTAGTCAAAATACTGAGGATAAGTGACTTGAATGCTCTGTCATAAATGATATATCCATGTTACCCCAAGGCTTAGAGATCATGGCAAAAGGGGACAGAGAATATAGGAGCTGGTCAGGCGTTGGTCGCGTATGCCTTTAATCCCAGCACTCAGGAGGCAGGGGCAGGCGGATCTCTGAGTTCAAGACCAGCCTGGTCTACAAGAGCTAGTTCCAGGACAGCCTCCAAAGCCACAGAGAAACCCTGTCTTGAAAAATCAAAAAAAAAAAAAATACATACATACATACATACATACATACATATATATATATGCTGGAGGATAAAAGAGTGGGTGTTGTGGGGTGCCATTTTGGGGGCATGACATGGCCGTGGTAGCCTTGAGCTCCCAGCAGCTGTGATTACCTGCACAAGATCGATCTTGCCAACATCCAGTCATGGAAAGGGGAAAGATGCACAATGCCGTACTCTTCCATGATGATCTATGAATAGATAAATGGTTGCTGGAAGAGGGAAGAGACATTTTCTGCAGTGGAGTAGCCACTAGTAAGAAGCTCACAACTGTAACTCCAGGATCCAAACTCACTCCTACAGCTATGGGTACAGGCAAAACACCAATAAAAGAAGAAAAAGAGGTATGGGGAGTGAATATGATCAAAATACATTATATACATGCATGAAAAGAAAGCATCATAATAGTGCTAATAAACACTGGGAAAAAATGTATGAAAGACTAACGTGTCTGGTAAGATGATTGACTGGGTAGAAGCACAAGCCTGATGACCTGAGTTTGGTCCCTGGAACCCAAGGTAGAAGGAGAGAACCAACTTGCAAAAATTGTCCTTTGGCCTCCATGTGTGCCCCATATGTACCCCGTACTCATACCACAGTAAATACAATTAAAAAACTAAAAATGAAAGTAGAGGTGGGTGGGTGTCTCCATGGCAGAGTACTTGCCCAGTAGTGAGTGATATAGAGAAAAAGGTCAGTGCTGTATTCTGCATTTTCTAACTGGCTTCTATGTTTGATAACCTGGCTCCAGGAAACAGGAGCAGGGCCTTGAGCCCCTGTTAGGGGCAGAGGCAGAGCTTAGCCTGAAGACTTGCAGGTTAGGCCACACACTGAGCTGTTTGGGGACTCCAGAACTCCTGCCTGCTGGAAGTTCTCAGAAACAGCTTGGCTATCCTAGAACCCAGTTCAGTAGCACCCTGTAGCTATCCATCTCCTTGGCCCTCAGAGTAGAACACCTGGTTCTTCCCCTCAGTCAGCTTGCTACCCTGGAGGCACAGCTAGCTTTTGAAATAGTCTGAGGGCCTAGATTCTGTTCTCTCAATGTCTACCCTTCTCCCCCCTCAGCCCCAAGTTAGTAGGCTGATGAGGCAGGATTTTTTTTTTTTTTTGAAACAGGGTTTCTTTGGAGACTGTCCTGGAATTCACTCAGTAGACCAGACAGGAATTTTATACATTTGATAAAGGAGTCTAGGATTCAGCTGGGTAAAACAACCTGGTTAAGGATACACATGTGGCAAGACAGTATGCGAGCTGCAGATAGAGCTGAAGTCTAGAAGGGATTGCCTGAAGGTCTAGGCTGTGGAGGTGAAACGGAGGAAAGGATCCCTGCCCGCTGTATAGCCTGGGTGGGAACAGGAGGAGAGAAAGCGTCCAGTCGCCTACCCACCTGCCAGTGGATCATGGGGAGAACTCGGTGCTGGGATCCAGGGCTTGGTTAGTTTGTTGGGGTTGGTGGTGCTAGAAAGTGAGCACAGGGACCAGGCAAGTGCTCTAACCCTGAGCCATATCCCAGCCCTCTTTGTATTATGAGATTGTATCTCAGTGATTTGCCCAGGCTGCCCTTGAGTACTTGTAGCCCAAGCAAGCTCCTGGCTAGGTGTGGTAATGCACACCTTTAGCTCAAGCACTTGAGAGGCAGAGGCCAGATGGTCTCTGTGAGTTTAAGGCTAGTATGGTTTACATAGCAAGTTTCAGGATGTCCAGGGCTACAGAGTGAGACCCTCAAAATAACTAATAGAAAAATAAAAAAAAAATAGGATAAGATTTGAATTTATGGTCCTGCTGTGGCTGAGACTGCACAGACTGATGACACTTGGGGGAGTCACGAACTGGTGGGGAATGCTGTCTCACTCTTGCAGACCCACAGGACTATAGTTCCCAGTAGCCCCTGCTTCAGGCTGCTTCCTCAGACAAAGCTGTCCTGTAACCCGACTATCCCTCTTGAAAAGGTCACTTCAGAGCTCCTTGAGAGACAGCAACAGGAGGAAGCTCAGAGCACTGTGCTTTGGTGGGGGTGGGGTGAGCGCAGTGGCCCTCTATCTTAGGCATGCATCCTTCCACACAGCACTCCCTGCAACCCAGGGTCTTGGTCTCTTTACTTTTTGAATTTATTTTATGTGCATTGGTGTTTTGCCTGCACATGTGGTCTGTGTGGGGGCTGCCATGTGGGTTCTGGGAATTGAACCTGTGTCCTCTGAAAGAGGACCCCTGGCTTCCCTTTTTCACAGCTGCCCACCCTCCTCTGAACTAGCAGCACCTCTCTGTTTAGCGCACATTCATTCTCAACTTGTGGCTCCTCCTCTTGCCCATGCACATGACTTCCCCGCCTGTGTGCAGGTGTCCCAGCCAGGTGAGTTGTGGCTTTGACCAGCTCTACAGAAGCAGAAGTCCTTACACTCTAGACAAGTGTCACAAGCAAGCCTGCTGCTCTGAGGGAAGGAAAATGTGTCTGGCACTTGTGACAACCCCTTGGCCTTTTTTTTTTTTTTTTTTTTTTTTTAAGTTTTCGAGACAAGGTTTCTCTGTGTAGCTTTGAGGACCAGGTTGGCCTTGAACTCCCAGAGATCTGCCTGCCTCTGCCTACCAAATTCTGGGATTAAAGGTGTAAGCCACCACTGCCTGACTCCCCTTGGCCTCTTTAAGGAGGGTCCACAATCCAGTCCTACCTTTAGTCTATAGCTCAGGAAAGAGTCTAGATTAGATATGTCATAGACAAGGTCTCAACCAGAATGTTTTAGGCATGCCTCGTCCCGCTCTCCAATCCTGTCTCCAATCCTCCAAAAGCAAGGGGCCAGAAGACAAGGCCAGAGGCTTAGGAAACCTAGAAGTGGGTCAGCTGTGAACACGCCCCTCCTTCCTCCCTCCCTCCCTTCCTCTCCTCCACTTGCCCCCAAAATAGCTCCCTGAGCTTCAAGGCCAAGACCCTCCCATGTCCGGGGAGGCGTGTCATGCTGCCCTGAGCCAGGCTTTAAATCCCCTCACAGCTGAGCAGCTCCACTCCCTGGCTGGAGGCACCGAGGCCGTCAGTCTGTCCAGTCCCGTCTGCCTTCCTGCAGCCATGTCCAGACCTCTTTCAGACCAGGATAAGAGAAAGCAAATCAGTGTTCGCGGCCTGGCCGGCGTGGAGAATGTGTCTGAGCTGAAAAAGAACTTCAACCGACACCTACATTTCACCCTGGTCAAGGACCGAAATGTGGCCACCCCCAGAGATTACTATTTTGCTTTGGCCCACACCGTGCGGGACCACCTCGTGGGACGTTGGATCCGCACACAGCAGCATTACTATGAAAAGGACCCAAAGGTGCTACAGTAGGGGACACCCTGCGTGGGAAATGAGCTGGGAGTGAGGCCTGGATGTGAGCTGTCCTTTCCTGAAGCCCAAGTTTTCTACAGCAAGCTAAATTGCTGTTTTAACCTCCCTGGGGTTGGAGGATCCAGGGGTGCTGGACAGAAAGAATACTGAGGAGGGAGCCCCGGGGTGCTCAGGGTAGGCAGGCTGCTTACATATGTGCCAGACAAGGTTGGAGGGGGTTGCTGGTGGGCATGAAATGTATCCCCCTGTCACCCAGTTTGGACCTGGCATGGAAGGACATGTCATCAAATGTGTGTATGGCACAGTCTGCTTGTGCCACAGGCAGGGCACTGCTGGGGCAGCTGGGGCAGCAGGTATCAAATGTCTGGTAGGGTCACTGGTAAATGTCAGGAACCTAAAACTCCACAACAGGAGTGGGGGAGGGGCAGGGAGGGACCCAGGAAACGGGGAGACTGGGCACCCTCAGCATCTTTATGCTTCTGTTCATCTCTGGACGGAGGCTTGAGTTGAAGGAAACAACCGTGCATGGACAGGAGATGGCAGGTCTAGCCCTGAGTCACCATGTGACCTTGAAAATGACTTTTTCCTCTGGGCCTTGGCAATGCCTTCTGGGGGAGCACTCAGAGGTGCTTCTCAATGTCCTGACTTCCTGATGGGTTACATTAGGAGGGGTATGTACCTCGGAAGGAGTCCCTGCTTTTCACTAGCACCTTAATCCCTGAGATAGGCCTCCGCAGCCTCTTTCTCTGGAAGAGGAAACCGAGGCCAGATGAAAAGGCATTTCAAAGGCATGTAGGGACCAGTGCCTTTCTTGTCTACTGGACCCCCAAATCTGAGTGGCTCTTCTGAGCAGGGAGAAAGGAATTGGTGGCAGAGATGAGTCATGCTGGGTCTTGGCAAGTAAGACAGGAGGAGGCTAAGAGGTTCAGAGGCAGCTGTGCCTGGCTGAATGTCAATGGGTGGCCCTGATCCCTCTTCCCTGTCTCTGGGCAGAGGATCTACTACCTGTCTTTGGAATTCTACATGGGACGGACGCTTCAGAACACTATGGTGAACCTGGCCTTGGAGAACGCCTGTGATGAGGCTACTTACCAGGTGGGGGAAGCACTTAAGGTTGGGGGTTCCCATGCTGGCACTTTGGCCTGACCGCTGCCACCCTTCTCTCAGCTGGGTTTGGACATGGAGGAGCTGGAGGAGATCGAGGAAGATGCAGGGCTGGGGAATGGCGGCCTGGGGCGCCTGGCAGGTGAATACACAGCTTGTGGGGGTGGGGTGGAGCAGTCAGTCCCTCTTGTTAGATTCCTGATACCCACTTCCTGTACCCATAGCCTGCTTCTTGGACTCCATGGCTACACTGGGACTAGCTGCCTATGGATATGGGATCCGCTATGAATTTGGGATTTTTAATCAGAAGATCTGTGGGGGCTGGCAGGTGAGCAGCCCTGACCCCAGCCTTGGGGTCCCTCACTTGGTTATCCACCTCTGGATAGACTATGAACCCACTCCAGCTCTCCAGACAAACATTCTTGCCTCTTGCCTCAGAGCCAGCTGGTGACCCCCCCAGAACAGGTGGTCCACCCCTGTGGAATGCTTAGGATATACTGTGTCCTGCTGAGTGGCTCACCAAGCCAGGACACTGTTCCTGCGCTGTTCCGCCACTCACAGGACGTGAGTCCCCACAGCTCATGCTGTCTGTGTTGTTCCCATTGACCCTCTAGATGGAAGAGGCTGATGACTGGCTTCGCTATGGCAACCCTTGGGAGAAGGCCCGCCCTGAGTTCACGCTGCCTGTACATTTCTATGGCCGAGTGGAGCACACCAGCCAGGGTGCCAAATGGGTGGACACACAGGTGAAGAAGAAGAAGATGGGTACAGGTTCTGGGGGGGACTTAGTGAGAGGCAGAAGGGAGGAGAGCTCCTAGAGAAAATAGGACATGGAAACAAACTGAAGGTTCTTGAATCTACTGTCATTTTACAAAGGAGGGCACTAAGGCTCAGAGAGGTTAAGCGATATACTGGAGGTCACACAGCCAGAGCTGGGAGATATTAGTCAGGGTTACAGGGAGGCCAGGCAAAGTGTCAACCCTGGAAGGAGGAGGGCATTGTCTTTGCTGCACCAGCACTCTGCCCTGGCCAGCTCCTCTCTCCAACACAAGACTTAGCACAGCAATTGAAGGCTGTCTGCACATTTGCGCTGGGGACCTGATAAAGGCAACAGCTTAGAGAGGGAAGCAGGAGAGGAAATGAGGCCTCTGGGGTGGAACTGGCTGCACGGAGACCCTTAGACCTTCAGAAGTGATGTTTATTGCTCTTTCATCTAGGGCCCAGTCAGTGCTGCTCCTGGCAGCCTGGCACATTTAGCTCTGGCTCGAAGTTTGCAGACCTACCTGCCTGCCTCCCTTTGGTTTTCAATCTAGTGTCTGTGGTGTTGGGTAATGGGGACATGAGCCACCTGGTCATTGTCTGTCTCACCTGCATTCCACTCTGCCCCATCAAGGGTGTTAATACCTCAGGGTCAGGGAGGGAAGGTGAAGCCCCATATAGGCAGTCCTCTGGAGGTGACCCTGGCATTGTGGTAGCAGGTAGGTCTTTGTAGCAAATTGATCCTTATAGATTATGGGAGGTGAGGCTGGCTGGCTTTGGTTATTGCTAACTAGCCCTGTAGTCAGCTAGATATAAAACCTCTGGATAGAACTGACCCCGTGTAACCTTCCTCTCGAACCCAGGTTTCCCCAGCCCTCTCCTGAGTCCAGTGTGCTCTCACTTGATCAGGCCAGGCTGTAGAGCAGCCATCAACAGAGACTCACTTGGGTGGGGTTCAGCGTCTGTCCCTCTCTCCCTTCCATAATCCTCATTGCAGTCTAAGGAGATGTTGGGATGTCCAGTGGGGATGTTGGAGAGGTCTTGTTTATTTATCTGCACTGCTGAAGAGTGTACAGTCCTTGAACCTGCTTGACAAGTGTCTTACGCCTGAGCTGTATCCTCAGCTCTCTTTCTTTTACTTGACACAGGACCTCACTAAGTTACCCATATTGGCCTTAAACTCACCCTGTAGCCTAGGCAGGCCTTGAACTTGTGATCCTCTGGCCTCGCCTCTCCAGTGGCTGGGATTCCAGGTCTGCAGCAGTACACCTATCTTCTTTTTATAGATGAGGCTCAGAGGTCCCACAGCTTGCTCCTGGCAATCTAACTAGTAAGCTCTGTGCTGGAACTACCTCAGGCACTAGCAGAGTTCAGTGCCAGTGGCTTAAGCCTCAGCTGTTGGTCAGGGAGGCCCCACAAACCAAACTCCAGCACTGCTCAGGCCTGGACCCTGGTGGCATGTCCAGCTTCTGACTCAGGTACCTCCTATAGGTAGTGCTGGCCATGCCCTACGACACACCTGTGCCTGGCTATCGAAACAACGTTGTCAACACTATGCGCCTCTGGTCGGCCAAAGCACCTAATGACTTCAACCTCAAGGACTGTGAGTCCCTCTGCCGGTAGCTGGCAGCCTTGGTTAGCCCTGCCTGGCCCATGCCCATATCCCTAGCCTCACCCCAATCCACTTTGTCCCTCAGTCAACGTTGGTGGCTACATCCAAGCTGTGCTGGACCGAAACCTGGCTGAGAACATCTCACGCGTCTTGTATCCCAATGATAATGTGCGTTGCCCTTCAGTTTGGAGGCTGGAAACCCAAGTTCTTGGAGAGGGACAGGGGAGCTGGGCGTGGGGACCTTTGCAACTGTCCTAGTCCCACTGTATTGCTGTCCCTATGTGTCCTATCAGATCCTTTGAATCCCAAGGAGGGGGTGGGGTATGATATTTCCTGGGAGCTGTCTCCCTGGGGACCCTCACAGGACTCCTAGTTCATCTATGTCTTTCTGATACTATCTGCTACAGTTATTTGGTGGGGCAAAGGCTCCAGGGTCCAGAAGATGGGAGCAGTTTAGGGCTCTGGGACTTAGTGTGGTAGGGGCTCTCCTGGTCACACCCACAGCAACTTAGGGCTCCACACCCTGCCACCCCAACTACCCTCTGCCTTGTACCTCCCTTAGTTTTTTGAAGGGAAGGAGCTTCGGCTGAAGCAGGAGTACTTTGTGGTGGCCGCCACCCTCCAGGACATCATCCGGCGCTTCAAGTCCTCCAAGTTTGGCAGCCGTGATCCTGTGCGCACAAACTTTGATGCCTTCCCCGATAAGGTAGCCTGCTGGCCCGAAGGCTTCTGTCTCCCCATCTCTTAAGTCCCATGGCCTCCTCCTTCCACAGATGTGTGGAAGCTGGACGTGTGTGGGGGAATGGCTTGCTCAGTATCTTCAGGCACCAGGCAGACCACTGCAGCTTTCCTTCTCAGTCAGCTGCACCCTACTCCAGCTGTCACCAGGCCTGCTCCCAGACCAGCCACATAACTACATTGGGCCTTTTAGGGGCTCTGAAGGGGCAAGGAGCATTCACAATGGTGCTTGCTCTGGGATCCATCCTGACGTCCCACTCATCCCCACAGGTGGCCATCCAGCTCAATGACACCCACCCCTCTTTGGCTATCCCTGAGCTGATGAGGATTCTGGTGGACCTGGAGCGGATGGATTGGGACAAGGTAGATTTCATTCAATTTACCCTTACAGGTGCCACTTTGCCTCCAGGGTCTCCTTCCCAGTGTGAGGTGGAAGGACAGTAGGGGGCCAAACAAGGAGAATCGACCAGAAGGCTGGTTGAAACCCAGCTGGGCTCTGGCGGGAGTTGGGGGTGGGGGTGGAGGTGGGGACACGCCGGACACGACACAGGACGACGACACGCGGACGCACAAGCTACACGGCGCGTGAAGAACGTGTCTTGACTTCTTTCCTTGTATGCCAGGCCTGGGATGTGACAGTGAAGACCTGTGCCTACACCAACCATACAGTGCTGCCGGAAGCCCTGGAGCGCTGGCCCGTGCACCTCATGGAGACACTGTTGCCCCGGCACCTGCAGATCATTTACGAGATCAACCAGCGCTTCCTTAATGTGAGCTGGGCCGGTGTGGCAGTGGGTCCCTTGAAGTCAGGAGGCGTATGGGCTGAGCCTGTGGGGGGAAGGGGGGTCTGGAGACTAAGGTTCCTGGGTCAGGATCCTGGTCTTAGCTCTGGGCTCTTTTGGGGATACAGAGGGTGGCGGCCGCATTCCCTGGGGATGTAGACAGGCTGCGGCGCATGTCACTCGTGGAGGAGGGCTCAGTGAAGCGTATCAACATGGCACACCTGTGCATTGCTGGCTCCCACGCAGTCAACGGTGTGGCTCGCATCCATTCGGAGATCCTCAAGAAAACCATGTGAGCCTCTCCACAAGCCCCGCCCACACCACTCTTCCGCATGTGGACCCTGCCGTTTCACATGGCATCAAACAGGGCCTCCTGGGCTGATCCCTCCCCTGAGTGCATCAGTTCTAGCCTTTCACTCTGTGGTCACGCAGGGCAGGCCTAGCGGCAAGCATCCATAACGCTGAGCCGTCTCCCCACCTCAGGGGTGACCCATTCTTAGAACACACTAGCCCCTTTCTGGTACAACCCTGTTCCAGAATCTGCCCCAGGTCTGCACCTGCATCCTAGCCCCTCTCAGGAAAAAAATAAGTAAATAAAGTAGGGGGCCAGGTGGGAGGGCTCTGCAGAGGTGAATGGTGACCCTCACTCAACCCCAATCTGCAGCTTCAAGGACTTTTATGAGCTGGAGCCTCATAAGTTCCAGAACAAGACGAATGGCATCACCCCTCGGCGCTGGCTGGTTCTGTGTAACCCTGGACTGGCAGAGGTCATTGCTGAGGTGAGAGGTCACTGTATGGCTGATAGGATCAATACAGCCAGTACAAGACAGTCCAGTGGGTAGGTAGCTCCCTGTTCAAAGGCTACAATCCTGTACTGTGTTCCCAAGGCTAGTGTCCACTTTGAGGAAGAGACACTGCTGTTTTTGGGGGAGTGGTTAGAGAGACAGGGTTTCTCTGTGTAACTTTGGAGTCTGTTCTGGAACTCACTTGTAGATCAGGCTGGTCTCGAACTCACAGAGATCCACCAGCCTATGCCTCCCAAGTGCTAGGATTAAAGGTGTGCGGCACCACCACCCAGCTAGGCACTGCTTTCTTACTTGAACAATCTTGCCCTATGGCTAATGGAGGCCTTGGCTACAGAGGACAACCTACTGGAGGTTACAGTTTAATGTTGTCACATCTGAAGTGAGACTGCGAGGGACAGATGTCTGGTGGGGAGGCTGGAGGCCATGTCAACACAAGGAAAGGCCAGAGGTCAAGGAGGCCTGCTGGGGTCAGGTGGAGCAGCCGCCAGAGGGCTCAGTGTTAGTGCAGGAGGGAGATGAATGTATTTGCAGGGCTCTGACTAGGGGGATTTGGGAAGAGAAGTTCAGGTGGAAGGGTCTAGCTGGCCTGGAGGAGGGAGGCCAGGATGGGGTGGTATTAGCTGAAAGCTGTCTTCCCACAGCGCATTGGTGAGGAGTACATCTCAGACCTGGACCAGCTTCGCAAACTGCTCTCCTATGTGGATGATGAATCCTTTATCCGAGATGTGGCCAAAGTGAAACAGGTGGGGAGGACTGCAGCCTGGGATTCCTGAACCAGGGCTAGCATCTGGAGAGGACAGGGGTGGCAACTAGAGCCCATCTCCCCTACCAGACTCAGCATTGGTGGGAATCCATGGTGGAAGGGAGCATCTGCTATCATTGAGAGAATGCCAGCATAGATTAATAATGTCTGCCTCAGTGCAGGGCTTGAGGAAAGTAGTGCCAGCTTCCTATCATCTGCTTTCCTGGGCCTGAGTGATGGAAACCAACGGGACTATAGAGTTTGTTTGTTTGCTTGAAGCTGAAGCCTGTTGGTTAACCCTCTGTCTCCTCTATCTGCAGGAAAACAAGTTGAAGTTCTCTGCATACCTCGAGAGGGAATACAAAGTTCACATCAACCCCAACTCCCTCTTTGATGTCCAGGTGAAAAGGATTCATGAATATAAGCGCCAGCTTCTCAACTGCCTTCACATCATCACCCTGTATAACCGTGAGTGGCTGGGACCCCACCTGACTGAGTCCCCGACTCTGGGCATCTCCCAGTGTACCACCAATGGCTGGATCAGTGTCCCACATCTTGGTGTCATTTCCTAGTGTTGTCATAAGATTCCGTGACAAAAGCGATTAAGGAGAAAAGGGTTTATTTGGCTCTTGTGGGGGAAGTCAAGGCAGCAAGCAGTCACATTGCATCTACAGGCAGGAGTATAGAGTGAGAGCAATGGATCAATGTATGCATGCCACTCTCTCTCTCTCTGAAACAGGGTCTCACTCTGCAGTCCTAGCTTGCCTGGAATTCACCCTGCAGACCAGGCTGAGTTTACAGAGGTCTGCCTGTCTCTATCTTGTGCATGCTGGTGCTGAAGGCATGCTTCATCATGCCAGAGCCGCCCTTCTTTTATAAATTTTATTTTACATTTGCTTATTTATTGTGTGTGTGTGTGTGTGTGTGTGTGTGTGTGTGTGTGTGTATGTGTGCTTGCCATGATGCAGCATTCCTGTGGAGGACAACTTTCAAAAGTTAGTTTTCTCCTTCCACCTTGTACATCGCAGAGACTCAACTCAGGTCATGGGACTTGGCAGCAAGTGCCTTTACCTGCTAAACCATCTGGCTGTCTCCACTCTCATACAGTACAGAATCCCCTACTTAGGGAAAAGTGCCACCCACAATGGGCAGGATTTCCCACATCCATTAATATAATCAAGACAACCCCTTACAGACAGGGCCAGAGGCCTGCCTTCCCTACCCACAGAGGATTTTAGATTTTGTCAAGTTGACAGCATTAACCATCACACCCCACATCACAGAACAAACTGAGGTTCAGAGGAGGAGACCTGACAGACACAGAGCAAAGTGGCCAGGCCAGGCCAGCACTGTCCATGTCCCAGCCCTGGCCCTGGCTGTCTCTATTGGTAAGCAACCCTGATGCCTCTCTTCTCCACAGGGATCAAAAGGGAGCCCAATAGGTTCGTGGTGCCAAGGACTGTGATGATCGGAGGCAAGGTGAGAAACCTAGGGCAGACTGGCCCTGGGTCTTGAGCATACGCTGGGCAGTCACACGATCAAGGTGTGGGAGTGCTGAAGTGCTGACCCCAGGTTGCCCCACAGGCTGCACCTGGGTACCACATGGCCAAGATGATCATCAAGCTCATCACTGCCATTGGGGATGTGGTCAACCATGACCCTGCAGTGGGAGACCGCCTCCGAGTTATCTTCCTGGAGAACTACCGAGTTTCACTGGCTGAGAAAGGTGGGTTCCACAGTGGTTCAGTCCTAGAGGAGGCATTAGCTAGCTTTTCCTGGCCTGTGATCAGGATAAAGAAGAAATTGGAGGGGCTGGAAAAATGGCTCAGTGGTTAAGAGCACTGGCTGCTCTTCAAGATGATCTGGGTTCAATTCCCAGCAACCACATGGTGGCTCACAACCTTTTGTAATTCCAGTCCTAGGGGAACTGATGCCCTCTTCTGGTCTCTACAGGCACTGCAACCATGTGGTACATATACATGGTGGTTGTTGTCTAAAGTTTTACTCTTTTGGCTCTTCCGGGAGGCCACCACCCAGCTTCCAAGTAAATCACGCACAGAGTCTTGTTACTGCCTGCCAGACCCACCTATCCCTGCTCCTCGAATTGGCAATTCAATTCTAAAACCACTAGGTGGTTTTTTGTTTGTTTGTTTTGTTTTGTTTTGTTTTGGTTTTTCGAGACAGGGTTTCTCTGTGGCTTTGGAGCCTGTCCTGGAACTAGCTCTTGTAGACCAGGCTGGTCTCGAACTCACAGAGATCTGCCTGCCTCTGCCTCCCGAGTGCTGGGATTAAAGGCGTGCGCAACCACTGCCCAGCCACTAGGTGTTTTAGACAGGCACAGTAACACCGTTTTACAGAGTTAAACAAATACAACATAAACAAAAGTCACACACCTTCAAATAATAGTCTACCACAGCTGGAAAAATGCCTATCCAGATAAAATGAAATGAAAATTATTTAAAAAATAATAAGATGGAAAATGACTCTGGGCATCCACCTCTGGTCTACGCGCACACACACACACACACACACACACACACACACACACACACACACACACACCATGTACAAGGAAACTAAACAAAATATAAAAAGTATAGCAAAGAAAGATCACAGTGTGTTTAAGGCCAGCCTGGCCCACATAATGAATTCCAGGTTAGCTAGTGCTATATAATGAAACACTATTAAAAAAACCACCACAAACACAGTGGAGGGATAGGGTTTAGGTTGGAATCAATTAAAGGCAGTGGGTTGGGGGCGAGAGACTTGAGTGATAAAACATCAGAGGTTGGGTATAGAGGTGCCTGAATCTGTCCAGGCCCTAGTTCAGCCTGCCAGGGCTGTTCCTGGGGCTGACCTTGTGTTTCCTACCGCCACTTTGCAGTGATTCCTGCTGCTGACCTCTCAGAGCAGATCTCCACTGCGGGCACCGAGGCCTCAGGCACTGGCAACATGAAGTTCATGCTCAACGGAGCTCTGACCATCGGTACCATGGACGGTGCCAACGTGGAGATGGCAGAAGAGGCGGGGGAAGGGAACCTCTTTATCTTCGGCATGCGGGTGGAGGACGTGGAAAGGATGGACCAGAGAGGGTATGGGGTCAGGCGCGCCAGCGTGCATGCTGGGAGAGGCTGGCCAGGATGGACCAGAGAGGGTATGGGGTCAGGAGCGCCAGCGTGCATGCTGGGAGAGGCTGGCCAGGATGGACCAGAGAGGGTATGGGGTCAGGAGCGCCAGCGTGCATGCTGGGAGAGGCTGGCCAGGATGGACCAGAGAGGGTATGGGGTCAGGCGCGCCAGCGTGCATGCTGGGAGAGGCTGGCCAGCTGTGCAGCATCTTAGCTGTGTCTGCCTGTGAGGGATTCTGGAAAACTAAAAAGGGAGCTTGTGGCAACAAGCTTAAAGAAAAGAAGGAAGTAGCAGGATGGGAGGGAAAAAAGTAGAAATTATGAAAGAGATAATATCATTCTGTCTGGACACCATGGCAGAAAGAGACAAAGGATTATATTAAGGAAACACTTTCTTGGTATTATACTGGACTTGAACTTATAGAGATCTGCTTCTGCTGCCCCAGTGCTGGGATGAAAGGCATGTAGCACCATACTCAGCTTGACATTACATCTTAAAAGTTTTAATTATTTATAGTTAAAATGGAGTCTCGCTTTGAGGCTCACTCTGCTCTTGAAATGCCTGGGCTCAGCAATCCCCCTGCCTCTGCCTCTTAAGTGCTTGATTGCTATAGGTATGCACCTAGCTAAAATACAGTTTTATTACTTATATGTGTATATATGTATATTTTAAATATTTTATTGTATAGATGTTCTGCTTGCATGTATGTCTGTACATGGCATGCCTACTTGTACCTATAGAGTCCAGAAGAGGGCATTGGACCCCCTGGAACTGGAGTTACAGATGGTTGTAAGTGCCATGTGGGTGCTGGAATTGAACTGTGGTCCTCTGGAAGAGTAGCCAGTGCTCTTAACTGCTGAGCCATCTCTCTAGCCCCATACACATATTTGTTTGAAACAAAGTCTTTCTGCTTTTTAAGCTTTTTTTTTTTTTTTTTTTTTTTTTTGATTTTCAAGACTGGGTTTCTCTATGTAGCCCTAGCTATCCTGGAACTCACAATATAAACTAGTAAACTAGGTTGGCCTCAAACTCAGAGATCACATGCTTTAAGGTGTGAGCCACCACTGGTCAGCTGAAACAAGGTCTTTCTAAGCAGTATATTTTTTTCAGACTCAGCCTGTCTAGGTAGTAAAGGCTACCAGCTAATTTACTATGTAATCCAGGATAGCCTTGAACCTCAGCTTTCTTCCTATCTCATCCTCCAAGATTCTGGGATTGTAGGCCTGTGCCATCATGTAGTCTTGGGGACTGAACCAGGGCTTAAGGCATGCTAGGCAACACTCTCCATTGAACTACATATCTAGACGTCTTCTCTTATTAGACTTACTTATTTTTATATGTGGAAGTGTTTTGCCTGCTTGTGTGTCTGTGTAGCACATACATGCCTGGTGCCCTTGGAGGCCAGAAGAGGGGGGATCCCCTGGAACTCACATTACAAGTGGTTGTGAGCTGCCATTGGGTGCTGGGAATGTGGGTCCTCAAGAACAAGTGCTCTCTTAACTGCTGAGCCATCTTGCAGCTCAAATGTGTTTTTTAAAAATAGGATCTACTTTTATTATTTTATTTATGTTTGTGTGTGTGTGCGGGTCTATGTGAGCAAATGCCCCATGTGTGCAGGGGCCAGAAGAAGATGTAAACCTCCTGGGGCTAGAGTTACATATGGGTGTGAGCCAATTGTGTTGTGGATGCTGGGACAAAACTCAAATATTCTGAAACAGCAGCAAGCATTCTTAACCATTAAGCCATCTCTCCAGCCCCCGAATTGTGAAACTTTTAAATAAAAATAACACGGGCTGGGGAATAGTTTTTCTGCTCAAGTGCTGCTTATGCCCCAAGCATGAGGATACCTGTTTGATTCCAGAACCCACGTAAAAAGCCAAATGTGGTCCCAGCTCTGGGAAGGTAGAGAAAAGAGGCCAGCCAGCCTAGCCTACTTGGCAAGTTCCAGCCCAGTGAGAGACCCTGTCTCAGAGATGCAAGGAACTTTAGGAACATCCAAAGTTGACCTCTGGCTTTCACACACATGCACACACACACAAACACACACACATACACACACACACACACACACACACACACACAATACATGGTCACTAACTGGAAAAATACAAGGCCGGGAGATGTTTCAGTAGACAGTGCTTGCTATGAGGACCAGAGCTTGGATTTCCCAGCACCTATATAAAAGCCAGGCATAGCAAAGACAGGAAAATCCCAAAACAAGCCAGCCAGCTAGGCTGGCTGATATTAGCTAACTCAGAGTCCAGTGAGAGGCCATTCCTCAGGAAATAAAAGACATACAGTGTCTGCCTCTGGCTTCAACAAGCACATGTATACATACACACACCACAAACTAAAATGAGAAATATAAAACATCAAAGAAAATAACTGGCATCTATAATCTTACATGTCTCATGTAGCCCAGGCTGGCCTTGAACTTCTCTCCTCTGGCTTCCACCCAGAGTACTGGGATTACAAATGTGCACCACCACACCAGGCCCTGAAATTTGTAATGTTTGTTTAGTGTTCTGTGCTATATTGGTTTTGTTATTGTTGTGACTTTTAATGGTCTTTTTGCCTTTATTTTTATTATATGTGTATGGGTGTTCTGTCTGTATGTCATGTTCATGTAGTACCCACAGAGGACAGAAGAAGGTGTTGAATCCCCTGGAGCAGAAGTTAAAGACAGTTGTGAGCTACCATGTGGGTGCTGGGAACTGAACCCAGGTCCTCGAGAAGAGCAGCTTTTAAAGGCTGAGCCTTTCTGCAGCTCCTCAGCCAAGCTATATTGTAACCAATTCTAGTTTCTGTAAATGTTACTGCAGTGAGCAACCTTTTCCATCAATGCCCACTGATCTGATTATTCTCTTAAAAATTATTAGGTACCTGGTGATGATGGCACATGCCTTCAATCCCAGTACTCAGGAGGCAGAGACAGATAGATCTCTGTGAGTTCAAGGCCAGCCCGGTCGATAGGGCAAGTTCTGGGACAGGCTTTAAAAGGTACAGAGAAAGCCGGGGCATTGGTGGCGCACGCCTTTAATCCCAGCACTTGGGAGGCAGAGGCAGGCGGATCTTTGTGAGTTCAAAGCCAGCCCAGTCTCCGGAGCGAGTGCCAGGATAGGCTCCAAAACAATACAGAGAAACTCTGTCTTGGAAAAAAAAAAAAAAAAAGGTACAGAAAAATGTTGTCTGGAAAAAACAAAAACAAACAAACATAACAACAACAAAAAAGAATTATTAGGCAAGTCAGATGTTGTGGCTCTTGCATTTAGTCCCAGCACTTGGGAGGCAGAGGCAGGAAGGTCAATGTTGAGTTCAAGGCCAGCCTGGTCTACACAGCAAGTTCCAGAACATTCAGGACTATATAATGAGACTCTATCTCAAAAAAAAAAAAAATATGCTATAGCCACTGCCCAGTCCACTGTTGTATGCAAGTGTACAAAACAAATTGTTCTTTATGGGGGGGCTAGTGATTTGGGGGATAAATATTAGAAGGTGAATACTTGTGGATCAAAAAGTAAGTTCTTGGGCTAGGCAGACGGTTCAGTAGGTAAAAAGTGGTTGTGCATAAGTCTGGTGGTCCGAGTTTGGATGACCAGAACCCATGCATGTAAAAGCAGTAGCACAAGCATATGTGATCCCAGCAAGCCTGTAAGGAAAGGGAAGCAGAGACAGGAGACTCAGAAGCTGGCAGGCCAGCTAACTGTCTTACACAGTGCCAAAGAGACCTGTCTCAGAGCCAAGGTCCAAAGGTGATGATCCCCACCTAGGTTGTCTTCTGACCTCTACATGTGTGATGAAGCATGCTCACCATCCCTAACACACAGAGACAAAAAAACCAAAAAAACGGGCAGTGGTGGCCCATGTCTTTAATCCCAATACTCAGGAGTCAGATCTCTGTGAGTTCGAGGCCAATCTAGTCTACAGAGCCAGTTCCAGGACAGTTAAGGCAATACAAAGAAAGCCTCTCCTGAAAAACCAAAAAAGAAAAAGAAAAAAAAGAAAAAAAAAAAAAAGAAAAAAGTGAGAGTTCCTAAGCCTCTGCCACAGATTTTCAAATGCTTCTGGAAGGTTGGTACCAGTTTACTCCTCCAGCAACAGCTTCGGCGAGCTGGCATTTGCTGCTGAAAGGGCTTTTTCCTAGAAATTTCTGACTTGCAGTGAGGTGTGGTGGCACACATCTTTAGTCCCTACACTCTGGACAGAGTATGAAGCCATTCTAGTCTATATGGAGAATTCTAGGCCAGACAGGGTTATATGGTGAGACACTGCCAAAGAAAGAAAAAAAAAATTCAGATTTTGTTTTCTTGGCCCTAAGATGCATTTAATGAGATCTGGGGTGTTCAAGACCAGACTTCAGAAAAGTTCTGACGGAAGAGACTGGGTAGAGTGCCAGTGTGGAGGCTGGCACAGGCAGGGAGAAACACAAAGTAGGGCACAAGGACACGGAATCACTGTGAAGGAGACCTCTGTTGTTGATTGTAAGGGGACTGTGAGCCAGGGAGGGACGGAAGGAGTCTTTGTGGCAGTGGGTGGATGGATGTTACCTGGAAAGTGAGAGAAAGCTGGTACCAGCCTACAATGAGCTTGGCCTGATTGTGTGAGTTTAAGGGTCATTCCTGAGGATATGCCTATCAGAGGTGGGCTTGGGATGGTGGAAGAAGGATTTATTTATTTATTTATTTATTTATTTATTTATTTATTTATGGATGGAACCCAGGGCCTCTCACATGCCAGAAAAGCACTCTGCCATTGGGAAGAACTATCCTTACCTGGAGCCAAGACTTGTCTCTCTCTCTCTTTTTTTCCATTCCTAAAATTATAGGTGTATGTCTGTGTGTGTGTGGGTGCACTGAGCCATCTGGGAGCACTCCAGCCCCAGATTTGTCTTTTCTGACTTCTTTGGACCTGAGTGTCTTTATTTACAAAGTGGGTGAAGAAAAGCTGAGTGCAGTGTGTGGCTGTGGAGGCCCTGAGCCTCAGGTCTTCCCAGGTTTTCTTGGGAAGTTGGCAACCCTTTTAGGGAGCTGACCACAGGTGTGCTCTGGCAGGTACAATGCCCAGGAGTACTATGACCGGATTCCCGAGCTTCGGCAGATCATCGAACAGCTGAGCAGTGGCTTCTTCTCCCCCAAACAGCCTGACCTGTTCAAGGACATTGTCAACATGCTCATGCACCATGACCGGTGAGCTGGCTAGCCAGGCTGCACAGAGGCTCACCGATGAACAATGGCTCGGGTGGGTGGGAGGCTGCCTCGGGTTGCAGTTTCATTCACTCCAGTTGTCTGCTGCACCAAGGACTTGGCCCTTAACCTCAGAGTTCTGATCTCTCCATTCTCCTCCAGGTTTAAAGTCTTTGCAGATTATGAGGAATATATTAAATGCCAGGATAAAGTCAGTGAGTTGTATAAGGTGAGGGGCCTTGGGCTAGGGGCTGGCAGGGTTTTGACTCTGGATGGGATGAAGGAGAATGGGGCCAGCCCCTTGGCAGAGTGAACCTAGAGATTCTCTTCCTGTCTTCAGAACCCAAGAGAGTGGACGAGGATGGTGATCAGGAACATAGCCACCTCAGGCAAGTTTTCCAGTGACCGAACCATTGCCCAATACGCCCGGGAGATCTGGGGTGTCGAACCTTCTCGCCAGCGCCTGCCAGCCCCTGATGAGAAGATCTGATCTCCAACACCAGACCCCACATCTGCCCTTGAGTCTATTTGCAATTCCTGGGATCAGGCCCACTTTTCATCCAGAGGGTGGGCCCCTGGAATTACTACTCTACCCTTCCCTTTTTGGAGCCCTCTTTTACCAGTCCTCTAGGTCCTGATGCCAGTGTGATTACACCCCGCCCCCTTCTTTTTCCTCAATTCCCTATCCCTCCTATTTATGAATGGGGTCTGACCAAGTGCACCCACTCCCCAATAAATTGACTCTCCTTGAGCTTTCTTACTCTTTTCTGTTGCGAAATATTTTTAGCTCTTGGAGAGCTTAACAGCTGCTGCGAAACCGTCTTCTTATTCCCCGCCCCACCACACACACCGAGGCAGGTGCATCGTCTGAGGGAGAGAGGGGCGGTCTATAGGCGGTGCCTGGGACTAAGTCCCTTTTCCGGCGTCGCCCTGCACGCCTCTCTTCCCAGCGCTGTGTCCATACTAGGTCAGCGGCCAGCTTAGTTGGCCGGGGGCGGGGCGTCTGCCTGGGTGGGACCCACCAGGTCAGGGAGTCGGGATTTGGGCTGGAGCATCAACGCTGGGCATCAACGCTGTTAGGGGAGGGTCCCGGGGAGGCTGGGCACCTTCTTGGCTCCGCCCCTAGCCCTGCCCCACTGCGGCGTTTTAGGGTCTCAGCAGGTGGCTATGATAAATCCAAAATCAGGGGAGTGTTAGGGCTTAGGGCATTCGCAGACCGTTTAGGCGAGGGCAGTGACACATTCCCTGCTCTGGAGGAACTGAGGCCTATAAACCGCCTGTTCTGAGTCTCACGTTACCAGGACTGAAGTGTAGGGGAGGTTCTGCCTCCCTCGCCCAAGGCAGGGAGGGGCAATCCTCGGAAGGGGTTTTGGGGCCCCGGGTTTCACAGTGAGTCTAAACGGCCGGAAACTGTTACCTATTCCCTAGGCCAGCTTGTGAGGGACCCCAACTGCTTGTGGCTGCCCCTCCCAAGTTCCTCCTCGCCTGGGCCCATGCATCCAGGCCTCCAGTTCCGAAAGTGGAGAGGACCCACTCAGTTTGCAGATGCCCCTTTCCCTCTGGCCCAGTGGGGTGCCCATCGCCCCACCTCTGGACATCGAGCCTGGGTCCCCAGGGAGCCGCGTGTTCGTTCATTCATTCCTCGCCCCATGAGGCTCCACTCGACCAAAAACAGCCCGCATTTTGTCCTAGCCCCTCCCCCAGGCCATCACAAGGACCCGCAGCCCCACGCCCGCGACCTCCACCAGGCCTGGGCCTCCACTACCCGCAGGAAGACGCCCGGGCCCGGGCAGGGTGAACCTCGTGGGAACGGTTTGTCTCGAAAACAGGAACCCGGGACGGGGGGCTGGGCGGGGCGCCCCTTCCCCACCGCAGTCCGCTTCCTGCCCCTCCCGGCTTCCTCCGTGCGACACCCAGGCGGGGCGCAGAGCCCGGGGGTGTCGCGGTGGGGGAGGGCTGCAGCACGAGGTCCCCACGCCACCAGTGGCGCAGCCCCCCGCCCGCGGCTACGCGCTTTGGGGCGGCAGGGGAGGGGTTAAGCTGCTGCAGGGCCCAACGCGCGCGGGGCGAGAGGGGGAGTCCCCGGTGGAGGAGGCGCGGCGCGGCGCGGGGCGCAGGGCGGGGAGGGGGCGGGGCGGCGGGCGCTGGGCCGTGGCGCGGAGAGCGGGCTGGAGCCGCAGCCGCAGCGAGGCCGGCGGGCGGGAGCGCACGGAGGTGGCAGGGTGCGGGCTCTGTACTGCGGGTCCCAAGAGTGAGTGAGCGAGCGCGCGCGCGCGGGCGGGGCATGGAACATAGAGGGCGCGGTCCCTTGGGATCCCCTAGGGGCAGGCCAGCGGAGACTGCGGGTGGGTGGGGAATCTGTGGACCCGGTCCTGGGTAGCACAGGGCTTGCAGAGGGGCTGAGGCACTTGGAGCCATCCGCGGGATGGGGGGAGTCCTTGGCACACCGGTGCTATCCTGACACATCTCTACCAGGCCCTTCCCTGCAAGTCCCCATTTGACAGATGGGAAAATTGAGGTTCAGAGAGGCCAAATGATTCTCAAGGTCACCCAGCTCAGAAGCAACTGAGTCAGTCAGGAGGGAATGGCTCTGAGAAGTCCTCGGAGGACTCCCTAATGTGGGGGAGTTTGTGTAGGGCGAGGTCCCTTTCTTTGGGGCAAGGCTCTGGCAAGGTCCAGGAGTGTGAGGAACCCCGAGCGCTGGGGCTGCGTGTCCTGGAGCATGGTTGAAGGGGGGAGGGGCGGCAGAATGGGTGTGTGCGCCACGGGCTTATGTGCATGTGTGGGAGTGTGCATGGGTGGAGATGCACACTGTCTTTGCGTGTGTGCACACGTGTACAGATGTCAGAGCTACTGTGGCCGAGGGATCAGAGGCTGGGCTGGCTTAAGTGAACAGAAGGTCTGGGAGGAGAACCGCGTGCGGGTTTGGATTCTGGAGTAAAGGACCTGGGTATGTGCGGCTGAGGAATTTTATTGCAGGTGTGCATGGGGTGTGGGTGCCATTGTGTGTGACAGGACGGGTAGTGAGTGTCTGTGACCCTGGTGTGTGTGAGAAGGGTCTTCTTGCTCTTAATGTAGGTCATTGGCCTCCTGCAGATAACTTGTCTAGAGAATGGGTGTTTGTCCCTGTTTGGGTGCTTATAGCCCCCACTGGTGACAGGGTTACTTAATGGTGTCATGCAGGCCATGGCCTCCCCCATGGAACTAGCGGCCCCTTCTGGGCACTCTACTTGGTGCTCTCACGCACAATTTAACTATGCAGCAGGGCGGGTGGGAGGTCAGGAGCCCAGGCTGGGGAGATATATGACAATTCTGGGGGGGCAGAGCTGGCATCCCTGGGACCTTCATACATGTGGCTTGGGAGCCCGCGGTTCCCAGGCCCTGGCTTCCCACTGACACCCTCCCGCCGGGGTGGGCTACCCCCACCCCCGCCCCAGGAATGTTCTTCTCCGCTCTGGCCCTCCTCCCTAAGGGCAAGCCCCTGGGGGATGCTATGGCCCCGCCTCCCACTCGCGGGGAGCCCAGGAGGGGACGATGTGGGCAGGACGCCTGGGTTCTCTCTTCCCTCCTCCCAACCCAGGGAGAAATTCCTCCGAGGTCCCCTCAGGCACTGGGTTCCCAAAATAACCCTGCGGGGGAAGGGAGGCTGTTAAGGGAGGGGAAGCGGGAGGAGCGCAGAACCGAGCTGCGGGGTGCTGCAGGTGCCTGTGGGGAGCAAGCTAGAGGAGAGGAGGGCCCGCCAGGAGGCTTGGGACACCATCGAACCCTTGGGGTACTGCCTCGTCCCTTATTTTCGTAGAGCCCTCTACCTTCCCGCTACTCCGCGGGTGGGCCGGAAGCCTCTCGGCTAGTCCATTTCCCAACTAGGAGGTTGCACCATCCCAGGGCAGGACCGTTTAACCCCGGGAGCGGCAGCAGCAGGCAACTCCGCCCCTGCCCAGCAGGGGGCGTGCCTGCTCCGCCCCGTTCCTGTGCGCCCGGCCGCTCCCCGGGTGCCTCCGCTGACTCCTACTCTGTTTCTCCCGGGACAAGGGCAGGGTTCGAGCCCAGTGGGAGGCTTTCGGAGCGTAGCTTGGGTCCAGCCCATCGGCACTGGAGGCCATGGCGAGCACTCTGGATTTGGACAAGGGTTGCACGGTAGAGGAGCTGCTCCGAGGCTGCATCGAAGCCTTTGGTGAGTTGCCTGCAGCACGAGGGGCACACCCAGCCCGAGCCTGAAGCAGACCCCTGGCCAGGACCTACTTAGGCTCCCATCTTGCAGTCCACTTAACGAAGGCCCCTCTTCTTTGCAGAGGTGTGCCCAAATATACCCTATATCCAGACGACAGGGAATTGGGAGACAGGGGTCCCAACTCTGACCTGGGATGGACATTATCTGTCTCCCTGGGGAATCCGGAGGAACTCTCTATCTCTAGCCTGGGAACTGTTTCCGGCAGATGGGGGTTGGTTTATCTGGTGAAGGGGTGCCCCTTCCCCCAGCACTCAGGAAATGACCTCTGGATTCTTGACCCCGGGGAACCCAGGCTCCTTCCGCCCCAGCTGGTTCCCCTCTGGACTATGGGCTTTCTTCAACCTCCCCTCCTCCAGTTCCTGGATCCTGTGGTACCCCTTGCCCACCCAGACTTCTTTCTCAACTTTGACCTCCTGGCTTAGGAGTGCTAGGAAAAGCAGTAGGTGGGCGGGGTCGGGAATGCAGACCCAGGGACCTGACACCAGACTACAGACTAGGCTGAGCTATCTGAGCCTCCGGACCAAGGGTCAGCCGCCTTCTCTTTGACTTTTGGAGCAGATGACTCCGGAAAGGTGCGAGATCCGCAGCTAGTGCGCATGTTTCTCATGATGCACCCCTGGTACATACCTTCCTCTCAGCTGGCTGCAAAACTGCTCCACATATATCCTTGGCCGGCATGACTGAGGCCCGGCTGTCGGGACCAAGAGCTCATCCTGAGTGGCTTGCTCAGGGCCTTAGAGCCTCGAGTGCAGGCCTTGCCTATATCCCACAATTGAGACACCGTCCTGTCTCCTAGGGCCTAGGCTTTACCCTGTACCTAGCTCAGGATTTGGTCTCTTTTGTGACCTAGGCCTTGCCCTGGCTCTGCCCTAAGGTCTTGCTCTGTTCAGGGACGACTTCTTGCCCCTCTCCTAGGCCAGTGGAGTACTACCCTCTAATCCATCAATGACTGCTCCCGCAGTGCTCATCCTCGTCTCCCAATCCTCCTGGAACCCAGGCTTTGCTAGAGTCCCACCCCCTGGGTTCTCAGGCCGTGCCCTCTGCTCCTAGTCCTGGCCTTTGGTTCCATGCTGTTGTCCTTAACTCTGCTCTACCTATCAGCAATCCCGGAAGGACAACTCCAATTCTCTACAGGTGAAAACGTGTCACCTGGTTAGGTGAGTCTGGGCCTTGGCCCCTCCTCTTGCTGCTTCCTCAAGCTTCAGGTGGGCTCCAGGCAGGAGTGGACAGCAGTTAGGGAACCGACCATGAGGGTTTTGCCAGTGGACGCTGTCCAGGTGTGCTGCTGGTCTTGTTATTTTCTGCTGGTGTGTGTTGGGGTTGGGGATGGAGAAGGAAAGCGCTGGAGGACGGGGGTGGGTGGGATGGGTGGGTGTTGGAACAGAACATACTTGGAGATACTTTACCTCTCCTTTGAGGTGAATATAGTCCTAATAGTTCCTTCCCTTGCCCACTGGGGGATGGTGAGGGAAGGAGGGCTGCCTCAGGTGACTTGACTCTGCCTGCCCCTCCTCCAGGTACTGGATCTCAGCATTCCCAGCAGAGTTTGATCTGAACCCAGAGCTGGCTGAGCAGATCAAAGAGCTGAAAGCTCTGTTAGACCAAGAAGGGAACCGAAGGCACAGCAGCCTCATCGACATCGAGAGTGTGTGCGTGGGGGGGCGGAGCTTGGGGGCACTAAGCATCCTACACCATATGTGCTTAATAAATGTCTGTTCAATTGAATGAGTGAGGGTCACGTCACTCTCTTGCTTTAAAACCTTCCATGGCTCCCTATCACCTTCAAAACACTTCCAGCTATTAAGGCCCTCCGTGGTGTCAGGCCAGCCTGACATTCCTGTCCTGCATCCCACACACTTCATACTGCGGCTGTTTGGGTCCACTCGCCATTGTCTGTGTCCTGCATCGTTCCTCTCCATGGTACTTGCTCTTGTTGCCCTGTCTCTTCCATTCTCACCAGACTCAGCACAAGCGTGGTGAGGGTGTGCTACTCTTCCAGGGCAGGATTTGCCATTCTTTCCTGTGTTTTCCCAAGATGCTTTGTGCAGACTCCTGCCCAGAGCCCTGGGAACATGTGTCCCAATGTTTGGTGATGGCATGTTTCTGTGTCTGTCTCCCCCAGTAGATTGTGAGCTCCTGGAGGGCAGGAACCGTGTCTTGCTCATCTCTGTACCCCAGTGCCTGGCACAGTTGTCCATCAGTGTGTTGAGTGCACGGTGAGGGAACATGTGAAGGAGTTGCTGGGGCTTGGGAATGTTAGACTTAGGATGGTGGCTCCTACTGTTTTGGTCCCAAGTCAGTTTGAGTGGCATGTCTGAGTGTGGGGTCACAGGAGGCAGGGGACATCTCCAGCACAGGGCTCACTACCCCTGCTCCCCCAGCCCTACCTACAAGTGGAAGCGGCAGGTGACGCAGCGGAACCCTGTGGAACAGAAAAAGCGCAAGATGTCCCTGTTGTTTGATCACTTGGAACCTATGGAGCTGGCAGAGCATCTCACCTACTTGGAGTATCGGTCCTTCTGCAAGATCCTGGTGTGGCCTGAAGGCTTGTGGTTGGGGTGCAGTGTGGGTTGAGAAAGGGCTAAGACTCTGGGATAGGCTGCCTCCCAGGGATGGTTGGGTGGTTCCATTATTAAGACAGTGGGAGGGTGAGCAAGGCTGGTAGCAATGGGAAAGGCCAACAGGGCACTCAGGCCAAGTCCACCTGCCCACAGTTCCAGGACTATCACAGCTTTGTGACTCACGGCTGCACCGTAGACAATCCTGTCCTGGAGCGATTCATCTCCCTCTTCAACAGCGTCTCACAGTGGGTCCAGCTCATGATCCTCAGCAAGCCCACAGCCACGCAGCGGGCGCTGGTCATCACACACTTCGTGCATGTGGCAGAGGTGCCCACTTTCCCTGCATGCCCAGCCTCCCCGTCCGTGGCCACCAAGCCCTTCCCCTTCTCTCCAGAAGGGCGGCTGGGTGACACACTGCCTCCCCCTCCATATTTGCCTCCCAGAAACTGCTGCAGCTGCAGAACTTCAACACGCTGATGGCTGTTGTTGGAGGCCTGAGCCACAGCTCCATCTCACGCCTCAAGGAGACCCACAGCCATGTCAGCCCTGAGACCATCAAGGTACCTGGTTTGGGAGGGGCCTAAGCTCCCCAGTTGCAGCCTTCCCAGTGTAGTGCTGGGGCCTAGGCACAATTGCTCTTGCGTGACAGTTGAAGAAACTGAGGCTTGGAGGGGGTACAATGCCCATGGCAGTGGTGGGTCTCCAGGCCTGCTTGGTCCTAAAGCTAATTTTTTTAACAGTGTATGTGTGTGCATGAGAACTAAGGTTGACATCTGTTTTCTTCTGTCACTCTCTCCATTTTATCTTTTTAAAATTCTTATTTTATTTATGGGTATGTGTGTATGCCACATATATTCATGTGCCCATGGGGATCAGATGGCTCCTTTGGAGCTGGAGTCACAAGGCAGTTGTGAGCTGCCTGACATGGGTACTGGGAACAGAACTCAGGGCCTCTGGAAGCTCAGCAAGTACCTCGAGCCACTTCTCCAGGCCCAGTCTATCTTAAGATAGGGTCTTTTACTGAACCCAGAGTTCACCAACTGGCTAGACTAACTGGCCAGTGAACTCCAATGATCTGTCTTTCTCCACCCACTGAGTGCTTTGGTTAGAGACATGCATACAACTATGCCTGGATTTTATGTGGCTGCCAGGGACCCACACTTGGGTCCTCGTGCTTGCATGGCACACATTTTACTGATGTGGCTACATCATGAGACCCTGCCTTGAAAAAAAATAATAATAAAGGGGGAAAACCACTATAAAGTTTAAAAAGTAAAACACTGGGGTCTGGAGAGATGTCTCAATGGTTAAGAGCACTTGTTCTTGCAGAGGACCCAGGCTGAGTGCCTAGCACCCACAAGTTGGCTCAGGGTACCAGGCATTCACATGATGCCCGTACACACATACAGGCAGGACATCCCATAGAATAAAATAAGTCCCTTTTTGTGTGTGTCTTTTCCAAGACAGGGTTTCTCTGTGTAGCCCTGGCTCTCCAGGACCTCACTCTGTAGACCAGGCTGGCCTCGAACTCAGAGATCCGCCTGCCTCTGCCTCCCAAGTGCTGGGATCAAAGGTGTGTGCCAGCAATAAATCTTTAAAAAAAGAAAAGCATGCTGGCTGGAGTGTGCTCAGGGGTAGTGTGCACTTGAAGATCCTGGGCTTTGACAGAGCAGAGCCCAGAAAACATTGCTGCTCCTTAAAGGATAATAAGGTGACCTGAAGGTGACCCCTGCTCAAGCAACAGGGGTCAGGACCTCTATGATGAGGGCTTTCCTTTTCTTCCTAGCTTTACTGCATCCCAGTGCAAAATGTTGGGGCTTTTTGTTGCCTGCTTCCAACCTCCTCTGGGTAGAGTACATGTGATTTTTTGTCTCAGACCCTTTCATTCCACCTGGCTGGAAGAAGCTCTCCATCCTATTGTTTGGGGCAATTACTCATTTCCGTTGTCTCATGTTATTGTAAATCTGTACTATTGTTGACCATTTAAGGGGTCTCTTTTTTATGGATTAGTTTATTTAGTGTATGTGTGCCCATATGTGGGTGTGTGCGTGTGCCCACACCACAGCTCTTGGGTGGAGCTCAGAGGTCTACTGGCAGCAGTCTGCTCTTTCCTTTTACCACATGGGCCCTGGAGATTGAACGGGGGTCCTCAGGCTTGGTGGCCTTTACCCACTCGGCCATCTTGCCAGCCTTCTTTCTCTCTCTTTTCTTCTCTGTCTTTGTCTCTTCTCTCTCTCTTTTTGTTTCTTTCTTTGATTCAGAGTCTCACTGTGTAGCCCTGGCTGTGGTGGAATTCCCTATGTGGACCAGGCTGGCCTTGAACTCACAGAGATCCACCTGCCTCTGCCTCCTCACTGCTGGGATTCCAGGCTTATGTGGCCATGCTCGGTTTAAATTTTTCCACAATTTACAACCACCAGACACCCACCCTGTCTCGTAACACCTTTCTCCGCTAATAGGCCTGTGCTTAAATGTTGAAAAATGCTCAGCCCTGGTATAGTCATTTCCTTGGACTCATAACCTATGAGCTCTGACCCCTGGAGTTTGAGAGAGCAATACAGGAGGATTTGACCTTTTTTCCTATCCTTGACCTTGCTCCCGTCCATTCCCACTGTTCTAGGGCTGAGGTGGGAGGATGGTTGAGTGGTGTGTGTGAGTGACATTTTGACCTTTCCTCCAGCTCTGGGAAGGCCTGACGGAATTAGTGACAGCCACTGGCAACTACAGCAACTACCGGCGAAGGCTGGCAGCCTGTGTAGGCTTCCGCTTCCCTATCCTGGGTGTTCACCTCAAGGATCTGGTGGCCCTGCAACTGGCACTGCCTGACTGGCTGGACCCAGGTCGAACCAGGCTCAATGGAGCCAAGATGAGGCAACTTTTTAGCATTCTCGAGGAGTTGGCCATGGTGACCAGCCTGCGACCACCAGTGCAAGCCAACCCTGACCTGCTGAGTCTGCTCACGGTGAGGGGCTAGGGACAATATCTGCATTTTCATCTGCTATGACTGTAGGCTTGCTGGGTTCTGAACAAAAATCTGAGGTTAATCTTGGGCTCTGGGGTTTGTACTGAACTCTGAGGTGGTTCCAAAGTTTCGCTGAGACACAGGCTTGTGGTTTGATCTCAAGGCTGCTGCATGTACCATGGGCTGGGTCTGAGGCTGGGCCTGGGTTCTTGGTCCTGATTTGAGCTCCTGACTGGGTTATATTCAAAGGGTGGGACTAAGCTGTGACATGGGTGATTTCTTTTTTCTTTTTTGTTTTTTCAAGATTGGGTTTCTCTGAGTAACCATGGCTGTCCTGGAAATCACTCTGTAGACCAGGCTGGCCTCAAACACACAGAGATCCGCCTGCTTCTGACTCAGAAGTGCTGGGATTAAAGGCATGCACCACCACCACCTTGTAGACATGGGTGATTTCTAACATGATCCTGGCTCCTGACTGAAATTCTTTTAGTATTTATTAATTTAGTTTTTGGAGACAGGATCTCACTTGGTAGCCCAGGCTGACATGAACTTACTAGGGAGCCTCAGCTAACTTTGACCTCATGATTATCTCTTTGTCTGAACCTCTAATGTGCTTGGATCACAGGGACCATGCCCAGCTTTGGGCGAAGGTCTTTAGACCTGGTTCTGACTCCATGGCTTGTGATATTTTGGCAGTGCATTGTTTTTAAAGTTTGCTCTGTGGGCTGGCTGGCATGGAAGTGATTGGGGTGTTTTCTAAGCTGGCCTTTGTCCTGAGTCTAGCTTTCACATCAGGCTCTGGGCAGAATAGTAAGTAGTCCTGTGTCCCTGGGTTTGTAGCTCCTATGTAAGAGGGAAGCAGGGGCCTGGGGGTATGACCAGACCTATGTGTCCCAGGTGTCCCTGGATCAGTATCAGACGGAGGATGAGCTGTACCAGCTTTCCCTGCAGCGTGAGCCACGCTCCAAGTCATCGGTAAGGGAGCCCCTCACCCCTCACTCTGCACTTGAGAATCCCAGGGTACAAGGACAGAAGGAACATTCTCCATCCACTACACCCACCTACTTGGTTGACAGTAGAATCCTGGGGGTGGGGTTGGCCTTGGGCAGGCTTTCTCTTTCTATTTATTGGAGCCTTAGCTTCATTCCCACTCTGGCCCTGGCTCAGACCTGACTGTTCCCACAGCCAACCAGCCCCACCAGCTGCACTCCGCCTCCCCGACCTCCTGTGCTGGAAGAGTGGACCTCAGTTGCCAAGCCTAAGCTGGACCAAGCCTTGGTGGCAGAGCACATTGAGAAGATGGTGGAGGTGAGAGTCCTGGAGGCCAAGGGAATCTGGTAGAAGCAGGGGTCCATAAAGCTAGTTTCTCTGAAGCCTGGTCCTGGGAGCCACTACTAGTGCCGTATCTGATGGCCAGTGCTCTGACCATCCCCTAGGAGGCACAGAGTATAGCTGGATAGCTGCATTATGGGTTGATGAGGCAGGGACTGAAAAGGGACATGGGAGGCATCTCTGATACTCCTCATAACAGACTGGGCTCAGATGTTCCTTTTAATTCTCTCCTCTCCTGGCCTTGTGTGTTCATCTGTAGTCTGTGTTCCGGAACTTTGACGTCGATGGGGATGGTCACATCTCACAAGAGGAGTTCCAGATCATCCGGGGCAACTTCCCTTATCTCAGCGCCTTTGGGGACCTGGACCAGAACCAGTGAGGAGGATGGGGGGCGGGGTAGAGGGAAGGCATCAACCCACTTCCCCTTGAGTGTACAGAGAGCAAGGCCTTGCCTTGCCTGGGGAGCTGCCCGTGCGGCTGTGACGTTTTGGAGTGGGAGGAAGCTGCCAGCCATGGAGGGATAGCATTATCTTGCTAGTTTGGACAGATGGGGGAGCCCCACCTGAGCCTTGCAAAGAGAACACTATTTTATTTGTGGAGTTCACAGCTGCCAAGAGTGTGGGGAAGTTGAGCCCCTGGGTAGCCAGCTTTAATGAACAGTAAGAAAGGCCGTAATTAGCAGCACCCACTTGCTTATCCACAATTCATATGCTGGCAATTTGGAAACACATCTGGTTCTCTGAAGCAGGTTAAATGTGCCCTCCGTAACGGTGTTTATGCCCCATATTTGCTGAGATGACAAAAGCCCAGTCAAAATCTACAGTCCATCCCAGGTTGATTTATTTTTAAATGTGACCTGTATTTCAAAAATATGTGGTTTGGGGGCTGGGAATGAGTCTCAGTTGGTAGAGCGTCTGCCTAGCATGCAAGAAGCCCTGGGTTTTATCTTTAGTACTATATAATGGGGCATAGTTACACTCTCCTGGAATCCCAGCATTTGGGAGAAAGAAGCAGGAGAGGCAAAAGCTCTTAAGTCATCGTCAACTACATAGCAAATTTGAAGCTAGCCTGGGCTACATGAAGCTTTGTCTAAAAAAATTTATTATTATTATTATTGTTCCCACATTACAAAAATTATGGTAAGAGCAAAATCCACATAGTAAAATAAATTCCCAATGAATAAAGTGTTTAAAGTAAGCAAGTGTTAAAAAAAAAAAGTAGGGCCTCTAAACTCAGCACTGGTAGAGGAGGATCAGAGGCAGGAGGATCTCTCTGAGTTTGAGGACAGCCTGTTCTATACAGAGAAAGCCTGTCTCAAAAAAAAAAAAAAAAAAAAAAAAAAAAAAGGCTGCTAATGTCCCTTTGCTCCTTATGTAGCCCAGGCTAGCTTGAATTTACTATCTACCTCAGGTTGTCCTCAAACTCAAAGCGATCCTTCCTTATTTTCCTTAGTGCTGGGATCACAGGTGTGTGCCATCATGCCTGGCTGCTTCCATCCTTTTGGGCACCCATGTAAAATGGATGTGGATTTTGGTCTGAAGTGTGTTTCATAGCCAAACAGGACTTATACGTGGATCTATTCCCACTGGTGGCCAGACTGAAACATGCACCCAGTTCCATGTTTTCTCCCTGGGCTGGTGGGTGGGTTTGTTTGTTTTGTTCTTTCTTTCTGGGCTCTTAACCCTGGAGGTTGTAGCTTCAGGGAGCCTCAGCCCTAAGACTCAACCTTATGTAAGCTCAGACAGTTGATTGGCCACCAAACCTCATTATTAGGCTCATAAAGAGAAAACAGGCTATTTACCTGGGATGTAAGCCAGGGGCAGCTCCTGGGCTTAGCATGTATAAGGCCCTGGGTTCTGTCTCATCTCCAGCTCCCTTAGAATCCAGAGGAAGACCAGTTCCAGTTCACAGCTTCTTTTGAGTTTGTTATTTCTGCCCCTCACTCATTTTTTTTAAAAGTAGTTTAAGACAAGGTTGCTATATATACCAGGCCAGCTTTGAACTAACTCTATAGCCAGGTGTGGTGCTGAACTCCTGATTCTCTTGCCTTGACCTCCCCAGAGCTCCTCTGATAGGAGATTTGGAGTTGTATGTTAACACCACATCTGGCTTCTGAAGCTCTCTGTTTCTGGAACTGGGAGATTTCTATCTCTTGCAAAATCATCTATGCATTTTAAAAAACTTGATTAATTTTAATATTATTTTATTTATTTACTTTTTTGGAGACAGGGTCTCACTCTAGGTGGGATCTTGCTGGGAGCTTACTATGTAGCCCAAGCTGACTTTACAATCTTAGCCTCCAGAGTGCTGGAATTCCAGGGATGAGCCACCTTGGCTCACATTTTAGTTTTTTTCTGTGCTGAGCATTGAACCCAGGGCCTTATGAATTCCAGGCAAGCACTTCACCGGTGAGCCATATCCCAGGCCTGTTTTTATGTTTGCTCTCTGCTAAATCACACCCATCTCTCCACGTGGATTCATGTAGGAGTGCATCATTAGTATTTATTTATTTATTTGGGGGTTCTGGGGATTGAACCTAGGGCTTACATATTCCAGGCAAGCACTCTGCCACTGGGCTGTGGTGTCCACACTACGTCATCCTTTAGAGTCCAGACTGCACTGTGTGGTTGGCCACCCCTTCACCTGTGCCTCCTCCAACCGATGGACATGCAGATGGTCCACAGCTGCTCTGTAATTATCTGTCCTGCTTCTGGGAAAGTCTTTGTATCCACTTCCTTATCCACTCCCTTGGCCCAGTGTTTCTGGAGGAGAGATTCCTAGAAGTGGGATCACTGCATCCAAAGCAGATACATCCTAAGTTAGAGAGAGAGAGAGTGCCAACTGACCTCAGACAAGGTTGTACCCGGTTGCACCCTATCAGCCGTGTCCAAGTGCCTGTGTCCCAGCCTCCTTGCCAAGAGCAGAGGCTATAATAAGCCCTATGGTTTTGCCAGTTGATTTGGAAAATGGTGTCTTTGTTAATTTGCATCTCTCCAACCCGACGGGGTCTATCTATTCATATGTTTATTGACCACTTATATTTCTTCTGTTAATTGTTCATATTCTTTGTTTGTCATCCTACTGGGTTTGTGCGTCTTCTCATTGATTTCTAGAATCTGTACTAATGGATATTAACTCCTTGCTGTTGAGTATGTTTGCAAATATTTTCTTCCTGTCTGTCACTGATGTTGTCTTTTTCCATATAAAATTTTTTTAAAGCTTTGCGTGTTTGATATGTCAACCTTTTCTTTGATAGCTTTTTGGATTTGTATGATGTGTAGAAAGGCCCTCTGCTCAAGGTCACAAAACAATTCTCAAATCTCACGTCCATGATTTTATGTATTCATCTGTGTCTCATTCCAGGAGAATGTGGTTTTCATATGTCATATAAAGTCTACCTATCTAAATCTACCTATCTATCTATCTATCTATCTGTCTGTCTATCTATCTATCTATCTATCTATCTATCTATCTCTTTATCTCTCTATTGACCTATCATTTTTCAAGACAGAGTTTTGGCTGTCCTGGAACTTGCTCTGTAGACCATATGACCTGGAATTTACATCGATCCGCTTGAGGCCTCCTGAGTTCTGGGATTAAAGGGCTGTGCCACCACTGCCTGGCTAAAGCCTATATTTCATTTTTAAAAAACAAATCACCAGTTGTCCCATTGAGATAAGGGCTCTCTAGTGTCATATCATAGAACATCAAATTTCAAATAAGGGCTGGCTGTGGAAGTGACAGCCACCAAGAAGTGATCGATGAGTGGGATGTGGTGGCACATGCCTGTACTCTCAGCTTTTGAGAGACTGAGGAGTTCAAGGCCAGACTCAGCTATAATAACCAGTTTGAGGTCACCCTCAGCTACAAGAGGCCGAGCCAAAAAAAAAAAAAAAAAGGCAGAATGGCTCACTTTCTTAATACTAGCTAGCACTTAGGAGACAGAGGCAGGCAGATCACTGTGAGTTCTGGCCCAGCCTGGTCTACATAGTAAGTTCCAATCCTGCTAAGGGTGTTTAATGAGAGCCTGTCTCAAAAAAAAAAAAAAAAAGTGGGAGGAGAATATCCCAAATTAAAATGTAAAAAATAGAAAAAAATAGAAGTGACTGAAGACCCACCTAGCCACTTTGACATTTGTACGAATTTTCTCTTTTGACTCTCAACAATACATAGGGGTGCAACAAGTAGGATTATGCCCATTTGGAGATAAGGAAACTCAAGCACAGGGAGATTAGACGGCCCCAGGTAACAGGGCTGAGAAGTAGAGCTGAGGTTTGTTTTTATTGGGTGGGTGGTTGAGACGGAGTTTCTCTATGTAGTCCTGGCTATTCTGGAACTCACTATGTAGACTTGGCTGGCCTTGAACTCTCATCAAAGGCACGAATCATCATGCCCAGCTAGAGGTGGGATCTGAACTAACATCTATGCCCACAACACATTGGCGTCTAAAATACATTCCTAGATGAGAAAGGGCCCTTGAGAAGCCGGAGTCTGGTGGAAACCCCGAATCACAGGCGCAGCTGCCGAGCAGCTGCCGGGCTCTCTTCAAAGTCCCAGTCCTCAGGTGCCCTGCAGGTGCAGAGGTGTGGCGCAAGCACACTGCGGAACCGTAGACTCCCAGCCTCTTTAGCCCTCTTTAGCCAACACCCCAACTTCGGAATCCCCATTGTCTTGAGGAGGAAACCCTAGGGAAATGACTTCGCCAAGCTCACACTAGTTAGTGGTAGATGCTAAGTGTCCTCTTGTTTCCTGCACGGACCTTTTCCGGACCTTTTCTTCCGCCCATGGGGTTGGGAGATCCTCCGTGGCCCCAGGGGAGGACCGGAGCTGAGGTGTTCCCACGTCCACCAGGGATGGCTGCATCAGCCGGGAGGAGATGGTCTCCTACTTCCTGCGCTCCAGCTCGGTGCTGGGCGGCCGCATGGGCTTCGTGCACAACTTCCAGGAGAGTAACTCGCTACGCCCGGTTGCCTGTCGCCACTGCAAAGCTCTGGTGAGCATCCGCTGCCCAGGCTATCCATCCTCCTCTCCAGCCCGGGCCTGCGGGCCCACATCCCGCCCTTCTGCTGGCCCCACCTCTGTCGGAGCCCTAGCCAACCCGCAAAACACCTTGGGTTCTAGACCCCAAGCCCCGTTCTGCGGGCCTATAAAACCTTAACCCCCCAGCATGGTCCCCTCCTTTATTGTAGATCCTGGGCATCTACAAGCAGGGCCTCAAATGCAGAGGTAAGATAAAATAGAACAAATCCTGGACCAAGGTTTGGGGGAAGAGTTCCTGTTGGGGTAGGGAAATTGATGGTGGCAATTTCCAGCAAGTGAACTATGTTGTAACTAGGGTGGCATCCTGACTGACAGAAGGGGCTTATCTTTTAAAATGCTGTGGTGAGGCAAGCTACCTATGAAAAAGTACTTTGGAGAGGGCACAGTCTGGTATTAAATTAATATGAAGGGAGCAACTTGGGAGGAGCCTCGTAGTTTGATGGGGTGATTTCTCAGGAGCAAAGAACCCCGGGAGAAGCACAGGCTTGAAGGAAGAGTTTTCTGACCCACGGCCCTTGTTGGGCTCCTCTTCTTCCCTCCCCCAGCTTGTGGTGTGAATTGCCACAAACAGTGCAAAGACCGCCTGTCTGTGGAGTGTCGCCGCAGGGCCCAGAGTGTGAGCCTGGAGGGCTCTGCGCCCTCTCCCTCACCCACACATACCCACCATCGGGCTTTTAGCTTCTCCCTGCCTCGCCCAGGCAGGCGCAGCTCCAGGCCCCCAGGTAAGAGGACCCCCAGGCAGTCAGTGTCATTGTGGCTTATAAACTTATCCCGGATGCTGGCTGGTTCAGACTTCGGTTCTTTTATTTTGGTATATAAAGAAGGGTTGGGCAGGTAAGAATGCCAGAAAGTGCCCAAAGAGCCCCCAACTTTCTGAGGCTGCCATGGAGAGAGGCCCTAATTTAGTTTATTTTTGAGACAGGGTCTTAATATATAGCTCTGGCTAGCTCTGCTTCCCAAGTACTGGGATTAAAGGAGTGCACCCTAATTTTAAGGAAGCTTCAAGATCCCAGTTATACTTCTGTTTTGTTAGGGGGATTGGCATTCTGTGAACTATTTGCATTTCTCTTTTTTCCTGTCATTATAAAAGCCCCTTCCCCCATAACCTCTGGGTGGTACTCTTGGGGTCTCTGTTGGTTTTGATTGGTTTGCTGAACTATGATTTGCCAAATGATTATTTTCCCTGAGAATAGTCTGAACAATAAGCTAAACTGAAGTCCAAGGCAAAAGAGAAAACTGTTTGCAGTCTGTCTTCAGATGTGCTGGACTCTAAACTGTGCAATACGCACAAAATCGACGTTTCAGTAAACTGCACAGAGATGTGGCTGTGGGAAGTGCTGCGGCAGAAAGAAACGTAGAACAAGCCTCAAAAATGGGGTCGTTTGGTCGTTCTGAGAATTGATTTTTGGAGGATGGGTCTGCTTCCAGGATGGGGAAGGGATGAGAGCCTCCTGTGATCGGAGAAGGCTGCTGAGGTCACAGGGGCCAGGGGTGGATTTGTGGACAACTCTCGAATCCCTCTCCACAGAGATCCGAGAAGAGGAGGTGCAAACAGTGGAGGACGGAGTGTTTGATATCCACTTATAAGATGGTGAGTCCTCCCTCCCTGTGCAAGCTGCCAGAGGGCTGGCATAGCTTACTGGGAGGGCCTAGTAAATGATTCTTATCTAAATGGCCTGGGCAGGTGGGCTCCTACTCTGACAAGGGGGTTGTTTTCCTTACAACTTCCATTTTTTTTCTCTTCCTAGATGTGACTATCAAGGACCCATGCCTGCTTTGGAGAAAAGACTTGGAGCAGAGCAGGGAGCCTGGGGTTTGGGGCAGGAAGCCGGGCTGAGGGTGGGGGTTGAGGGTGGCATGCACTGAGGTCAGGGCCAGGGCTGGTGTCCCTAAGGTTGTACAGATTCTTGTGAATATTTGTATTTTCCAGATGGAATAAAAAGGCCCGAATAATTAATCTGGACAATTAGCCTAAAATCCTTAGACACTGTACTTCTAGAATTCCATAGGTTGGACAGGTTGCAATTTCATGTGCATCTGGACCCCCTGGGTAATGAGGCCTTAGAAGCAGGAACACCTCAGAACACAAAACTTTTGGGAAGGGTCTAAAATGGGGGGTTCCTGAATCTTGGGAATTCTGAGCCTTGACACTAGTGAGTCTTTTCACCCTGGAATTGCTAGGCCTGGGGCAACTGGAGTTTTCAACCCATAAGCAAAACTCCCCTGCCTTCCAGGGAACCTTTTAGGTCCTGGTTGAATACCCCAGTGACAGTGCTCATGGCAGGAGGGAGAGGGCCACCCAGGGTGCTGGCTGTGGAGGCAGAGCTGAGAGCCAGGAGGGCTGGGGACAGCCAGAGGCTTGGACTGGTGTGCCTCAGGGTGGGGGCTGAGCTCCATGGTCATGCAGCCTCTAGGCCTGGTGCTGCTGCCAGCCGGAAGGACAGTGACTTCCAGAGGAAATGCATATTGATCCTGCTCAGCTCCGGAGGCCTCTCCTAACCCAGCTTGCTCTTCCCTCCTGAGCTGGCAGCACAGAGAAATTGGGGGTGGGTGGGTGCCACCACTAACTGAGTAAGGCCAAGGCCATTTCTAAGGCTGCTTTGGGACAGGAAGGTGCTCTATGGTGGTCACCCAGAGGATCTAGAGCCTGACCAGGCTGCCCCTAGGTCAGAAGATACCAGATAGCAATGCTGAGATTAGGAGTTACCTCTCCAGATTTCCACACTGCAGGATGGCCCTCCAGCAGCTGTTGGCTTGTTCTGGGGGTAGAGAAAGAGCACCCGATTCCCTCCTGCACATCACTCTGTTCTGCAGACCTGGCTGTGGTCTTGGGGTCCCTGAAGAACGCACTGTCCCAGGTCCCTCACTTCCTGTCCCTCTCTGCCTTTTGACTCTACTTCCCCTGACCTCCTAGTCCTTATTTTGGATCACCTCATTCTCCTGCCCTGTCACAAGGATCAGCTTTAGTCCTGTCCCTCACTAAGTCCCCTACACTGCCTCTCCTTCTGTCCTCAGCCCCCTCCTGCCCTTCCCCCTCTTGAGGCTGTAATATCCGTTTCACGATTTGGGGGCTGAGTTGCTATAACAACAGACGGCGATTGTGTTGTGAAGAGCAGCTAGCTCCTGCTCTGCCAGCCTGCCTCCCGCTGCCTCCATCCCTGCAGCCTGGTCGGCTCCCCAGCCCACCCCTAGCCCCTTCCTGGCCTCTTCCCAGTGTGTGGTGTGCCCTGGAGCTCAACTCTGCCCGTCTGGGATGGGACACGTACCTGTCTTTCAACTGTCATTCAGATGTGTCAGAACTGGAAGTCTGGGCTTCACATAGTGTGTGTACCTGTGAATGTGTGTGGGAACTGCGCCTGTATTTGCAGGGTTTTTCCTCCCTATGTGTCCCTATTGGCCTGTGTACCTGCCCAGAAGGATGTTTACTTCATGCTTCCCACCAATGTCCACGCTGGGTGGGACCTGTGTATTTGAGGGGTGTATTCTGAAGTGGTGGGGCCCAGTTGCCATGAGGGGCTGACTATGGAACCTCCCTACTAAAGGAGAAGGGCAGGGAGGTATAGCAGGCTTCAGTGACCTTTCCTGCCCTTGATGGGAAAAGCTGAGGGTAGGGACAGGAGACCAGTGTCACCCTTGCTCCCTCCCCACCCAGATTCCTTGGTTTTGAGCATTGTCATTGGGTCACTGTACCTGTTTGTCTGTCCCTCTGCATTTTGGTGTGTGTGTGTGTGTGTGTGTGTGTGTGTGTGTGTGTGTGTGTATGTGTGGTGTAGTCTGCAGGAGGAGGAGCAGTGGAGGATGGGTGGGGCAGTGGGCTGTTGGTGGTGGTGGGGGGGGGGTCAGAGAGGTCCTGACTCAGCAGTTCTTGTGCTTCCTCCTCCAGTGGCCTGGGTGGGGGCAGCTTAAGAGTCTTTCCAAGGTCAGGGTAGGCCCCAAGTCCGGGACTTGGTTCAGGAATCTCCCTTTCCACTGCCTAGGAAATACCCTCTGCAGCTAGGAAATACCCTCTGCAGCTGGGTCCCCTCCTATCCCCCTTACAGGCTGTCAAAGGAGGCCCTCTGGAGAATGTCCACATTCACTAACTCAGAAATTGACCACTCTGCAATGTACCTTCCAATGGTTAGGGTGATCCCATGGGCAGGTCCCCTGTGAGCACCTTGGGTGTGTGGTTGCCCTCGATTGTGCAGGTACCTGTGTGCACAAGCATGCAGGTTCTTGAGGGAGTGTGCTTTTCCTGTGGTGAGTTACCATGGTGGGGCATCTCTGAAGTGTCCTTTTGTGTCTTTTGGAAACGCTGGGCACACAAGACAGGTGTGCATGGCTGTGTGCCCCCACGTGTATCTGCATACATTAGTGGTTGGATGTGTGTTCTTGCATATTGCCTCTGGCTAAGGAAATGCCAACTGCTACCAGCTGTGCAGATCACAGGCCCTGTAACAGAAATCAGGGTCCTGGGGAGAACTGGCAAAATGGTCTGCCACACACCCACGGCCACACCCACGCCTGCACACTGCCTCATTGAGAAGCCCCGTATCCGACTTAGCTAATGGTATACACACTTAGGCGCTGACTCTACCTTTTCTCGGTGGAATGAGTGAAGGAGGGGTGTGTTTCCTTCTCACATTCTGACACAAACACGGCGATGCAGACATTCTTACCGCAGAAGACCTGCACCCCAGGATCACATTCTAGAAATCCACAGCTAGGGGTAGGAGCTTGAAAGGAGGATTCTGTCAGCCTCGCACTCAGTAACCGGGTGTGAGTAGCCTCAACCCAGCGGCTAACCTATCCCAACCCAGCCTTCCAAGGGGGTGAGAGATGACTCCAAACTCTGGGATTCCCAGGGGTCTGGGCTGGGAAACACCAAGCCCCTATGTCTATTCTGTTTGTAGCTCAGCCTCCCCCCACCCCCAACTTCGTCCTTATCTCATCAAAGCCCTCTAGCTGTTCAGTTCCGGAGGCTTCCAACTAGAAGATGCTGGGACAGTGATGGGTAAGATCTCTGTGAGTGGCTGGAAAAAGCCACCAGCAGTCGGGGTGGGGTGGGGGGTGGGGGGCTTTCTTGGCTCCAGGTAGCCCAGGCCAGCCCCCAAATGGAGCCAGCAGAGGGCGCTGTAGCCCAGGTCCCCGCTCAGGTCCTGCTCTCTCGGTGCCCCAAGTCAGGGTTCAGTCTTCTCCTTTGGTTTGTCCCAGCCCTGGGCACTGTTTTCGGGACCAGCCTGCAGGGGCGGGTGGGTGTGGGATCCAAGGACCCAACCATGAGGAGGGGGCTAGGGCACCTGGATTCCTAAGACACTGAAGCTGGGGAGAGCACCTGCTGGGTTAGGAGACCTGGACGTCTGGGCAAAGGTCCTGAGAGGCGCGGAAGGGCTCGGATGCCCTGGGGCCGGGACGCCTGGGTCTGCGCGGGGGAGGGAGGTAGGCTGGTGGAGCCGCGGGACTGGCGGCTTCTGCACCTTCGCATTGGTCGCACCACTTGTCCGTCAGCGCTGCGTAGTCCAATGCGCGTGCCTGGGGGGCGGGCCCTGGTGCTGATGCTGCCGTCAGTCGGTGTTGCAGGGATGCGGCGGCGGGAGCAGCCGCCCTGACTCTCAGAGCATCCTCCTCGGAGCGGTACCGCGGCGGGGCGGGCGGGGACGCGGCGGGGACCGAGAGGCGTGAGGCGGCCGATACCGCCGGTCTCGGATCTGTCACCTGCCGGAGACCAGGCGGTCTCGAGGCTCTGATCCCCCCCCTTCAGCTCCTGGCACCCCCAAAACCAGGTATGGGAGGGGGGGCTGCGGCGGAGACGGGTGGGGGGCGGGAGCCAATCGGGGGAGGGGAGCGGGTCGGAGGGGGCGGTGGATGCAGAAAGGACGGATTTGGGGGCGGGGGCGCCGAGCAGAGAGAGCTGGCTGGGTGACAGCGAGGAGGCGAAGCCACTAGGGGTGACTGGGGGACTCCCTGTGGAAGGGGCATTGGCCCTGAGCTGGGGCGAATGGAGGGGAGTAAGGGAGGGTCGTTGGGGGAAGGGATGGGATGTGAAGAAGGGGCATCCATAGGGTTGTGAGAAGGGGTCTGAAATGCGGGGGAGGGGGTTCCCTAATTTCTGCTGTTCCTGGCAGCTGGAAGCAGTGATGGGTCAGAGAGGCTGCGAGCTGTTGTGGTCTGAAGGGTCTGCAGGGGAGAAACACTGGTCTTCGTGGGAAAGGAGGCCGACTGGAGAGAGGGCTGAGAAGTGGAGAGGGAGGTCTGGGGGTAATCACTGAAGAAAAGGCTCTACTGGGGGATGGGAGCCAAGGGGAGAGGAGGTTATCAGGAGGGAGCAGAGAGGAAGATGCCAAGATGCTCTAGGCATAGATGAGTCTGTGATGGGGAAGATCTGGACAAGATGGGGGGCCTGAGGGAGAGCAGAGAGGCTTGCTGGGGAAGGCTAGGGGTGACAGAGAGGGAAGCCAGGAGGAGGGGGCTCTACTTGGGTAAGAATGTACTTGGGAGCAGCGGTAGGTAGGTTCTGGTCACAGAGTGCTAGTGGGGGAGAGAAAGCTGCTGGGCCCTGGGCTTACTCCCCCACCCCAAAGAGGTGGGGACTATTTCTCATGTCCCAGCCTTCTTCCCCAGAAGAAGAAGCGGTCTGTCCTGGGGTCTTTGGGATGGAGTATGAGCTCAAGGACCCTGGGTGGGCTCTGGAGGTGAAATTGGCTTTGTTGGGCTGTTACAGTTGCCTTTGCTGTCACCCCTCCTTAGTCCTGCTAGAGGCATTTAGGGCTGTAGTGAACAGGCAGGGCTGGGAGGGGCTGTGTCTTGGTGCTCCATGGTGAAAGGGGATCCTGGCCAGCTCTGTAAGGCTCAAGTAAATCTGAGGGAGTGGGTATTGGGTCTCCAATCCCCTTGACTACTTCCGGCTTTCACACACCCTCGTTTTTTGCACATATTGTGGGTGGGTGGGGTAGGCAAGGACCTTCCAGTCATCCCTGCCCCTCCCTCTTGTCCACCTTCCCAGTGTCTGGGCGTTCCTTCTGGGGGAGGGTTTTACATCCTCTATCTTCTGCTAGAAAAAGAGAGAGAAGGGAACAGGAAGAAAAAAGAGAGGGGCGGTCAGCTAGTCCGTTAACTACATGTAGAGCCTTCTGCTTTGTGGGTGTTTCAGCTACTTGAGTCCCCAGAACCCCCCACCCCAAGCTGGGCTGGCTCAGGGATAGAGACATCAGGGCTGGGGCCACTTCCTTCTATAGCCACGGAGAAGGGTCGGTTGGGAGGCCCCTTATCCCTGCTAAGGGAAGTGTGCTCAGACTCATTCCATCCTCAGCCGCACAGGGGTGGGCGGGACTGATCAGCTGGCAGCGGCTGCTGGGGAGTTGCTTCTTGGCCTGGGCTAAATCCACATGACAGCAGCTCCTGAGAGGAAGGGGCCAGTTACTGGCCTAGTGATCCGGGATCCCCATGTCTCTCCAGGCTCAGTCTTTACTCAGGTTCAGCTGTTCCATTCTGTCCACCCTTGCCAGTGACACAGACATCCTGACACTGATCGATGCTCGCTTGGTGGCACCCAACCAGACACACACCTACACAGACACACACACCTGCGTACACAATACAACTCCCCAGCAGCACATCACCCACACTCCCCGCCCAGAGAGACTGCCACCTCCTGCCTGCCTCAGAGACCGCCTTCAGGAGCCCTGCTTTAGCACACGACACACACAGAGGCCCTAAATGCTCCCAGGTCCCTTGACAAAGCACTGCTAGCCCTTTTAGAGACACACAACTTCTATCACTATTCAGCAACCCAGGCTCACAGACATCTCAGGCCCACTTGCCCTCTTGGTACAGACTGCCTCCTCTTGTGAGTACACACGCCCACGCCTGCGCACCTTCCCAGACACGCCAGCCTCTGCCTGTCACATCACATGCACCGTGTGCTAGTCTGGGTCTTAAGCATTTTGCACCAAGTCTGTATGTGTGCATAGTCACACACAGGCTGTCTGATTACATCCTTTATGCCTTGACCTGCACCCTCTCTGTAACTCTCACTCAATGTTTGTCACTCTCTTCTCTGTATTCTCAGAAAGCTCTTAAACCCCAGGTCTACTCCAACTGATTAGAACCACAGTTACTCCAGGCTAGTTTTGCCGTCAGCCACACCTGGCCTTCTGCAGAACCTTCAGGTCTGCTCCAGCATTTGTCCCCTACCCAAGGCCCTCTGCTTGCCTGACACTGGAGACACAATGTCCGTCCCTTCAATTCAAGCTCCTGTTCAGCCCCCACGGGGACTCCCAGAAGTGTGTCCTCACACACCACCCACCCCTTGTGGTTCCATCTGTTGGTGCAGTTCTGTCCTAGTCTCTTCCCCACTGACATGCCTGTGGACTTGCTGAGAGTCATTCAGTAATGCACACCTTACTGTTATTTCCAAAGCTGTCTTCTGCCACTGCCACCATTCAGCATGGTGGAGGAGGGTGAGGCTTCATGGACTGTACCTTGTCCACCAGTGATCCTCAGTTTCCTTATCTATGAAAAGGGTGTTTCCATACTGATATCAGGGGGGATGGCTCAGGGACTGGATGAGAGGAATATGCTGGCTGAATCACAGTAGCAGCAACGGTATTTAGTGGGTACCTACTGTGTGCTTGGATGAACTTTTTCATCTGGCGTATTTGTCAGGCACATGGAAAGCTCCTAGTCAGCAATAGGTGTTTAAATATTTTTACATTTATTTATTCATTTTTTGTGTGTTATGTGCACCATGGTGCATATGCAGGGGTCAGAGAACAGCTTGTGGGACTTAGTTATCTCTTTCCATCATGTAGATACTGAGGATCAAACTTAGTCAGGCTTGGCAACAGCACCCTTACCCGATGAGCCATTTTGCTTGCCCACCAACAGGTATTTTTTAATCATTAGTATATCCTCCCCCCCCCACACACCTGTCAGACACCTTCAAGAGCATTTCAGTCACTCTAGACTTACTCATGAGGCTGCCCCTGGAAACCATCTGTCCCCTCTGCATCACTGAGGTACACTCTCCCAGGTCTGAGTGCCCCAGGTGTTCATGGCACAGGGATGCTCTCTGTGATCATGTCTCCCTCCAGTCACCCCCAAAGTTCCACATATTTGTGTTCCAGCCCTCATTCTATAAAGTCATTCTATCACAACTCAGTCCCCAGCCCACCCATTACCACAGCCCCACCCAGCTGGCAATAGCCTCAGCATGCACACACCTCCAGGAGCCAGTCTCATCTTCCAGCTCTTGCTGTCTTTCTCCAGGCACACAGAGACCACCTTAGGGGACACATGAACACACCAAGTGCTGGCATTCCATGCTCACCTGTCTTCAGGTCTCTTCATCCTTGTCCCCATTTTCCTAGGCAAGACAAGCTACTTAGAAGACTGGAGAAGGACCCAGTGGTGAGATAGAATCAAACTGGACACTGTCCCAGCTCTGTCACTTAGAAGTGGTGTCACCGTGTGTGGCCCCATCTTTTGTAAAAGGGAACCTCACTAAGATCTAGTTTGCTTATCCCCTTGTCGGGGGAGTTCTTGTAAGGCCCTGGCAAGGATTAAAGTAAATACCAGATACATGCATTGCTGCAAGCTGTAAAAGGCTGAGAGGTTCTAGAAGTAATCATTAACACAACACACACTTTTTCACACTGCAGAAATCTCAGTGAGGCTGCACTCTTACACATATTCTGATGCTGGCAATATTTCCATCACACGGAATTGGCATCTCTTTTGCTCAGACTGCACTGGGAATTATGGAGGCCAGGCAGGAGAGTCCAGTTGGTGAGGATTGGAGGATTCAGTGGTAGTATTTAGAGTAAGAGGCTAGTGAACTCTGCTTTCTCTTATACTTTGAAGAAAATGGGAACCCAAAGAGGCTAAAACTCACCAGAGGTCACACAGGCTGATAGTGGTGTAGCTGGCACTGGAAGCTAGGCTTCTGAGCTTTAAGTATGCATACTCCGGCCTGTTTTGAGGCTGTGTCTTGGATGTCTGTCTGGGTCCTCCCTTGTCTTCACTAGGTCATGAGGGCTAGAAAGGAAAGTAGGAAGGGAGGCAGGAACTGTTTGTAGCCTATTCAGCCTGCCAATTCTGCCTGGGCCTTTAGTGGGGAGATATCATCGTTAGAAATCATTATGAACCCAAGGGTACCCTGGGCCACTCAGTCTGATGCCCTCTTGTTATGACTCAAGAGCCACCCCCTTCCTACGCCCAGTGTCTCGGAATAGCAGCCATCCCTCCTCAGCTTGGACACCTCCACAGACGGGGAACTCATTCCCCACCCCCTCTGAGGCAGCCTACTCCACTGTTGCATGGTTTGGCCTGAAGGCAAATTTCTTTAGAGCTTGATCCAAATTCTCCCTCCTCAAAACATGCACTTCTCCCACCTGTCCATGGGTTGCCTTCTGGGGCCACCAGAATGTGTGTAAACCCAGATCTTCCTCCCTGGCGCCTGGGGGAGGCCCCTGCTGTCTCGCTCCCAGCTGGCATGAGGAGAGGAGAACCAGAGACAGGCTGGCATTCTCAAGGCTGGAGGTGTGTGTGTGTGTGTGTGTGTGTGTGTGTGTGTGTGTGTGTGTGTGTGTGCATGTATGTGGGGGATGCTCAGTGAGCCAGTTGAATGGATGCTGGGAGAAGGCTGCTGGCCAGGATGGGAAATCTGGAGCCCATGCAGAAAAGTCCAGTTGGTTAGGATCGGTGGGCCCAGTGGGAGTATTTAGAATAAGAGGCTAGTGAACTCTGCTCTACTGTTGTTCTTCTGTGTCAACACTAGACAGTGCTCTACTCTAACTGCTGAGCCGTCTTTCCAGCCCAGTCTCTGCTCCTCTCTACAACTCCTTTTTACTTTGGGGAAAAGATGGAAAGAACCTCACACATGGTTTAGTCTTGAGGTGTGTTTGGAGTCTGTCTTCTGTGAAGACCAGAATAAAGGCAGGTGGGCTTGGGGCCTCAGACACCGCCTGGTGGCCTGTGGGCAATGCAGGAATGAAGGAGGCCTTTGAGTTTGAGACCAGGAGACTCTTTACCTCTGTGCCAGAGATGCTACCTTCCCATTTGTTGTCTTGTTTTTGAGCATGGGTGATGACACTGCTTCTTAGGACCAGGGAGAGGCATAGGGTGGTACCTCAAGGGTCCAACCTGACACCTTACATGGTGGGGAGCCCAAAAATTGCAGTTCACATACCACTGTGGCATGGGTCTGGCTGTGAGAAGATGGGTAGGCTATGTGCTCAAGAAGACCAGGGAGTGTTGTCACTAGGAGAGGGTAGAATAGGGGACACCCAAACCACCCCACTCCAGTTCCTCTGTACCATACCACTTGCCCGAGTCCATCTGTGGGTAGGGGTGCTAGGGTGATGACAGGTGCTGAAGCTTGTGATGCCATGGGAAAGGTCAGCTCCCCAGAGGAGCAGTGGCCTATGGCCAGAAGGAACTGGCAGGGTGTACTGTGTTGACATCCATAAGTAGGCAGGAGCCCCTGGGGGCTACTTTGGCCAGTGTCCCTGAATTGGAGAGAAAGCATGGGTCTTGGGGGACAGTGCCTGGATACTGTGGGTACAAAGCCCAGGAGAGGGGCCTTGCACATCTCCCTGAACCCCTTTACTTTGATGTAGCTGTGCAAGGCAATGGAGTCTATCTCTGGAACCCTGGCTGCTGCTGAGGGTCACATCCGGAGACCCCTGTACACTAGGGGCAGAGACATTTGGAGGGGGAGCCAGAAAAAGCCAGGTCCTTTGGAAAGAGAGGCTGCAGGGAGTAGCCAAGAGTAGCAGGTGTCCCAGGCTCTATGGGCTGAAGTGGAGTGGGAAGGACCCAGGTGTCACTTAGCTCTCTTGGGGCTGTTTCTGCCTCCTCACAAGCCTGAAGCTTCCCCAAGGGTCCTTGGGTCCCTAGAGAAGGGACTCCAGGAGGGCTGGGCTTTCCTTTGGTTGACCCTGGTGCAGAGTCAGGAGGTCTCTCCTGCAGAGCTGTGAGAAGAATGAACGATGGGCATGGAGGGTCTGCAAGGCAGAACCTACTCTCACTCTCCTGAGGCACAAACACAGCCTCTGCCCCAGCAGCTGCCTACAGATAGGCACCTGCACCTGACTGTTCTCTATTCTCCCTCTATACTAGAGTTAACTAGAGTTTGAACTTTCAACCACTCTGCACCCCACCCCCAACTAGATAATCTGCCTCTGGCTCTGGACCCAGGCTCTTGCCTGGGAGCCTCTGGGATCTCCTTCAACTTCTACTCTATCCATCCACCCTTCCTGACTGGACATACAGAACGAGACACACATTTTCTCCCTTGCTCCCTCTCTAGAGGGCTGGGGCTCAGCATTGTGAGCATGAGATGGGACTGGGGTGGGGGTGGGGCAGAGGAAAGGCACCCCCGCCCCCAAGCTGAGGGTGTGTAAGTGGACAGCAACACACAATCTCATTCCCTCTACCAGTGGAAATCAATAGCTAATTAATTCTCTCCCCAAAATAGTGTCCAGGGTGGGGGGTGGGGGCTAGAAAAGAGGCAGACAGAAGCAAGGCAGGGCCAGACTGAGACTGAGACCCTGGCAGAGGAGGGGGGTGAGGGACGGTCAGTCTTTTGGACACCAGGTCTGGGCCTCTGCTGGGGGGTCTCTGTCTGCCCCTTTTGGAGAAGGGGAGCTTTGGCTTTTCTGATTCTCTAGCTTCAGGGTCCCTAGCCCCTGCCCTGGGCTGGGGGAGTGCATGTGTGTGTGTGTGTGGGGGGGTGAGGGCGTCAATCAGGCTGGGAGCAGGTGCTGCATTTAATTTGATTGGCTAATTAGCCCGTGCATGCTAATTATCTCCATTACCCAATGAGGAGAAGCAGTGGCACACTATATATAACTGGCAGTGTTTGCAGGAAAATGGGGGCTGCTGGCCTGGCTATCTTCTCCCTGACTGGGAAGGGGCAGCCCTTGAGGGGGTGCTGGGGCAGGATACTTTGGTCTCCCCCACCACCATGGTAGCCTGTAGGACTCCAGTAGGCAGCACCAGAAGCAGGGTGAAAGAGCAGAGAAGGGGGACTGGCCATGCAGCTGTATTTCCCTAGCCACCACTGGGGGTTTCAGAGCCCGCTCAGCCATCTTTCTTCTGAACATGGGTCATTTCAGCCATCCTGCCCTCCTGTCACTCTCTGGACATCCCTTCACCGTGGCTCTTTAGTGGAACCCTAGCTGTTTCTTTTTCTATCTCGGCTTCCTCTCTGTAGCTCTCTAGTCCCCACCCCACCCCAGCCTCCTAAGCTGCTCCTCTCACCTTTGGGAGCTCATCTGTGGCTGTCCTGCTCTTTACCTCTATCATGAGCACACTGGAGTTGGACAGCCTTGGATTTGAGGCCTAGTACACCGTTGGCTGTCTGTGTGACCTTGGCCAAGTCCCTACACTCCTCTATATGGGTTTCCCAAGGTGAATAGGAATAATGGAACCCTTTGACTGATTAAGTAAAACAACATTTGTAAAAATGCCCTGGATCCTGGGCCATGACAAATGCCATTTGAATTTGGAATTTGACTTTCTTAACCTTCTATTTTTTTTTCTTTCCACAAGCTCCCATCTTCCCTCCATTACTCTTCTATCGCTACCACTTTCCCAGGGCTCCTCTGCTTCCTCTTTCTCCTCTCCACCTGTCCCTAGCTCCTCTGAAACTCTGGCCCCTCCCTGCTTCTTTCCCAAGCTTCTCATCACCTCCTTCTCTCCCTCCTTCCCAACCTCCCTCCCCAAAATAAAATCAATGCAATATTCAGGAGGGTTGTTGGATATAAATAATTACGACTTGGAGTTTAACGAGATGCAAATTCCCCTCCCTGTCGTGGGGTATAAATTGCTCTCTGACAGCCCGTTACAAGGGTAATCATTTCAGAAAGGCAATTTTATGCAAATGAACCTGCCTGCCTCCCGGTAGCTCCCCCCAGCCCTGAAGTGGGGGGCCTGGACGAGCTGTATTGAAGAGAACCCCAGGTACTGGGACCAATCCTGAGGTGGAGGACCTGGTCCTGGAGGGAGGTTGAGGGTGACTCACCCTAATTCAGAAAGACCTGGGTAACTGGAAACTGAACGTTTGACTGGGCCACCAAGTGAGGCTGGGAGTCTAGAAAAGGCTTAGTGTGGCTTTAGGGGAAATGGAGACAGAAGTGGACAAGGATAGATGGTCAAGGATAGATGAGTAGGACTTGGGGTGAGGGTACCTGGGTCCTGGCTGGCTTCTCTTCCTTGCCCCTTCCCGGTCTGGTAACCCTGTAGTACCATTGACGAATTGGCATTTAATTAATCCCAATGAATTATTTAGCAACTTCATTATCCAACATCAAGAGCTGATGAGAGAGACTTATCCCTGGCTGAAAGTGGGAACCAAGGCCCAGAGGTTAAGGTGGCTCAGAGAAGTGGTTGGGGTTAACTGTTGGAGGACAGCGCCTTAGTCCCGCCCCTTCAGGAACTGGCCTTGGTCCTGACCCATGGGCTTCAGAGAGGGTTAGGGTGAGGGCTGCTCCATTGGCTTTCATTTAGATTCTATGGTGTCAGTTCTTCGCCGGTCCACACCGCAAACCAATAATGCCCACAGTGAGCGCTCATCCCAACTGCTAGCCCCTCAGCACTTTCAAGTATAGTGGTATCTCTTGCTTTGAAGAACCTCTGAAGGTCAAGGCCAGCTGAAGACCTCAAGGGAGCTGGCCATGCTAGATCAGACCTGTAATCCCAGCACTTGCAAGAGGAGGTGGAGGCGGGAGGATACTGGGAGTTCCGGGTCATCTTCTGCTACATAAAGAGATGTGGGATGGAGGTGGGAGGGGAGCCAGGGCTAGATGAGACTGTTTCCAAAAAACAAACAGAAAAGTGCTAAAAGGAAACAGGTGGTCACCTGCTGGCTTGAGGTGGGGAGTCAGACACCAACGACACCCCTTGACTCTGAACCCACGATTAAACCTTTCCTCTCTGTTTCCCCGCAGGCGTCCCTCCCCCACCTTCCATCCGAGTCCGCCGCGGGGGAGGGGCTCCACCACCGCCGCCGCTGTCGTTGCCTTCCGGGGACGTGGGCCCTTGAGCCCCAGCGGCTGGGTCCATGGCACTGTGAGTCGGCGAGGGAGCCCCGCTCCGCGCGAGGGGCGCCCGGCCCCCTCCCCGCCCCATGCGCCCGCGGCTCTGAAGCCTGAGCGGGGCCGGGGGCCGGGCGGCGTCGGGGCCGCCGGAGGCATGGCGCTCGGGAGTCGGTGGCGACCGCCACCCCAGCTGTCGCCGCTGCTGCTGCTGCTGCTGGCGCTGGCAGCGGGCAACCGTGGTCTGGAGTTCGGCGGCGGCCCCGGGCAGTGGGCTCGATACGCGCGCTGGGCGGGCGCGGCGAGCAGCGGCGAGCTCAGCTTCAGCCTGCGCACTAACGCCACGCGGGCACTGCTGCTCTACCTGGACGACGGCGGAGACTGCGACTTCCTGGAGCTGCTGCTGGTGGACGGGCGCCTGCGGCTGCGTTTCACGCTGTCTTGCGCCGAGCCCGCCACGCTGCAGCTGGACACGCCGGTGGCCGACGACCGCTGGCACATGGTGCTGCTGACCCGCGACGCGCGGCGCACGGCACTGGCGGTGGACGGCGAGGCCCGCGCCGCCGAGGTGCGCTCCAAGAGGCGCGAGATGCAGGTGGCCAGCGACCTGTTCGTGGGTGGCATCCCACCCGACGTGCGCCTTTCTGCGCTCACGCTCAGCACTGTCAAGTACGAGCCGCCGTTCCGCGGCCTCCTGGCCAACCTGAAGCTGGGCGAGCGGCCACCGGCTCTGCTGGGTAGCCAGGGCCTCCGCGGCGCGGCTGCCGACCCGCTGTGCGCTCCCGCGCGCAATCCCTGCGCCAACGGCGGCCTCTGTACCGTGCTATCCCCCGGCGAGGTGGGCTGCGACTGCAGTCATACTGGCTTCGGCGGCAAGTTCTGCAGTGAAGGTGAGTCCCGGAGCCGGGACGAGATGTGTGGACCAGGGTCTGCTGGCCTGTGTTGGGGCGGGAGGCCGAGGGAGAGTGCGCCCCAGACGGCCATGGGGCTCAGGGAGCCGGTGCAAATGAGTGAGGGCCTGAGCTGTTCTAGGGGAAGCCAGGAGGCCGGTGATGTGGTCGTGGTTAGGGGCGTGGCCAGAGTGAGCCCTCACAGGACCTGTGCATGAGGTCCAGAAGGGTCCAGAAGGCCCCGGGCCTGTGAATGGATGGGAAGGTCTTGTGGGTGGGGCCCGCTCGGGCCGTGCCTGTAGGCGGGCCCGTGAGACAATGGGTGCGGACCTGTAACGCTGGGCGGGGCCTCGTGGTGGCTTTAGACAGGGTTGGTGGCCCGCCTTTGAGGTGCAGTGAGAGGAGTCCGAGTGGGCAGGGCCTTTGAGAGACTGGGCTTTCCTGGCACTAGCTGCTGCCTTGTGAGAAGGACTGATCTGTGAGGCCCGGACCGAAATCCGCGTGTGGACCCACACCAGAGGGCGGAAAGGGCTATGGGACACCGATGCTGTGACCTAAGAGGCCAGGAGGACGGCAATAGTGGATCTTTTCTGTCACAGGATCTCCAGAGTTGCGTAAGAGGGTGGCTGAGGTTCCTGACTAAAAGTTGACCTTTTTGGTGATGGGCCAGGATGGCAGGCAGTCTCTTCCAGGTGCGAGACTGGGAGGCGAGATTTGTGTTACCAACATGGAAGCCCTTTCCAGCTTGGGGCTGGGATGGAGATTATAGGGCTAGATAAGGCTAGGAGGTGGGACAGAATTTGGAATGGGCCTTGGAAGGAAGATGTTGGGGCCTCTTCCACCACCACAGTTTGTAAGAGAGGTGTGCCTGGCTGAGCTCATTGACAGGAGAAAGAGGAGGTTGGATGGAGGGCAGCTAGGCTGTGCTTTAAAGGGATGAAGGAAGGAGCCGCTTTTATTTTGGTGTGACTGAGTGGTCAGAGGAAAGATTTTTCTCCATTGATTTCGGGGTGGCTCTGGGAATGGTGTCCTCAAAGCTGTGTGCATGTGGTCAGCATCAGAGCAGCTAAGTCTGCAGATGTAGCCCTGTGTATGGAAAGTCTGTTCTTCAGAAGTTTGTGTGTTTGTAGCTATGGTAGATGAACAGGAAGGAGCCATGTGTGATGGGTGCCCAGGCATAGTCCCAGCAATTGAGAAGTGGAGGCAGGAGGGTCAGGAGCCTAAGGTCACTCTCAGCTACATAGGGTTTGATGACAGCCTGGGCTACACAAGACTCTGTCTGGTTTTGGATTGTTTTGTTGGGCTGTGTTCTGGGATGCATCTTTAGGAACTGAGAGTATTAGCATGACTCCTTCACGCCTTTTCTCCAAGGAGCTCAGGCGCTCCCTAAACTGTGAAACCGTGCAGAGGCCTGCGAGTCTGCCAGTGTGTTTTGGGGGCATATGTGTGAATGGGTCTGTTTGCGTTGTTCTTACTGTCTGGAGACTATTGCCTAGCAGAGTGACTAGAACACAGCTGTAAGAGTTTGCACCCACGTGAGGGTTCCCAGGTGTATGTTTCACTGAGAGACCTCAATTTGGAACTTATGAGAAATTTCCAAAACCTTAACTTTATTCTCCATTTATTCCTATGACCCTCCCCGCCACCAGCCTTCCTAAGAAAACAGGTTGTACCATCTTTCTAATTTAAGGAAGGGGAAATTTGAGCTAAGGAGAGGTTATAGTAACTGCTACGTGGTCCCGCTGTGGTAGAATTAACTCTAGGTATATGAGAGTTGCATTGAGAGGCATGTTGGTCAATCCATTCTCTGAAAGCATCCATCTGCCAGAGGCCTCCTGTGAACTAAGTGTGTGCTCCTGAAAGTGTGTTGTGTGATGATATCTAAGATGTGTTGAAGTTTTTGTGTGTTTGAGTGGGTGTGCTAGAGTCAGATGAATGCTTGGGTCTGCTGAGCAGAGAGAGATGGCTATGCGCATCTGAGCCACCGTGTGTGACAGCTGGCAGAGGTTCTTGTGTGGATACGGTGCGTAGATATCTCTGTGTGTGATCTGTTGAGAGAGAGGTGCTTTGTCTGATAAAGGGCAGGATGTGTCTGTGTTCTCTGCACCTAATATAGTACTCAGCAGCTAGTGGGTGTTTGATTAAGACTTAGGGAATGAATGGAGAGATGTGAATAAGTGCCTCAGAGAATGAAAGCTTGAAGTGAAGCCATGTGTGTCCTTGAAAACTCGCAGGGCATGTTTTGGGAACTCTGTTGCGGGGCGAATGGGTTGGAACCGCTGACTATACCTGACAAGTGCAGCCAGAGCCCCCGACCTTCTCTCCTGCCCCTTTCTGTCCCCTGCCTTATTTATTTTCCTTGTGTTTGTTCTTGAGTCCCTAAGCAACTCCCCTCCCCTCAAGCCAGGGTTTCTCTGTGTGGAACTAACTCTGTAGACCAGGCTGGCCTCAAACTCACAGAGATCTTCCTGCGTCTGCCTCCCGAGTGCTGGGATTAAAGGTCCCAGCCCAGCCCTAAGCATTTTTTTTTTTGTAATAAGCAGTGTCCATTCATTTCTTCTAGCACATTCCTGTATTTGTGTCTGTGTGTGTTTGTGTGTATTTGAGACACTCTTGCTATGTAGCCCAGCCTGGCCTCAAACTCATGGTCATTTCTCCACTTCAGTCTCTGAGTGCTGGGATTGTAGGTGTGTGCCGTCTTGTTAGGCTTTCCTCCAAGACATCCCAGTGGTGTCAGAAACATCATCCAACAGAATCTGCTTCTTTTTTTTTTAATTAAGATTTTATTTGCCATTAGTGTGTATCTGTACAGGTGCCCACAAACCATAGCACACGTGTGGAGGTCAGAGGACAACTTTGTGGAGTTGGTTCTCTTCTTTCTAATTTCCCATGGATTCTGGAGCTCAAACTCAGATCATCAGGCTTATGTGGCAAACGCTGTTAGCTCACATGTGTATGTGTGACTGGCTGCATGTAGGTATGTGCACCATGTACATGCCAGGTGCCCCTGGAGGTCAAGGAGTATGTCAGATCCCCTAGAGCTGGAGTAACAGAAGGTTCTGAGTGAGAATGAGAACCAAAGCTGGGTCTTCTGGAAGAGCAAATACTGTTAACCATTGAACCATCTCCCCAAACCTACATTTTAATTTTTTTAAAAAATGTCTTCCTCTTATTTATTGTGTGTGTGGGCACTACGCATGCCACAGCACACTTGTGGAGGTCAGAGTACAGCCTACATGAGTTGTTTCTCTCCTTCCACCATTTAGGTCCCAGGGATTGAACTCAGGTCACCAGGTTTGGCAACAAGGACCTTTATCCATCAAGCCATTTTTTTCTGGTCCTTCTAGTACATTCTTATCCACCTGAGGAGGAAGAACGTGGCCTCCTACTGTTAGCTGTTGAGGTGAGGACAGGAAGACTGAAGAGACAGGTCCTGGCAGATTTCTGAAGTCTCAGAATTAGTCCTGAGCCTCCTTTGGAAGCTATACGTACTTCATTATTACCTGCTTTGAGTGGTTCCCAACTTTTTCCGAAATCAAGGGCATTTTTAAAAGTTAGTATTTCACAGTACAACCTTCCGAAGAGTTAGTTATTATTTTTATATGTGTTTGTTGGGAAAACAAATGACTCAAAGCTCTCATGAATTCAGAAAAGTGTTTAGATGACTTTGATGTTGTATTCAGCATTGTGGTTAATAAAATATACATTAGAAAAAATAGTTTTAGCTTTATAGGCAAGATGTACCAATTTGCCTTGAGATGTTTGGTATACATATGGGTTTGTGGATGTTTTGGAAACTCCCCTGTAATTTCTTGGGGTCTGGGTTTACCCACCAACATGAGAACACACATGCCAGAATATTTGCTGCTTGCTTTCTCTGGGGCATCTGGCCACATGTAATTGCTGACAGAGCTAAGGAAGAGTGGCTGAGCACCTGTGTACCTGCTGCTGACTGTGTGACAAAGTTGGGGTGGTGTAGATGGGATTTTGCCATGGTTTATCCAGCTGTTCTTCCTCATGTCACCTAATGTGTGGAGAAGGGCCAGAAGCATGATCAAGGAAGAAGGGGTATGCAGGGGTGTGTGGGGGACCCCAGATGGAATCAGGTGTACACTTTGCTTGGGAGACAAAGGAAAGAACTGTTGATGTGTGTGCTGTGCAGAGATGGACACTCTGTGCCCTTGGTGGGCTGGTCATTTAATTCAACAGCTGTGATCAAGGCTCCCTTTGTGGTGTGCTGCGGCCTATGGGGAAGTCAGAAGTGAGTGAGATGAACTGTCTGCTCCAGGAGTTGAATGTTTAGTTGAGAAAGTAGATAAAAAGTCAGTCCAGTGAATGGTTAAGAGAGTCTGCATTCAGGCCTCTTGGGCAGTGACTTCAGACTTGAGCACCCATCTGTCTGTGAGGGCATGTAATAATAGTACCTGATCAAATACTCACTGCAACAATCCCAGTTAGTGTATATGAAGTCATGTGTCCCAGAGAAAATGCTCAATAGGTACAGGCTGAGCATCTTCAGTCCAGAAATCTCAAGTCCAAAGTGCTTTAAAAGCTGAGATGTTGAAGGGTACTGACAGAATGTAACAAGAGAGATCTTCCACACCAACCTCATTAGGTAGACTAAAGGGTAAAAAAAATGGGTGCAGTGAAAACACTATTAAATCACCTGCTGGCTATATGCATGGGTATATGTAAAACAAGAGAATATCTCATTTAGACTCAGATCCCATCCCTCAGATGTCCCAAACATTTCAGATAAGAAACAGCATGCAGCCTGGAACTGGAGAGATGGCTCAGGAGAGGGCACTTCTTGAAGAGGACCCAGGTTTGGTTCTCAGCACCCATACTAGGTAGCTCACAACCCTCTGTAGCTCCAGTTCTAGAGTATCCAATGCTTCCAATCTCCATGGACACTTGGGCACACTTGGTGCACATAAACTCATACAGACATATACATATAAATAAAAACAAATAGATAATTTTTAAGGACTATTCAACCTCCAAGAGCAATAAATAAACAAAATCCCAAAGCACAGCACACAGTGTGGTAACTGCCTAGAGATATGGTAGGCATAGTAGTGTCGTGATTAAACAATAGATTGCTATCCAGGTATGGTGGTATTTCCAGCATTTGGGGGGGGTGCACGGCAGGAGAAACACTACAGAATTGAAGCCAACTTCGGCTACATAGCAAGTTCCTGGCTAGCTTGGGTTATATAGTGAGACCTGGTGTTAAAAACAAAAACATGGCCATCAAGATGGCTCCACAGGTAAAGGTACTTGCCACCACACTTGATGTCCTGAGTTCAATTTATAGAGCTGTGGTAAACATGTATGCACATGCACACTAAATAAAATGTGTCTCTTGTAGCCAGCACAGTACTGAGAGCTCATAGGGACAGACTCTAAATAGTTTTACTATATTTATTTATTTATTTATTTATTTGTGTGTGTGTGTGTGTGTGTGTGTGTGTGTGTGTGTGCGCGCGCGTGTGTGCGTGCTCGCAAAGGTATATATGAGTAGTACATAATTAGTGGGAGTAGAGTTTTAAGAATTTTTATTTCATCAGTACTGGGGATTGAACCCAGGGCCTACTACATGCTAGGCAGGTGTCCTAGTTGTGAGCTAACTTCCTCCTTGTCATTCCTATAAGCAAAGTACACTGGGTCTCAAGGAAGGGAAGCGTTTACAAGTTGTGAGGACTGGTAAATGGGGTGTGAACTGTTATTTGGGACTCTATGAAGGGAGTAAATGTGTATTTCATCTGTAGAAGGGCACCCAGCACTGGGGCAAAGAATACAGTTCATGGCAGGAGAAGTTGAGGCTTCTGGTTTAAATCTTTCATATAACACTCAGTGGATGTGAACTGGCTATGGTGCACTGGCAAATAGGCACACAAAGGATTTTTTTCTTTTTTTAAAGATTTTATTTATTTGTTATGTATGCAACATTCTGCTTTCATGTATATCTGCACACCAGAAGAGGGCACCAGATCTCATAACGGATGGTTGGGAGCCACCATGTGGATGCTGGGAATTGAACTCAGGACCTCTGGAAGAGCAGTCAGTGCTCTTAACCTCTGAGCCATCTCTCCAGCCCCACACAAAGGGTTTTGATCAGGTGTGTGATGAAGATAAGAACTGTATCTAGGAGTGAAGTGTTGAGGGATTCCATATAGCAGTTACATGGTAGAGAAATGAGTTGGAAGATAGTTTAAACAAGAAATTTTAATCACATTTATTTGTATATGTGTCTATGTGCTGGCTAGTGAGCCCCAGAGGTCTGCCTGTTCCCCCCAGCCCCCAGCACCAAGTGCCAAGATCACAGAGATGAGCCGCTACACCTGAGTTCTGGGGAATTGAACTCAACTATTTTGTTTGTGAGACAAACACTTTACTGACTGAGATGCCTCCTGCCCTGAACTTTGGTTGTTTTGGAGTTGCCAAGGAGGGTGACGGCAGCTAGCTGCACTGGTGGACAGCTGGTGCTGAGCTCAAAGCTGTGGGAAAGATGCTGTCTTTGTGTTGAGGTGGGAAAGGAGACCAAGAAGTTTCTTTTTTGCACGGTTTGAAGGATAGTAAAGAGATGAGAAGGGGAGGGAGTCCAGAAGGGGATAGGGTTTGGGACAGCAGACCATGCCTGTGTGGAGTTGTAGTGGCCCTGGGCCTTCCTTAGACACAGCTATCCAAGTGTTTTCATTCCTGTTGCTGTAGTAAAACACCCTGACAGAGATAGTCCATCACTGGGCAGCGTGGTGCGTGCAGGAACTTTTTATTTGTTTTTTTTTTACTTTTTAAATAATTTGTTTAACTTTATGTGCATTGGTGGGAATGTGTCAGATCCCATAGAACTGGAGTTATAGACAGTTGTGAGCTGCCATGTGGGTGCTGGGAATTGAACCCAGGTCCACTGAAAGAACAGTCAGTGCTCTTAACCACTGAGTCATCTCTCCAGCCCTGTTTCTTTGTTTTATAAGACAGAGTTTCTCTATGAATCCTTGAATTGCCTGGAACTCATTATATAGACCAGGCTGGTCTCCAACTCACAGAGAGTGCTGGGACTAAAGGTGTGTGCCACCATGTCCGGCTGTGTATGGGTGTTTTATCTGCATTTATGTCTGTATATCACACTGGTGCTGTGTCCAAAAGGGCCAGAGGAGGGTGTCAAATTCCCTGGAACTGGAGCTATAGATGGTTCTGAGCCACACATGGGAACTGAACCTGGGTCTCTGGAAGAACAGCCAGTGCTCTTAATCGCTGAGCCATCTTTCCAGCCCATGTGTTTTGGAGCTTCTTAGGGGCTGTATTTCACCAGAAACTGGTAACCATTTCAGATCCAAGGGCTACCGTTTCTTTCCTAAGACAGGTGTGTGGAGGGCACACATGTGTTTTTGGGTCTGCTAGGTGTTTTAGAGAGGGGTCCATGAGACACAGAAGCAGGAGAACCTGTGTTCTGAGCTCCTGGGAAGGAACTCATCCCGGAGAGTCAAAGCACAAAACTCATCAAGGCTGAGAACATCTTTCTTTCTTTCTTTCTTTCTTTCTTTCTTTCTTTCTTTCTTTCTTTCTAAAGATTTTATTTATTTATTATGTATACAACGTTCTGCTTCCATGTACACCTACACACCAGAAGAGGGCACCAGATCTCATAACGGATTGTTGTGAGCCACCATGTTGTTGCTGGGAATTGAACATAGGACCTTTGGAAGAGCAGTCAGTGCTCTTAACCTCTGAGCCATTGCTCCAGCCCCAGGCTGAGAACATTTCAATGGGAAATCTTTTGTTTGTTTGTTTTGGGACAGGGTATAGCCCTGGCTGTCCTGGAACTTGCTCTGTAGACCAGGCTGGCCTCAAACTCAGAGATCCGCTTGCCTCTGCCTCTGGAGTGCTGGGATTAAAGGCGTGCGCCACCACTGCTGGACTCAATGGGAAATTTTATCATACCTCTCCACCTCCCTGAGCTTTCTCCCTGAGGACTCAGGAGGTCATGGGTTAGTTACCCTAGGTGTCACTCCAGATGGACTCACGTGGTCTCCCCAGATGTGGCACTCCCTGCACTGTTGTTCTTGTGAGGTCTCAGAGCATGGTGTTGATTGTTTACAACTCCCCGCACTTACTCTTTTCCTGTCGTCATCACTGTCCTTGATAACAGACCTGCTGGAATTCTGAGTTCATGTCAGGTAAGATAGTGCCATCCCTGACGCCATCTGTCCTCTGCCAGGCCATCAAGAACACATGTACATGCAAATTGGGATTAGGTCAGAAATATGACATTCCCCTGTCTGCAACAGTTTCTAGGGCCTGTGGTCCTGATGCTGCCAGGGGTGAAAGGGATGCCAGAAAAAAGGATGAACCTCTCTGGGGAGTGTTGCAAAGCTGAGCTGGGTGTTCCCAGGGAAAGACAACAGAGTGGTTGCTTGGGCTGGTAGCTCTAAGGCCCGACTTTCTGCTTGCTAGCCAAGTGAACCTGGGAAACTGACTGAGCCATGGAACACAATGTTCTAAGTAGCCTTCCCAATGATCAATAGGTTTACTGTGGTTCTTTACCCCAGTGGCCAGGAGGCTTCAAGGAGAAGATGGCACGAGGCTAGACTGTGAAGGATGACTGAACCAGAGGGAGTTGCCATAAAAGAGGAGTGTGGGGCTTTGCTGCCAGGAGTGTGGGGGATATGAGAGAACTGGTGTCTCCTGCATGGAGAAGCAACAAGAGTGGTTGTGTTTCTTGGGAAATAAAATACAATGTGGATTAGCATTCTGGAAGCCTCTAGCAGTTTTGACTCTTAGGCTAAGAATGTACATCTCAAGATGTTTCCATCCTACATTGGGTCAAAGTAAGGCTGGGAGAAGTAAGAGATGGGATCTGGTTTTGTTTTGTAATTTATACAGATACATATATATCACTTATGACATATAGTTGAGCATGACCTTGAACTTATTATCCTCCTACCTCCACCTTCTGAGGGCCGGGATGCACCACCATGCCCCATTTTGCAGTGCTGGCGACTGAAGCCAGACAAGTATTCTACCAACTGACCTGTATCTTCAGCCCCCACTGGAGGTTTTAAAGCTAGAGAGATTTAGAATAAACTAAAATGTTTTTAAGACAGGCTTTCTCTCTACATAACTGGCTGTCCTGGAACTCACTATGTAGACTAGGATGGCCTTGAACTCATGGAGATTTGCCTGTCTCTGCCTCTTTTGTTTGGTTGTTTGTTTTCTGTCTCTGCCTCTTTTTTTTTTTTTTTTTTTTTTTTTTTTTTTTTTTTTGGGTTTTTCCAGACAAGGTTTCTCTGTGTACTTTGGAGCCTGTCCTGGCACTCGCTCTGGAGACCAGGCTGGCCTCAAACTCACAGAGATCCGCCTGCCTCTACCTCTTGAGTGCTGGGATTAAAGGCGCGCGCCACCAACGCCCTGCTAAAAGTTTTTAAAGATTTAATCCAAGACTAGACATGGCAACATTTATTCTTATTTTATGCACATTGGTGTTTTGCGTACATGTATGTGAGGGTGTCAGATCTTGGAGTTACAGACAGTTGTGAGCTGCCATGTAGGTGCTGGGAATTGAACCTGGGTCCTCTGGAAGAATAGTCAGTGCTCTTAACTGCCGGGCCATCTCTCCAACCCCGCCTCTAAGATTTTATTAAATTTATTATTAATATTATTGTTGTAGTGTGTGTGTATGTGTGTGTGTGCATGTGTGTATACATGATTGAATCCTGGGGCAGTGTGCATGTCACGGTGCTCATGGAGCTCAGAGAACAACCACGTGGAGTTAGTTCTTTCCTCCCACCTCTGTATAGGTTTCAGGGATGGGACTCAGGTTGCCAGGCTTGCATGACAAACACCTTTACCTACTCAGCCATCTTGCTTGTTCCCTAGACTCAAATTTGATTGTCTGCCACCAACAGTGTGACCTTGGATACATTGTTTCTGCATTTTCCCCTATGTATATATGTGTGTGTGGCATTCATGCTTGCATATATATGCGTTTGCACATGTGTGCAAACATGTCTGTGTGTATGTTGACCTTGTGTGTCTTCCTCAATTGCTCTCTACGTTATGTACTGAGTCAAGGTCTCTCATTGAACTAGAACCTCCCCATTTTGGATAGTCTGGCTAGCCAGTTTGTTCCTGGGATTCCCTGTTTCTATCTCCTCCTGTGTTATAGGTTATAGGTGAGCTACCATGCTCACCTAGCTTTTATGTGGGTCCTCGGAATCTGAACTCTGGTCCTCTCAGTTGTGGACATGAGCCATGGAGCCAGCCCTGCCTCTGCTTTTGGACTCTTGGTTTCCTCATCTGTAACAGAGAGGAACAGTCATTTGTATTCAGGGGTTATAATAGTAGTGGTGGGTACAAGAAATGGCACACAACAGGAGCCAGGCCTACTTTAGTCCTCAGAACACAAGAAGTGTTATTATGTTATTCACTCAACAAACAGCAATGCCTTTTACAAGCCAGGAGCTGAGCAAGCAGCTGGAAGTAGAGAGGTGAATGAGACATTGTTTTGTCTTTTGAATAGTTTTGCAGTCCCATCAGGAAGCCAACTTGAAATTACAGTTACAATGTAGCTTTAACAAGGGCAATAGTAAGACAATGTGCATCACAGAGCTGGCCCAGAAGAGGGAAACTGTAGCTCTCCTGTGTTCAGCATGTACAGGTATTGACATGAGTCTTAAGGGAAACCATTGGCTTTCTCAGACAGCTGTGTGTGCGTGTGTGTGCATGCGTGTGTGTGTGTGCATGCGTGTGTGTGTGTGTGTGTGTGTGTGTGTGTGTGTGTTGGGAAGAGTAGTTAGGATGTGGCCTGCTAAGGGAATGGAAAGATGCTGAGTGTGGCTGTAGCCTGAATTGTTTCAGGCCAGGAGACTGAAGGGAGTGTGATCAGATTCAAAGGGATTTACATGAGAAGACTAGATCTTCCATGGTGAAGTCCAGCAAGGAGCCATATACATGCAGTAGATATACACTGCAGTAGATATACACTGCAGCAGATAGATATACACTACAGTAGATAGATATACACTACAGTAGATAGATATACACTGTAGTAGATAGATATACACTGTAGTAGATAGATATACACTGCGGTAGATAGATATACACTACAGTAGATAGATATACACTGTGGTATATAGATATACACTGCAGTAGATAGATATACACTGCAGTAGATAGATATACACTACAGTAGATAGATATACACTGTAGTAGATAGATATATATTGTAGTAGATAGATATACACTGTAGTAGATAGATATACACTGCGGTAGATAGATATACACTACAGTAGATAGATATACACTGCGGTATATAGATATACACTGCAGTAGATAGATATACATTGCAGTAGATAGATATACACTACAGTAGATAGATATACACTACAGTAGATAGATATACACTGTAGTAGATAGATATATACTGTAGTAGATAGATATACACTGTAGTAGATAGATATACACTGCGGTAGATAGATATACACTACAGTAGATAGATATACACTGCGGTATATAGATATACACTGCAGTAGATAGATATACACTGCAGTAGATAGATATACACTACAGTAGATAGATATACACTGGGGCAGATAGATATACACTGCAGTAGATAGATATACACTGTAGTAGATAGATATACACTGTAGTAGATAGATATACACTGCAGTAGATAGATATACACTACAGTAGATAGATATACACTGCAGTAGATAGATATACACTGCTTTAGATAGATATTCCCCTCAGTAGATAGATATACACTGCTTTAGATAGATATACACTGCTTTAGATAGATATACACTACAGTAGATAGATATACACTGCAGTAGATAGATATACACTGCTTTAGATAGATATACACTGCAGTAGATAGATATACACTGCAGTAGATAGATATACACTGCGGTAGATAGATATACACTCGGGCAGATAGATATACACTGCGGTAGATAGATACACACTGCGGTAGATAGATATACACTGCAGCAGATAGATATACACTGCAGTAGATAGATATACACTGCGGTAGATAGATATACACTGCAGTAGATAGATATACACTGCGGTAGATAGATATACACTGCGGTAGATAGCTATACACTGCGGTAGATAGCTATACACTGCGGTAGATAGATATACACTGCGGCAGATAGATATACACTGTGGCAGATAGATATACACTGGGGCAGATAGATATACACTGCGGTAGATAGATATACACTGCGGTAGATAGATATACACTGTAGTAGATAGATATACACTGGGGCAGATAGATATACACTGCAGTAGATAGATATACACTGCAGTAGATAGATATAAACTGCGGTAGATAGATATAAACTGCTTTAGATAGATATACACTGCGGTAGATAGATATACACTGCGGTAGATAGATATAAACTGCGGTAGATAGATATACACTGCAGTAGATAGATATAAACTGCGGTAGATAGATATAAACTGCGGTAGATAGATATACACTGCGGTAGATAGATATACACTGCAGTAGATAGATACACACTGCGGTAGATAGATATACACTGCAGCAGATAGATATACACTGCAGTAGATAGATATAAACTGCGGTAGATAGATATACACTGCGGTAGATAGATATACACTGCGGTAGATAGATATAAACTGCAGTAGATAGATATACACTGCAGTAGATAGATATACACTGCTTTAGATAGATATGCACTGGGGCAGATAGATATGCACTGCGGTAGATAGATATACATTGCGGTAGATAGATATACACTGCAGTAGATAGATACACACTGCGGTAGATAGATATACACTGCAGCAGATAGATATACACTGCAGTAGATAGATATACACTGCGGTAGATAGATATACACTGCAGTAGATAGATATACACTGCGGTAGATAGATATACACTGCGGTAGATAGCTATACACTGCGGTAGATAGCTATACACTGCGGTAGATAGATATGCACTGGGGCAGATAGATATACACTGCGGCAGATAGATATACACTGGGGCAGATAGATATACACTGCGGTAGATAGATATACACTGCGGTAGATAGATATACACTGTAGTAGATAGATATACACTGGGGCAGATAGATATACACTGCAGTAGATAGATATACACTGCAGTAGATAGATATACACTGCAGTAGATAGATATAAACTGCGGTAGATAGATATAAACTGCGGTAGATAGATATACAATGCGGTAGATAGATATACACTGCGGTAGATAGATATAAACTGCGGTAGATAGATATACACTGCAGTAGATAGATATAAACTGCGGTAGATAGATATAAACTGCGGTAGATAGATATACACTGCGGTAGATAGATATACACTGCGGTAGATAGATATAAACTGCAGTAGATAGATATACACTGCAGTAGATAGATATACACTGCTTTAGATAGATATGCACTGGGGCAGATAGATATGCACTGCGGTAGATAGATATACATTGCGGTAGATAGATATACACTGCGGTAGATAGATATACACTGCGGTAGATAGATATAAACTGCGGTAGATAGATATACACTGCGGCAGATAGACATACACTGCGGTAGATAGATATACACTGGGGCAGATAGATATGCACTGCGGCAGATAGATATACACTGCAGTAGGTTTGAGATGTGGTCGTGGCATTAGGTAGTGTGTAGATACAACCTGCAGGGTGAAAAGACTCATTGAAGGGAGATTATGGCAGCTCCCAGCAGAACATTTAGTGCCTCATTTGGGCTGCACTGATGTGGCATGGAGGGTTTTAGAAGGTGGAACCCATAGGTCCTGGAAACTGGTGTGAAAAAGGGGAGGACTGCTTTCTGGGTGTCTGGCTCAATCAGGAGAGGAGAGGAGTTGGGGGAAAGGGTTCTGAAACTGTCTCAGGAAGGCTGAGAGCAATAGGCCTGGGAGAGAAAGGGGCATGGTGGCTCTGATTGGCAAGTGACTAATGGGATAGCAATGCAGAATGGTCCAGGAGTGCTCCTTCTCAGAGAGAGGAGTGGATATGCCACTGAGCACATGGCTCACAGCCAAGCAGATGTGCAATGCAGCACAGGAGGTTTGGTAGTGGGCCTGGCCCTAGGTTAGATGGCATCTTGGAACACTTTTTAGAAATCAAGAATTGTAGGTTGGAAAGAGGGTGTTTGTCCTGAGGCATCAAGGTGAGCTATGGGTGAAGAGAACAGGTGGCTGAGGAGCAGGGAGTAGACCTGGAGGAGCCTGGGACAGCAGGTGAGGATGCAGACAGTACCAAGCAGACAGAGAAGTCTACAGTCTTTTAGGAGCTTGGTGGATTCATGTTTCTGAGCATACTTTAAAAAGTTATTCATTTAAAAGATGCTTATTTTGTGTGTGTGTGTGTGTGTGTGTGTGTGTGTGCCCAAGGACAGGTATTTGTACCATGTGGTGCAGTGCCTGCAGAGGTCAGAGAAGGGTATTAAATTCCCTGGAACTGGAGTTATAGATGGTTGTGAGCCCCCACTGTGTGGATACTGGGAACCAAACCTGAGTCTTTTGTAAGATCAGTAAGCACTCTTAACTATTTGGCCATCTTCCCAGCCCATTAAAAAATTAAATTATGGGGCTGGAGAGATGGCTCAGCAGTTAAAGTCTAGGCTCACAACCAAAAATATAAAAATTAAATTATGTGCTTCTCTATGTGTGTCTGTGTATAAGTGTGTGTACATGGTTGTGTATCTGTGTATAAGTGTGTGCACACGAATGTGTGTGTCTGTGTATAAGTGTGTGCACATGAATGTGTGTGACTGTGTATAAGTGTGTGCACATGAATGTGTGTGTCTGTGTATAAGTGTGTGCATGTGAATGTGTGTGACTGTGTATAAGTGTGTTCAGTGTGTGTCTGTGTATAAGTGTTTGCACATGAATGTGTGTGACTGTGTTTAAGTGTGTGCACGTGAATGTGTGTGTCTGTGTATAAATGTGTGCACGTGAATGTGTGTGTCTGTGTATGAGTGTGTGCACGTGAATGTGTGTGACTGTGTATAAGTGTGTTCAGTGTGTGTCTGTGTATAAGTGTTTGCACATGAATGTGTGTGACTGTGTTTAAGTGTGTGCACGTGAATGTGTGTGTTTGTGTATAAGTGTGTGCACATGAATGCCCAGGGAGGCCAGAGGCACCTGATCAGTTTGGAGCTGGAGTTACAGGTGGTAGTGAGCTGCCCAAGTGGTTCTGGAAACCCAACTAGGCTCCTCTGGAAGAGCAGGAAGCCCTAGTAATCACTGAGCTATCTTTCCAGCCTGGAAATCTTTTTGAAATGTCTGCTATGTGGAATTATCTGGAAATCAAAATGATTCATTTGTGCAGATGCTGGTGGCTAGGGACTGGCCAGGGCCTTAGCGTGCTAGGATCAAAGAGTTCCAGCACAGCTGTTTCCAAAGAGCCCAAGGGTTTTCCCAAGGGTCTCTTTAACTGGACAGCTCCCTCATAACTGTGATGAGGCTTTAAGAAAATTGTGGTCTATACAGCTTTGGTGGTGTAGCCGTCAGGCAAAAGCCTCTCTGTTGTGTATTGTTGGGCATATTTGTAACGTGGAGGCTAGTGGGTGTGGGTGGATAAAGAACGAGATGGGTAGAAGCTGTGCTCACTGGGGGTGTGGGGTGCTGGGTGGCTGCATCAATAATAACATGTATTAGGTCACTGTGCAGGTGTTGCTGTTTGCACTCAGTGTCTGTGTGTGTATCACAGGGGTGGCATGATGTATGACAAACAACAGTGTTTTTGCAGTATAATGCCCCTCCCTAAGAAGACATGAACAAATCCCACAGAATGTGCTCATAGGAGGGAGGAGACAGCATGTACACATGTGTGTGGATTCATGTGTATCTCAGACCTGAATGTGAGTCTTTCCTTGAGGGTTTGTGTGTTTGTAGATTGGGCAGTTTCTCTCTTCTGCCTTTGGCTTCTTGTAACAGCCTCCCAGTGAGTGAATTTGTGAAAATGTTTAAAGCTGGGAGCACCTTGGTCCTCTCACAAAGGAAGTTGGTTTGTGGCTTTAGCTGAGGGAACTGCTCCCATCCACCTTTGCTCTCCCCCTGTCAGGTGTGTCCCAAGGTCAGGTCCAGGCCAGGCCATAATAGGTGAGGCTGATGATGGCCCATGGGGTGTGGCATGATCTAGTGGTTCCCAGTGTGGCCCTCTGATTTTGACTTAGTTTAAGGTGACCATCCATCCATTCAGAGGCCCTTTGCTCCATCCAACCCTTTAGAAAACATTTTGGCTCATTTGGGAGGTGGAAGCAGAAGGACCAAGATGTTAGGGCCAGCCTTGTCTACATAACAACTTTGAGGTCAACCTGGCCTACCCAAATATTTTGAAATAAACAAGCAAACAAACAAATAAGCAAACACATTCTGGAGTTGAGGATGCAGCTCAATTGATAGTGTGCTTGTTTAGCATGCATAAAGCTTTGGATTTGATCCCCAGCAGTACTTACAAATGAATGTGGTAATGCACGCCTATAATCCCAGCACTAAGGAGGTGGGAAGATAGTCTTGAGTTTGAGGCTAGCTGTATCACACAGTAACTTCCAGGCCAGAATAAGACTGAAACACTGAGATGGGAAAACAAAAACAAAAGCCAAAGAGTGAAGATGTTTCTCCTGATTATCGTGGCAAAGTCAGTGTCAGAAGGGGCTTAGGAGAGGGTTCAGTCCACCCTCTCTTTGTAGTCAGGGTGCAGAGAGATTGAGTGATTCAGATGGGCAGTTTGGGGCAGAATCTCATTTTCTTGGATCAGATCCAGGGCCGGGTGGTGCCACAATCTGACTCCCGTGTGTGCCTTTTCTTCCCTGGGTGGGCAGGGGGTTATGGGTGGTCAGATGCTTGAGTGCAAAGCTTTAGGCATGAGTTTCGTGAGAGCCAAACGTGAGAGTGAGTTGCCTGGTGCTTATGTGTGTCAGTGTGTCACCGAGCATGAGTGTGTCTCGGCAAGCCAGTGAGACAGTCTCTGGTGTGATGAGCGTGTCCCCATCTGTCTCTGAGCTGCAGTGGAATGAATTCAAGGGAGGAGTCTGTCTCAGGGAATTGGGAAGTCTGGCTGTTCACTACTCTGCTTGCGTCTGCGCTTCCTGTCTCTGTGTGATCTTGGGCCATCATGCCCCTGCTCTGGGTCTCAGTTTTCTGGTATAACAGGATCTAGTACAAAATGCAGACGTCCCTCTCAGCCCTCCAAGACTGGTTGACTCTGAGGGTACTCATTCAGGGGACAGTGTAGTCATTGTCCAGTCCCCAGCAAAGCTGTTCCCTGAGCTTTGGGGCTTCTAGGTTGGGTTGTTCATGTCAGGGCCTTGGTGGGCTTGGGGACCTAGAGTCCCTTGGTCCTTAAAGCAACTATCCGTGGCATATTTGCTAACAGGTCTCCTTTCTCTTCTTTCCCTGCTCCCCTTCTCTGAACTTGGCTGACTATAGAGGAACATCCTATGGAAGGTGAGTGGAGCCTCCTTGACCATTAGGGTAAAGTACATCTCCCCAAAGGGTCTATTTGAAGGGATACTGTTGTCCATGCAATGGCTTCTTGTCTGCTCATGTTTGTGGGGTGCCCAGGGTGAAGGATGTCTGGGGTCTTCTTCATTGGGCTGCCTCTTCCCAGGCTTCTTTGTTCATTGGCTGGGAAGCTGCTGGATAGAGGGCAGGCCCCTCTCCTTGCCCCTGCTGCTCTATGCTGCTCCCAGCCTTCTTCCTTGTGGGGAAGGGAAGAGGGTCCCTGGGAAGAGGTGATGAGTTGGGAGAGAGGGACATAGCTGATAGTGTTGGAAGTCCCAGAAGTGAGTAGGCTGACACTGTTTTGCCCAGCTTAGAAAGCATACAATAGATAAGCTGGGCATGGTGACACCCGCCTTTAATTCCAGCACTTGGGAGACAGAGACAGGTGGATCTCTGTGAGTCTGAGGCCAGCCTGGTCTACAAAGCGAGTTCCAGGTCAGCCAGGGCTACACAGAGAAACCCTGTCTCGAGAAACAAATAAACAAACAAACAAAAAAAAAAAAAGGAAAAAAAAACAAGCTAGCAAGCATATAATGACTGTGTATAGAAGGGAGAGGGGGTGGCAGGGTTGGCTTCTGGCCTGGAACCTGTGCTGGAGAGCATCTATGCCTCTGCTGCAGGGCTCAGGGCAGTGGCAGAGTGGTTGAGAGTACAGGCAGGGTGGGGTCTGTCCCATGGTTGGGGTTTATGGGCAGGACCAGCTCCTCTGCTCTGTTAAAGCTGCCCATGGCTGGGAGAAAGAGAGCAGCTTCTTTCTTTAACCCAGTCCCAGCACAAGGGTGGGAGTGGGCTTCTCTTGGATCTCTGTCCATTCTCTCCCTGCCTTCTGTTCTGGTTGCCTCTCTCTCTGGTTTTTCTCTTTGCCTCTTTCTCCAGGGCTCTGTCCGTGGATCTCTCTCTGTCCTGTCCTTCTCCAGATTCTCTGGGTTCTATCATTCTTGGAAACTTCCCCCTAGCTTTGCTTTCCCCTCTGTTTCCTTTCCTTCTTTGGGGTGGACTAAGGTTGAGGATAGGGTGGTCTACCCTTGGAGGCTGGATTGCAGTCGATTTCACAGGTCATCACTGTGAAGTTGGCAAAGTGATTATTTGATATACTCTGATCACCACCTGTTCCACAGTCCCTCATCCTGGTAAGACAGTGGGCAGGGCACACTCTGAGACCCCTGGGCCTGACCCTTCTGGGAGGAGAGCAGAGACACCAAGGATGTGGGAGTCCTGAGAAGGGCAGGCAGTGAGGGTTCTAGGCCTGGGTATGAGTGGAACCCATTTTCCTTGTGGTATCCATGGCTTGCCTTGTCTCTCTGTGTTTTTTCTATTTGGAGCTCCTCAGGTGCCCTGGTCCCAGCAAACCAGCCCCCGTGTCTGTATCTGTGTGTCTGTGTGTGCACACATTCATATGGTTTGGCTGTCTGCGTGGGCGTGCTGGGTACTGGCTTGTTGTTTTGCGTCCATGAGTCCCTGGAGGAGTGTCTGGGCTTTGTGTGTCTGCATCTATGTTTGCATCTCTGTGTGTCACGTTTACCTCTGTTGTAAACAGTGAGAAGGAGAGAGCCTGCACATCTGGGTGGACGCAGCCTTCTGAGGGCTGGAGATAAGATTTAGTGTAGGACTGACTTTTACTTGTTCTTGATGTCATGTCTCCTCTGCAACAAAGGAGAGATGGAGGGAGAAAGAGAAGAAGGGCGGGGAGAGAAAAAAAGGGGATAGGAGAGGCTTGGGAGGAAGAAGGAGGGAGCTTAGAGACAGAAAGAGGAGAAAGGTGGGGTTTACAAACACACACACACATACACACACACACACACACACACACACACACACACACACACACACACACACGACTGTGGGAGAGAGAGCAGACGTGAGAGCAACATAGAGGGGAAGGTCCAGGCTGAGAAAGAAGGGCAGGGGTTGCAGAGAAGTGGCTTGGAGCCAGGAGAGGAAAGGAAAGCTCAGCTTTGGAGACATGGGATTGAGATCTGTGGTGTGGTGTCCTGGCACCTGCTGGTTTAGACGTGGGCCTGAATGTTAGTAACAGTACAGGGTGTGTATGGGGTGCTGTGTGTGTGTGTGTGTGTGTGTGTGTGTGTGTGTGTGTGTGTGCGTGCGCGTGCACATGAGTGTGCATATGTGCGCATGAGTGTAGGCAAGAATAAGATCCCTTTGTGTGTCCCTCTGCATGTCTGTCTGTCTGTGTCTCTTAATCTTGAGTCTTTTTCTTTTTCATGACTGTCGTCCTGGTGTCTGGGTACAAGTCAAGGGTGAGACTACAAGTGAGGACGTGGATTCAGCGGGAGGGGGCTTCCTCCCTGGTAGTGAGGTCCCTCTTCAGATCTCTTAGGGGTCCTCTGTGCCTCTCCTTCTCCATCTGTCCATGATGCTGGGATTCTGGGCCTGAGGCCTAGCTTCCTCTAGGAACCTAGGCATCCTGCTCTGTGGTACCCTGAGCACTTCCTCTTTCTTCCTAATCTCTTACAAACAAGGAGAGGAGACCCAGATTAGCCAAATAGAGTACCCTAGGAAGGACCTTTGGCAGTGTCATCCATCACTGCCAGCTTGTGGGAGGAGTGGGAGAAGGGACAGACGTGGGAGAGAGAGCACCCCAGGGGTACTGGGACCAGGACAAGAAGTAAGCTGTAGATTGGGGTGGGAGAGGAGACAGGCTATAGGGAGGGATCCCTCGGTCATCCAGTTCCAGGGATGAACCAGGGGTAGACAGGAAGGGAATGGGTCTCCCCTCACCAAGATGGCTGGTGCTGTCACGCCTGAGGGAGCTGAGCAGCTGGTTGCCTTGGTGACAGAGGGAGAGTGCCGCATGCTAATGAGGCTGGCAGAGAGCTGGGCAGCTGAAGGGTCTTGAGGGTAAATGTGTGGCTTCCCTCAGCAGTAGTCAGGCCTAAGGGGCTGTAGGTGGTAGTGGGGCAGAGGACAAGAAAGTAAATCCATGGGGCCTTTGACTCTGGACTGAGGGCAGCAAAAACCTGGATTTCTAAGAGTGGCTCTCAGGGCAAGGCTGTTGCTGACAGGCAAAGTGGGAGGAGAGTTTAGGGCTTCTGGCCAGAGCTTTAGAAGGTGTTGGAATTTTGTGAGCGAAGAGTGGCAAGGTAGGGGCTATTTGGAGCAAGGAATAAAAAGATAGCCCAAATGTTTGAGCCCCCCACCAGTGCTTTGAATAAAACTGTGTCCTCCTGAGAACTGTTTTATCCTGATGCTACCCCAGTTGCTGTGGCCTCCTCCCTTAAGCTAGCCTCAGACCTAAAGGTGAAAAATAAATGAATGGGACACAGAGGTGGAGAGGGAGTCATTTGGCAATAAGCTCCCCAGGACCCCCTTTCCAGCCTCCTCAGTCTCCCCACTGCTTCTGGGCCCTGGGTATCCTGGCCCTTGCTCTGTCCCAGAGATGCTTGCAGCTCTTTAGCCTCCATGAATCCATAATGGCTTCAGTTTCCATCCCAAGGGCCAGCATCTCATGCCATAGGAGCTGGGATGGTTTTCTTGACAGCAGGGCTGTTCCTCTCCCACCCTCTTGGCCAGACCTCACAGCAGGAAGGTAGGATCATGATCAGGCGGGGAGCTAGGGTTTGGTAGGGGTAGTTGGTCATCTCAGGGAGTCTTGGGGAATCAGTCCTGTGGCTGGCCTGGTGGTGTCAGCCTCACTGGGGCTTGGGGTCCTGGTCTGGTTAAGGCTGGACTGCCTCAGGCTAAGGAGGGTTGCCAGGGCTTGCCCACTGGGCTAAATTGTTCTCAGTCTATTTTTGGATCAGCTCAGCAAGGACCTGGCCAAGGAAAGGGGACCTGTACAAGCATTTAGGCATGAGGTGTTTGGACTTCAGAGAGCATGGCTTTCTGCCCAGGGGTCTTGGCTGTCCTTTTTGGACCTTGTTGTCCAAAGGCACACAATTCCATGAAAAGAATCACTCCACCATCTTTGGCTCTCGAGTTTCCATAGACTTATTTTCTTTTTCCAGCTTCTTTGGCTCCCCAGAACCCTGGTTTTCTCTTGGAGCCTGCTATCTCTACATGAGGCTGGAATGGGCAACTGGAAGGGTTAGGACTGGAGAGGATGCCTTTCTCAGTCAGTGTGGAGGTTTCCTTAAGGCCCAGCCAGAGTCCTTACACTTCACACTGTCCCCCAAGTCATGGGGATCCAGAGGATGTGTGTGGGGTGGTGGTTGGAGGCCCCTTGCCCACTCAATCCCATTCTAACAGGACACACTCTTTTTCTCCAGGTGGCTTTGATTTTTGTGTTGTGTTTTATTTTCTCCTCCATCCGAACTGTTTTTTTCTCGTTGACCGTTTTTTTTTTTCTTTCCACCTCCTGGAAGAAAAAAAAAAAAGAAAAAAGAAAAAAAGAAAAAGGAACAAGCAGCCCTCCCAGCGCCATGCTTCCCCTCCTTTTCCTTTTTTTAATTTTTTCCGGCAAGAAGAAAAAAAAAGAAACCAAAAAAATTTCTCTCCTTCCCTGTAGCAACTCCTTGCCCTGTCTCCTCTGGCTCACATCTCTCAACCCCCCCCCCCTCTGACACCCTGATCTCTCTCCCCTTTTCCCTCCCTCTACCCTGTTTCTGCATCGGGCCCCTTCCCTCAGCTGCTGGGCTGGGGGCTCTCCCCCGATGTCTGTCACAAGTTAAAAAGGGTTTTTAAATTGTGGCAGCAACAACTTTCTCTCCCTCCTCTCTGGCTGATTTTGATGACTCGTGTTTTCTTTGTTTCTTTCCTCTTTTCTTTCTTTCTTTTCTTCTTTTCTCTCTTTCCTTCCCCTTTCCAAGGTCCGGCTCACCTGACGTTAAACAGCGAAGGTATGGTTTGAAGTTTTGGTTTGGTTTGGATTGGACTGGATTGCCCCAAACTGTGCCTGGCTTTTCTGTTCTCTTCCCTTCCCTCCTTCTCCTTCACCCTTCCCGCCTCCCTCCTTCCCTTCCCTCTTCCTCCACCATTTCTTTATTTGTGTGGGGTGCCTGGCGGGTGTGGGGCTGGCCCTCTCCCTCCCCTCCCTCCTTCCCCCGGGTCCACTGTCCACCCTCATCTCACCTTGGTTTCTGATGTCCAGATGTATACTCTCCTGCCGTTGTCTCAGTCTCTTTTTATATTTTTTCTTTCCATTTTCCTGGTGGTGTATCTTGCTTTTTTTTTTTTCTTTCTCATGGTGGTATTTGATTTATTTCCACTCATTCTGATCATTCTTTTCTATGAATGCAAGTAAAAAAGAAAAAGGCCTGGGTTGCAGAAACGATTTGAGGCAGCCACAGTCCCCTTCCCTTGATGCTGTGGATGACAATACATTTAATCCCTAACCCTCGAATCCGTTGAGAACAGAAGACTAGAGGTGCAGAGCACTCCCTTTCCTCGATGCCCCACCCTCTCTGCCTTTACCTCCCATTATCTTTTGAGTATCTCTTATTTCTATGTGACAGACCACAGTATATCAGAGACAGGTGACTGGCTATCATAATTACATAGCCCAACTAGGTGGCATGATAGCCCTACTAGGTGACATGGCTGGGACTTGTCCTTTAGCTTGAGCCTACCTTGGCTAAGTCTCTCCCACCAGTCAAACCCCCAGTGTTGGGGTTTTGTAGCTCTCAGTAGATTGTTGTTGTCTTAGCATACATAAGGCCCTGGGAGCCAGTCTCGGCACTGCAGGGGTAGAGGAACCCTGGCAACAGGCAGCCTGGAAGAGAACCTAGGAGTTCTGACTGATCCCCTCTGGCTCTGACCTCCCTGCCATCCCTGTTATCCACCTATGAGCACCTTGGGCACTGCTGTACCTATGCAAGAGACAGGGTTGAGTGCTTAACTATGAGCAAAGAGATGGTGGGACCATGTCTAGGATGGAAGAAAGTCTCACCAAGATCTGAAATTTTGGATGGATTTAGGTCTGAGAAATGAGGGCCTGGCATTTATGCAGGCATGGGAAGTAAGAAGGAGGAAGTCCCACACAGGGAATTAGGAGAGTCCTGGCTGATTCACACCCTTCTTACCTCTGAATCCTTGGTTTTGGGAGTACTGGCCGTGACTCACCTTAGACATTGATGACGTTTTCTTGAAAGGTCGTGGAGATGCTCCCCCTCATCTAGAAGGTTCTGCAGCTCAGATGTTCAGTCTAGTTTTAGTTCTGGGGATTGGGTCCTGGAGTTGGAGGAAAAGCCCAGAAAGGAACTTCCCTTTCTATTCCTGAATTATCCTCGTTCTGTGGATCTAGCAATAGGGTTGGTTGCCTTCGAGCCAGGTACCAGAGAGCACCTGTTCATTGGCGAGCATGGGTAAAGCTCAAGCCAGTTTGGAGCCCAGACTTGGCAACCTGTGTCTGTGGGGCAGAACTGGGCCCTGTGTGGTGGTGAACAGGGGAATGAGGCTGAGAACTGATTTCTGAGTAAGAGTTCCCACATCCCTGGTGAGCCCTACCTAGCCAGGACGTCCTAGGGTTAGCACAGCCCTTCTGTGATCATGGTGGAGGGACAACCCTGGGAAGCCCCATAGTCTAAAGGGGACTGTCAGAGCACCTGCGGTGTGGACTGAAGCAGGCACGGGTGGCCCGTGAGAGAACAGGAACAGAACAGGAGGGCTTTGGTACTGAAACTGAGGTGGCTTTTGGAACACAGGTGACCATGTCAGGCAAAAGCAGGTGGATAAGACCATTCTCTAACCCAGCAGCAGTGTGAGCAGAGATGCCCAGTGAGCAAGGACTATGAACCCCAGAGATGTGTTAGTGGTCTCACAGGATGAAGGGGAAATATGGGTACAGGTGCTCAGGACCTTGGTCCCCAGAACTGCCCTTCTCCCTTACCCTGGACAAAGGCTAGAAATTGGTGGTTGGAAGTCTGATAGGGTATGTGGGGCTGGTGGCCTTTGTGTTGTCACATGGCTCCTCAAGAGTTCCTGAAGGCCAGTGAGTCCCCAGAGAAACTCTCCTCACCTGCCTGCAAGCAGCACCTTTGTCCTAAATAGAGCCTTCCATCAACTCAAGACTGGGATGGGACTGGCTGCAAAGTCCCTGTGCCTGACTCCCCAATTCTGCTTCTCCAGTAGGGTCCTTACTGTTCTCCGAGGGGGGGGCCGGGAGAGGAGGAGCCGGCGATGTGCACCAGCCAACAAAAGGTCAGTGACACCATGGTCCCCAGACAGCCCAGCCCTTGCCCTGCTGTAGGCTAACTGCATTCTGGGAGGAGAGGAGTCTTCACAGGTGTATGGCATCTTCCTGTGCCTTGTTTTCAGGCTGGCAGCATCCCAGCCTGCATCCCACTGCCATTCCCAGGGCACCATTCCATGCCCTGCCGTGAAGGACCACAATCTCCATCTCTTTCCCAAAGTCCAGCCATCCTGATGACCTACCAGAACACAGGTGCCCTTTTCCATGAGTTGTCAGGCCCATCCCTAGAAAGTGTTGCTGTGGTGGATTGACAGGTGACAGGGTACCAACATATTCTAGAAGCCTGTTATGTATCTTGCCTGGGGGAAACTGGTAACACCTGTGAGATGTGTGTGTCACCTATATTGTCCCAGTAAGCCACGGTGACATTTAGTGGCAGGCATCATTGCTTTCATTTTATAGCTGGGGAAGCAGACACTGGTCAAAACCTCAGATGCCAGCGTGTGGTAGGCCCCTTAAGTGTCTTAGGGCACTGGGATTCCAGGTCACATTTTTGGCCAGAGGCTACGTTCTCTCAGAACTCTTTTTGTTGAGAAATGTACAGGCCATCCTGACAACTCTCAAAGCTCTGTAGTCAGGCCAGACTTATGCTGTCAACTCCATTCTTTAGCTAGAGCTCTCCTGTCTGCCTGGGCTTGTACCATCCCAAGCCCTGCTCCAGCTCCTTGCTATCTCTTACAGCCAGGTCTTAGAAAAAGCAGCCAGGCTCTCCTTGCTGGCAGTTTCCCTGAACTCTTGGGCTAACCTGGACACTTCTGGGAGCCCCCTTTGTCTATGCCTCCTTTGAATCAGCCATACCACATCCTAACTATCACTCTGTTTGCTGCCCCTTATGGCTCTGACCTTCTGAACTCAAGGTCAGGGTTTTCGTTGCCTCTTTCCATGCTCTGTACAGCTCTCGGCAAGTATGTAGGCATGAGCCCAACACATTAATTGATTAATTTTGATAGGGTCTCACTATGTAGTTCTGGCTGGCCTGGAACTCACCATGTAGACCAGGTTGGTCTTGAACTCACAAAAACATACCAGCCCTCTGCCTTGTGATTAAAGGTGTGCAATACCATACCTGACTCACAATTATTTTAAATGAGTGAATGGTCACTGTTCCCAGGAATCTCACTGATGGCCTAACAAATAACTACAATAACCCATGGTCTATGTAAGTGAATGGAAACTGCGGACATTGTTCTGAGGAGTTAATTTACTTATTCACTCAAGGAGGGGAGAACACATGCACCTCCACAAAGTTACATCCAGGGGCAGAGTCACTTTGGGCTGAGGTATGTCCTGTCCATCATCATTCCTGCAGCAAGCGGGGAGGTAGGCTGACAGGTGGTTCCTTCATTTCCCCTCCAGAGGAGAAAGCTGGGCTTAGAGCTGCTGTAACTTAGCCAAGGTCACAGAGCTGGTTGGCGGAGCCAGCACCAGCGCCTGGGTCCTTCTTTATCACATCACATTTCCTCCCCAAGGAGCTGTACAAGATGTCACTAGGCAGTGAGTGCCAAATGAGCAGAACACACAGCTGTAGTTCCCCAGAGCCAGGAGGGGCCAGAGGGGGCTGGAGATCTTCCCAGAGGAGGCCTCTGAGTTGGGTCTGCAAAGGGAGCAGCTGTGTCCCTCCCTCTCATGGCACATGGAAACCCAGTCGGTTCTGGCCACATTCAGTTTTGTTAGGAACCCTTGTGAGGCCACAGACTCCCTTGTGGAGATGCAAACAAGTACTAGCAATGACTTCTTCCCTTCATCCCTATCAGGTGCACTTAGGAGTTGTAATTTCTCAGGTGCTGATGGGAGTTGTAGTTCCTGGCAGTGGCCTGCATGGATGATGGAGGAAAGCGCCCCCTGGCGCTTCAGGATCTGAGCATCACAGATCCAGCTAGTGCTCTGAGGAGCTCCCCAGGTCACACCACACATTCTGATCCCTGAAGCGCCACTCCCATCAGGACCCTTGAGGGCCTACCTCAGCTCCATCAAGTTCTCTCTGGTCTCTCCCTCTCTTGCTCTCTTGTCTTCAGTTATCTTGCTTCAATAGCCCGTCTGCCTTCCACCCCTTTCCTTAAAAGCATCCAGTTTCCCTTTGATAGCTTAGTGTCTTTCCATCTCTGGGCCAAGAGGACTGGGGTCCAGTCTGTTCAGGCTTGTAGCATAGATGGCTTTGCTTCCTCCCCTGGGTCCATCTGAGGAGTCCAGGAAAGGCCTCGTTTCTGCTCTTCACCTTGGCAGCCATGGTCCAGCCTCCGCCCCGCCTCTCTCCCTTTTTTTCTGACTTCTTTTGTTTGGTCCCAATCACTTTTTCAGGTGGCTGCCTTATGTTCTCGTCCTTCTGTTTGGCTCTCTGCTTTGACCGCAGTGAAGGTGAAGGGGTGGGCGGGGAGGTCTGACTTCTGGGTGGGGCTAACAGTATGGGTGGTAAAACCAAGGTCAAATGCATTCCCTTTTCTGGTTCTTGAGCCCCCTGGCTCTGTCAGTGTCTGAGCAGCAGGCCTGGTTGCTATGGAAACAATAAAGCCCCAGAAAGCCTTGGCTTTAGTTCCCCAGAGGACCCTGTCCCCTTTCCGTGCTGGCTGGCTCTCCTCCTCACCTGTCCCTTCAGGGCTTCCTCCTGTTCTTTATCGATAAGGTTCCATGTGACCTCTCTTTCCCTCACAGCCCCGTCTCCTTTTCTTTTCTGACCCACTGATGGTCCATCTTTGTCCCTTCCATGCTGGGCTCCTACATCACCATTAAACACATCCTTGTCTATGCTGGCTGCCTCACCTTTGTTTCCGGCCCCCTAAATAGACAGAGGGAGGGATTCAGAGTGTCCCTATGTGGCCCATGCTCTACCCCCCTCAGTTTGCTGCCCTGTGGCCTCAGGACACAAGACCTTGCCAGCTGCAGGGAGGACTATGCCAGGCACTGGGGCAGCAGCTGGTGCCTTGGCATCCGGATGCAGTAGGGGCAGAGTGTGGGCAGCCTGCCTGGAGGGAGAGAAGCAGGCTGTGTATGCTGAAGAAGAGTCTACAGAATCTGCAATGAGAGACCCTCACATTCATACATGGAACTGCTGCTCAGCCCTGACCCAGGGTATGGGGGGGATGGCCTTCTGTGCCCATCACACAGTGCTTACTCTTCCCTGGGCCTTGAGAACATTCAGGAGAAGCTCAGCTAGTTAATCCTCTTCCTAAAGAACCTCATGACACAGTGCTGTTTGCCTCTTAACCACCCAGGCAGATAGCAGGATCAGTATTTGCTGACAGAGAGATAGCCCTGGGTGCAGGGCTTCTCACCTCTGTTGATTTGGAATCTGGTTCTCTGCCCCGGGCTTGTGCTCTGGTGTGTGAAGTTGAGGGGCTGGACCCCAACTCTCTGGTTCCTGTCACGGTCTTTTTACTTGCCATCCACTTGTAGACCACCAGCAATCCCTATGGCCCTCCCAGGAGTTATGGCTTCCACCTAAAGAGTGCCAGTGGAAAGGACCTTGAGCTGGGTGTTGTGTCCATGTACACACATACACACACACACACACACACACACACACACACACACACACACACACACGCTGGATGCTATACACATACAAGGGCTGTATGCTGTGATTATGTGTACACATACATAAATACACATACTCACACATGTGCACACAGGCCAGGCACATCCATGGGCATGCACACATGAGAGCCAGGCCCTCCCCTGCCACTCACTTGGCATCTATGGTCATACACATGGCACTGTGGGACTTCGTAGGCTGGAGGAAGAAGTTGGGAGAGGAGGGAGAGCTGGCATGGTGAGCACCCATGTAAGTGCAGCAGAATGGCCTGTCACCTGGTGTATATCCCTGTCACTTGCCTTGCCTTCCCCTGTGTCATATCCCCTGGTCTCATCATTTATGGTGAGGCCTGAAACTGCCCCTGTCCCTGGGTACTGAGAATAGCTGTTAGCAAAGAAGAGGCAGAGGAAAGTTGGGCTGCTCAGGAGGCACTCCCAGGGAGAAGGCAGGCAGTCTCTTGATTCTCCCCCATGTGCCTTTATTCTGGGGTGGCAGGGGTTGAGAGCATTGGTAGGGAGGAGATGGTGAAGCCTGTAGCTTTGTTTGGCCCTGTGGCAGCTTAATTGTCAGCTGTCAGTGTGAGAGCCACTTAGCAGCCTCCTGCTTTGGAAATGGACCTGGGGGAAGTTGACTTTTGATAGCAAAGACAGCAGGGTCCAGGTTGACAGGATGTAGGAGGGGAAGAGGGCCTAAGTTTAGAGTTGGGACCACAGGACTCCAGTGTCCAGGACCCATGCTTGGGTTGCTGGAGGTGAAGGGGGAGGCTCTGGCGTACCCCACCCACTCAGCCTTCTCCCATTTTCCCAAACCATGGCGTCCAGGCAAGGAGGAATTTGTGGCAACCTTCAAGGGCAATGAATTCTTCTGCTACGACCTGTCACATAACCCGATCCAGAGCAGCACTGATGAGATCACACTGGCCTTCCGCACCCTGCAGCGCAACGGGCTGATGCTGCACACGGGCAAGTCGGCTGACTACGTCAACCTGTCCCTCAAGTCCGGGGCTGTCTGGCTGGTCATCAACCTAGGCTCGGGTGCCTTCGAGGCCCTTGTGGAACCCGTCAATGGCAAGTTCAACGACAACGCCTGGCACGACGTCCGGGTTACCCGAAACCTGCGCCAGGTAGGGGGAGCAGGAAGAAGGCCAGGGGTCAGCTGTATCTGGGGCAGAACATACGTAGAGGACACAGGGATGCCTTGGGGTGGGGTGGGGAGAGCAGGGCTGGGTAGTGAGGTTTGGTTTTGGAGAAGAATAGAGTTTGGGGCTGTGTGAACCTGAGGTGTGGCCTCAGCTGTGTGATAGGTTTCTGAGACCTTATCAACCAGGCAGTTGAACTAGGAGGAGGCTCCAGAGCTGTTCCTGGGCAGGAGCCTGAGGCCAGGAGTAGGGCTGGGCTCAGATTGGTGGGAGCAGCTGGGGTTTCAAAGCCTGGTGCTCAGGGATCGGGTAATAGGCAGGAGGGCAGGTGATGGGCAGGAGGGCTCTGCAGACTGGGAGGAGGGAGCTGGGGCCTGAATGAGGGCCTGGTGTGCCGTGGGGTGGGGAGGGGTCCTGTAGGGAAAGCAGCAGGACACTGAGGAAAACAGAGATACAAATGGGGACAGAATATGGTCTTCTCTCCATGGGGCTTTCCCAGGGCAGGGGTGCACTGAGAGGGAATGGAGGCAGCAAATGTGTGAGAGAGTCAGAACCAGGGAGGGCACCTGGCCCTGCTTCCCTGGGAGGATTTGCTCTTCTTCCTGTTTGACAAAGCCAGGCTTACCTTCATGGCCATGTTAACTTCTGCTGGCCAAGCCAGCTTGCAGAGGGGGGTTCAAGGAGGTTTTTCGGGTCAGCTCCTAAATGTAGGACAGTCCCCTGTACTTCCAGACACTGCGTAAGTCCTTTTAGGAGTGACCCTCTTCACCACTTTCGGGGTCCCTCCATGGCGGCTACTACAGATTAGGTATCTCCCTGGCCAGACTTTGCTAAACAGGAGTCTTGTGGATAGTTTCCAGCCCTAGGAAGTCCCCATGTCTAATCACACTGGGCTTTCTTCGATAGTAGGAGAGGCCCCTGTGCATTCCCTGGGGGCTCCTGTCTCCACTTCCCCACAATGGCTTCCCTGCTCACTTACACTTGGGGTCCCCAGTTCTTCATTCTTTTGGGTCCTGTCTTGTAGCTGGTGGGCAGCAAGCTGTTGCAGTTTTCTCTTTCCATGGTTATATGCAACCAAGAACACCAAGCAGTCCTGAGTGTGGAGGCTGTGTCCCAGGGCTTCATGGCTGGTCTCTTGCTAGTCAATTGTCTTTGGACTTCCTGCTTCTAGTTAGGTGGTGGTAAACCTTCTGTTGTCATTCATCTCCTCTTCTTTCTCCCACTGGAAGCCCCTCAATAGGGCTCAAGATTCTGGCTGACCTTCTGTCCCTCCTACCTGCTCTTATTTAACATCACTAGGGGATGATCCAATGGTGACTGCCCTTTCTGGAAGCTTGCAGCGTCCTGTTGCAGTCCTATTCTTAGTGCTCCTCTTCCCATGCTCTGTAGAGTGACGTTTGTAGAGTTACTCCTCCTCCATGCAGCACTCCCCACCCTGTGTCCTATCACCCCATTTCCCAGCCAGAATGCCACACTGCGTGTTATTCCCAACAGAGCAATCAGGTGTGTACAGTGCTTTCAGGTGTCACACACATTTTGGGCGGAAATATGCCATCTTAGGTGCCTTTTGCTCCCTTCCTTGTTGTCCCTAGGTCTAGAGCCATCACTGCTGCTATCTTCTGCTAGTCACTGCAAGCCCACAAATCTTCATCTACATACCATTTGGCCAAAAACTATGGTGAGCCTTACTGGACACAGAGTAGAGAAGGACATGCTCCCTGCCCTTGCGGCTCTTGGGACAGGATGGAATTGTTCCAAATAAACAGAACAGGGGCTGGGGAGATGGCTATGTGGAAGAAAAACACACAAGTGTGAGAACCAGAGTTCAGTTCCCCAAAACCCTTGTAAAATCTGGGCAATTGTGGTGGCCACTTGTGATCCCAGCACTTGGGGGAGAGACACAGGGGATCCCTAGGACAATCTGACTAGCTAGACTATCCATAGTGGGCAAGCTCTGCGCTAAGTGAGAGGCTCTATTCAACAAGGAAGCCACCCAGTGACATCCAGTGGCAGCTTCAGGCTCCACATGAATTCACACATGTGTCATGTGCATTCTTGCCCACACATGTGAACATACACACACACACACACACACACACACACACACACACACACACACACATATATATATATATATATATGGAATCACACCACCAAAAAGGAAGGAGAGGTCTGTGGTAGTGCTGAGCCACTCTCATGGATGCAGTGACTGACACAGGACCTCAGCACAGAGTGTAGAGAATGACCCATGTTCATCTCTTTCTCGAGTGTGTAGAGTTATGGGTACAAGTTGATGATGGATGGAAATTCTCTTCTACTGGATTGTTCTACAAGATGACTCAGAGTTCAGACAGGTCATGCTGACCCCAAAGTGGGGGTAATGGGTCACAGGGAGTGTCGACTTAAAGACCTTGATGGAGAACCCTCTTCACAAAGGGCTTCTGGGGAATTCCTTTCACTCTAGAACCCATTTTATACCCATGGGCAAGAGGTGCAGGACTATATTTGGGGAATTCTTTTTGGCTTAGCTCCAAGGCTATACTCTGGATTTGCTGCCTAACCATTGCCAAACCCTTTATTTGCCTGTTTTCTGACACTTTCAAGAGAAGCTTCTTTGTTCCTGTTGCTCTAGTAGTGTCTCTTCATCACTCATTCACACTCTGCCAATGCTAGGAAGCCTTTTGGGTCATCATAACTCATGCATGGGGTGCTACTGGCATCTTGTGGGTAGAGGCCAGGATTTGAGTTATCACTATAGTTTGTAATACAGCCCCACAACAGGAATCATCTGACCTCAGATGTCAGTGGTGCCTCTGGGGAGATATCCTGTTCATCCAAGTGTGTAGAGTCCAGATGATGTCCTAGGATTTGAAGAATACTGCTATAATCACATGGGTGGTAGAGGGTGACGTGGCTTTCACCAGTGCTCTGCCTCCCCCAAGTTTTGTGGGTGGGGAGTAGGCCAGGGACATAATAAGAGAAATGACATCAGGATGGGAGGTGTAGCTCAGTGACAGACGCTGATCTGTCTTGCAGCAAGGCCATGGGTTCCATCTTTAACATCGTGTGGGATAGTAAAGGAAACAGAAATGACAGGGCAGATGGCCAGGGTCCAGAGTGCTGCAACTTCTCCATTATTTTCCCTGTGTGACGGGAGTGGCTGTGAGTTGGCTTTCTGGAAGGACCTGACCCCAAACCAGCTTCTGCTAGTTATGGGAGTGGGTCAAAGTCTAGCTCCAAACACCTCTGGTTTAGGTGGTTATCCCTAGAACATGTAGATGGTCTTGGAACACAGCAGTTGGGACCGGATCCTGACAACATGTTCTTCTTTTCTCCTTTGGAACTCAGCTCCTGAAACTATTGTGATAGTCCTCTTGGGGGATCTTGGCAGGATCAATTGATTACCACTGAGGGTTCCCTGAAATCTTGTTTTAATCCTAGACTCATTCACCTTTCATACCCCTATATACATCCCACTACAACATATGAATATGCAAAACCTGGTCTACAGAGCAAGTTCAAGGACAGGCTCCAAAGCTACAGAGAAATCTTGTCTTAGGAAAAAAAAGATTATGCAAAACCATTTATTGTTGGCCAACACCAAACTTTAAAGACAAGATGGCTACCAAAATATCGCATGGTGTGTTTCTTGTTCAGCTCAGACAATGCCTTTTCTCAGTATAGACACTTTCAGAATCTCTTCCGGGCCCTAAGAATGGAGTTCTTCAAGGATGAATTCCCCAAGGATAGAGTCTATAAGGATATGATGGCCCTAGATAGGACCCTCAAGGATGGAGTCTTCAAGGATGGTATCTTCAAGGATGGAGTCCTGAAGAATGGAATCTTCAAGGGTAGAGTCTTCCAAGAAGGCATCTCCCAGTATAGAGTCCTGAAGGATGGAAGTTTTAGGATGCACTTGATGATGAAGACACCAAGGTGATGGCTTCCTGAAGGATGGGGCCCTCAAGGATGGAGTCCCTGAGCATTGAGTCCCCAAGGATGCAGTCCTTTAAGGATGGAATCTCCATGGATGAAGACCCCTGTGTACTCCGGGAAGTGACGCTCCCACTTGAGGATAGAGGCCCCAGACATTTGGAGCCCTGTTCTCTTGATCCTATCCCTTACAGCATACAACCTATCTTACATCCTAGATTACAATTTTCTGGACCTGTGTACATTGCTCGTTGCTTCCTTTCCACAACTCTCCCAAGGAGACCACCCGTTCACTCTCTGCTAGCAAAGTCTAAGAGCTGGGATTTGAGTCAGGTAGCTGTTAGCAAGTTATACAAATTCTGAGCTCCAGTTCCCCATAGGCAAAGTGGGAAGGGACTCCTGATGACTAACAGGCTGTAGCAGATGTCTTACCAACTAAGCAGCACACTGCCTGGCACAATGTGGGCACTGAAGGACTCGCTGCCGCCATGACCATTAGTTGCCTTTCTTTTTCCTACCAGTTCTTCAACTGAAATGGCACCTTTTCATTAAGCTTCCCTCGATCCATCCCAGAGCCAGCTCTCTTCTTTGCTGTGTTGAGTTCTGGCCCTCTCATCACTTCCTTCAAGGGCTTAATGCGAGCAACTGTTAGACCTATTTATTTCTCTAAGTTCTTTCCCTGATTCATCTGGTTTTCTTCAAGAAGATTCTCTCATTTTAAGTCACAGTATGAGGTTAGAACCTGAGACCTTGCACGTGCTAGCCAAGCACTCTTTCACTGGGAAATACCAGTCTGATCATTTAGTCTCCTTAAACCCAGTTGTTGAGATTTTGGAAATGAGGACCCATGTCCAAGATGACCATATCCAACTGCTTCATATGAGCACTATCACTGGATATGGGGGTGCATGCCTGCAATTTCCAAAGTCTGGAGGCTGAGGCAGGAGGATTGCCATGAGTTGGAGACCAGTCTGAGCTATGTATGAAGTCTCTGTTTCAAACAAAAACAATGCTGAGATACCCTTTGTCTTCTTGAAAGAGGCTCTGATCTGCCTCACAAGACAAGCTTGTTGGGGCCTGCCTGGGTAGGAGTTAGGAGGCCATGGAACTTGAAATCTGATTCGAAGCCACTTCATTTCTTTGCCTTTGAAGTTGGTTGGTGGTTTGTTATCTTCAAAAAATGCACAGGAGGCTGTCATCTCCTGGACTTTTGACATTCTTGGACATTCTCAAATCTCAAGACTATTGGAATGATCTGTACCTCGACTTCCAGCTTGAGAGAGAGAGAGAGAGAGAGAGAGAGAGAGAGAGAGAGAGAGCGAGCACCTTTCCTTTGTCTTGCTGTGCTTGTGCATATGCACAGGCTGTCCTCAGCCCAGACTTTGAGGTTTGTGTCTGCAGTCCTCTTCTTGGTGTCTTTAGGGGGTTGGGGCTGCACTCAGAGTTCAAGGTGGAGATGGGTTATAGTTTTCTCCAAAGCTGTTTAGCCACTGTAAGTTCTTTTGCTTTAATGACTGACTCCCCTCTGGCTGGGACGCCCTTCTCATTCCTAGCCACTGCCATGCTGGTGCTTCCGGGCTCTAGAAGCAGAAGAAGCATTAGGGTTTATTTGCTAGCCTCAAGTATTAGTTTTCTAGATCTGGGCCTTTCTGTGTGGGCCACTGTACTGCAGGAAGAGCCTCTGACAGAAGTTCCATTCTAGGATTCCACTGTAGGAGCCTCCTGATCACCACAAGGGTCTTCATCCTCCACTCCTATGTCCAGAGGGGTTCTGGTCTCATCTGTCCCGGCCTTGCTGTTTTTTGGAGTCTGGTTCTTTTGACAAATTAGTTGAAGGCCTAGGGTTTGAACTTACATCTTTCCTCTCTTTGTCCTGTCTTTAACCAACTGTTATTTCCATTAACACTGGAACTTCCTTTGTGAATACTGACATCCCCCCAACACACACACACACACACACACACACACACACACACACACACACACACACACACACACACACACCTTTATTTTCTATAACAAGGCAGAACCGTCCTTGGATTTTTCTTTGTAGTATCTTTCCCCAGCCTTATTCAGCAGCTGCAGTGATATCAGACAATTCTTTTGGGGTGCCATCAGTTTGGCTACCCTGAGGCTGATTGGTCATTGCTCTGACTAGCTGGTCCTCTTCATTTCATGACAGTCCTGCCAGCTGACAGTAGGAATCCTCTTGTCACAGGCTTTCACCTCACTCCTGTCATTGCCCTTGTGACTAGACTCCTCTTGCTATGTAAACTGATTCCCCATAGCAAATAATTAATATTTGCTACTCAGCACTTCTAGCATCTTAATATTGAATTCTGTTATTTTTAATTATATAAGTCCCTTATTAGTTGTCTTAATCAATTACTCTTGTTCCCATGGTTACAAGAACTCTTCAGCTCCCTAGAATGCCACTCCCCATCACAGTCTCAAGTTTGCTGCTTAGTATTTGATGGGCATCAGGCAATTGTATCCCTCCATCTCTGAAGATACTCACTACAGCTGCCTTGGTCCTCTCCAAAGACCAGGTGATTCTGAAGGTGGATATTGCCTTTGGCAATGGGAGGAAGAAATGGAGTTAGAAAGTTCGTAAAGTTAAGCTATGCAGAGAGAAGGTAAAAGAATGTGGCTTATGGTTTAGAGAAGAAGGGAATGCCGAGGTGCTGGGCCTCTGTGTGCTTTTTTCTACAGGTCAAGGGGCAGTGAATTTCTGACTCTGGAAGTGGAGGTCTAGGGGTCTATGGGTATCCATGGAAGGAGCCTGGTTCCTGGGAGACTGTTCCAGGGTGTTGAAGGGAAACCTAGCTATTCACAGGAAAATAAGAGAGCAGGGAGGGTGGCTGAAGAGCCTGGGGATCTTTGGGAAAGGGTTAATAGGGCCTCTGGACAAGTCAAAGTGGGCAGGCAGGAGGAATCAGACAGAGGTGCAAAAGGGGAGGAGGGAGGAGAGGGGGGAAGGTTGGGACGGTGTGGGCATGAGCCCTCTGCAGCCTGAGGAGGGCTATCTTCCCCTCTCCAACCCCACTGTGATGGTGGCCCACTCGCTCTTAAGTTCTCAAGGAAAAGAAACAATGGAGGGGGAACCTCTCTCCCCCAAGGATCCCTGGATCTATTTGCCCACCCTCCATCCCCAGGAAAAGCAGATACCCATGTCCCCTCCCATGCTGTCTTTTGCCTTCAAATGAAATCGCCTCTTGTCCTTGCCAGTCCTGTGATTCTCTAGAGGCGTTGCCCACTCTTCTAGCCTGCCAGCCAGCTGGCCTGTCACCAACCAGTTAACTCATTAACCCAACATGGCCACTGGTCAGCCAGTTGGCCAGCACCACCTCACTCCTCAGCCAGTTCTCTGGAAAGCCATCTGGGTGACCAGTCAGCCAACAAAGCCGTCCGTCCACTCCTGACTCAGTGCCCACCCCTTCTCACCCCTGTGCCCCCCTCTCCCTCCCTTAACTCCCTAACATCTCAGGACTACTAATCCTGCATACTGGGTCTGCTTCTTAACCCTGCCTCCCCCCTTCTGTTGGAAACCCCCTCCCCCCGTTGCCAACTCTGTGTGTGTTACTAACACGCTTATAACCCAAGGGACCAAGGGATGGGCAGGGACAGGTGGGGCCAGGTATGAATGAAAAACCGAACTAACTTTCTGTCTCATCTGCGGAATGTCGGCCATCTTCAAGTCTCTGCTTTCTTGGTCCAGTTTTCTTTTTTTTTTGTTGTTGTTTTCTTCTTTACTAACCAAGGTCTCTAACTGTTCCCCTTTTCTGCAGCCGTCCTTCGGGAGGGGATGAGGGGGAGAGGAATCCAGAGGAGGGGCTGGGGGAGGAGTTGGGAGAAGAAGGGGTTTAATTTTGTGTGTGTGCTTTCTTCCTCCCATTATAATTTCTCTTTAAACACTTCTACTGAACCTGTGGTGGGAGGGTTTGAACAACCAAGCAAATACATATGGCTATATCGCCTCCTTCCTGGAGTTTCACAGTTGGTCATTTTATTTTTTCTTTTCCTTTTCGTTTTGTTCTTTTGTCGTCCTTGTTTCTTTTTCTTTTCTTTTCCTTTCTTTCTTTTGTTTTTGACACCCCCTTCCCTTCCCCCTCTCCGATGAAGCACGCAGGGATTGGACACGCTATGGTAAACAAACTGCATTATCTGGTAGATATCACTCTAATTGTCTTACCGTTTGGTTTGCCGTGGGTTTTTTAACTGTTCGATTCTCCCACTTTTGTTTCCTCTCTCCTCATTTGGTTTTTGCTCTTCTGATTGCTTTTCTTTCCTTTTTGTTTTCTTTTTTTTTGTGTGTGTATCCCAGACAACCTTTAAATTTTACTCCTTATCTTTTAGTTTCTCTCCTTCCCTTTTGTTTTCTTTTGATCCAAACTCAAGTCCAAAAGACAAATGGAAATTCAGGCGTTTGGTGGGGCCCTGCCCTGTATGCCTGCCTCCTGACAGGTTCCTGGCCTGAGAAACCTGGGGCAGATCCCCATGTTCATCAGCTCTGGTTAGACTAGCCCGATGCTGAGCTTATTTCAAGTACTTTCTTCTGTTCTCTCCCCTGCTCCTTGTTTTTGTTTTTGTTTTTTTGTTTTTTTTTGCTTTTGTTTTTGTTTAGTTTGTTTTTTCTCTTTGATTTGGTTTCTTTCTTGGTCTCCTGAAAATCCATGGAAAACACCATCCCATGACATGCTACGCTATGCTCACTGTCGGCTCCAGACAGGGGTCCCTCAAGTTGGAAAGAGGGCTGGGGGTGCCATCTCCAGTGGCAGCCAGCTGGGCATGTTCCCCAGAGGGGATGGCCTTGGAACCTCCTTCAAGTCACCTGTTCATACCAATTTAGGGGTGCCCTATGCTGGCTGTCATCCCCTACTTCCCAGCCTTGAGGATTCCCAGCTGTTGACCTCACATTTTGCATGGCATGAGTGATCTTCCCCCCACCAGGGATAGTGTCCAGATCCCCCCCTACTGCTCTGCTGCTCTGACTAACACTGTGTTCCACACTGTCTTCCTTCCCCTTCAGCCCCACCCCCTGTGTACCCTGCCTCTCCTGCATGGCCTCTGACAGGGCTTGGTTTCCTTCCCTGTTGAGGGCATGAGAGGAGGAGTCCCAGAAGGGATAGGATGGGGGCAGCTGTCCTTGTCCTTGCCAAGTTCCTGTGTTTGGGTTGGGCTCCCTCCTGGTGAATGCTGTTGTGGGTGTCAGTGTAAAGGCAGCTGGTGTGTGTTGGTGTGTGGGTGTGACTGTGTGTAAATGTTGGTGTGATATTTAGGGGTGTTAGTGGGAAGCCATGCTGTGTGCTTGGGAGACTGCTGGTTCTCTTCTCTGCATGTGTAAGTGCTGGTGGGAATGGGGGCTGCAGGCTTGGATGGGCTCTGCTAAGGATTCTGTATGGAGGCAGGCTGGTGGGGCTCTTCAGTGCAGGTGCAATGTACCACAGGCAGTGAGACAGAGCAAGGGTTGGGAGGGCCCCATCCTCCTCTTGCCTGCCTCAGAGTGTGTGCCCTCAGGCCCTGCAGTGTGAGCTCCCCTGGGATTCCCTCATGCCTGCCCAATTCCGGCTCCACAGCAGCCGGTTAGTCATTGCCTATTAATAATGCAGAGTGACTGAACACCAGGCTGGGGACCCTGCAGATGGACGTGTCTGCTCTCAGGGGGTGGGTGGGGTTTGGGGCAGCTGCCTGATTTGCCTGGCCTACCAGATCTGCCTGGCTGGAAGGCTAGAGAGCAGGGAGGTATCAAAGCTGGGGTGTCTAGCCTGAAAGGCCCTTTATGCCCCTCAGGAGTCAACTCTGAAGCCACATTGAGCCTTTGCTGACACCTTTGTATGTTTTCCTTCACCATGCCTCTCCAGCCATGGCCAGTCTAAGACCTTGTGTGGTCTCCCTAGCTTCCCAGGGTTCCAGTGGCGCTTGCACTGAGATCTGCACGAGCTCTTCACAGGCTGTTTCTCCAGCTGCTGCTTTTGTGGGTTAGTTTCTACCCATTCTGCTGTTCTTGAGAAACTGCCAGGAGCTGGCCATTAAGAACTCTCTTTACTAGTTGACCAGATTAGTTAATCTGGTAAAGATGTTTGCCACCAAGTCTCCATATGGTAGAGAGAGAGAACTGACTCGTCCAAGCTCGTCCCTGACCTATATATGCATGTAAATACATATACACATATGATATATAAATGTAATTTTTAAAAAGTGTCCATTAAAAACAAAAGGAACTTTCTCTGTATAGAGTGTCACTGGACAGTCAGTCTGTGACTCAGGGGACAGGGAGCCAAGATCAGTGCAGGTGATATACCCAAGTACCAGGAGGGATATCACCCTAGGGTTAGGACCCAACAAACCTTCTTTCCAGTCTCCATGGTGAGACTCTGACCACATGGGCCCAGGCTAGAAAAGCACAGTTCCCTCGGCTCTCAGCAGACTAACGGTACATGCCCAGCTCCTACCACCGGTCTGTGTGAAGATCAACCAAGGCAACACAATTCCTCTGGAAAGGAATTATAATTTCATTAAGCTTAACAAAGTGCTGGCCAATTCCCTCTGTCACAGGGCAGGGATGTTATGTGAAGTGGCTCCCTTCCTGTGGCAGACCCTGAGGAATAGGCATCCTGCTCCCGCTGGAGATCCTATTACAACCCCTTGTTAGGAACCAGTCTCAAAATAACCCCACGAAACCTCAGGATGCTTCAGGGATGTGGAGGAGAAGAGAAGAACAACTTACTTTAGTTGGTCAAGAAGCCAGCAACCCTGCCCAGCTTTAGGGCTGATAAAGAAAGAACCTGCGAAATTCTTAGTGCGCAAAGTCCACACTCCCTGCATCATCAGCATAAATGGCAATGAGTCTGTTGCCTGTGTGGCCTTAGAAACCCCTGCAGACCTGAGCTAGGACTGGCTCCTTTAGGGCCAAACTGAAGTCAAAGGATGGGGTTCAACAGGTTCTGATGTGCAGAACACCCCTCTGATGGGTTTTATGCAGTTTTGCATTTATTTTTCTAACTCACTCATTAGGATTCTTAGGATCTGAGTGTTTCTCTTGGTGAGGAGAGTGGGAAGACAGAAAAGGCTCACCCAGTCATCTCAGTTGGTTGGCTGATGAATGCTGGCTTGTGAAGCTATATTGTTCATGCATACATTCGGGCCTCAAAATAGTTTTTTGCATTTGGAGTTTCTTTAATTTTTTTTACATTAAAAAGATTTATTTTTAGGCCAGGCATTGTTGGCGTACTCCTTTATTCCCAGCACTCAGGAGGCAGAGGCAGGCAGATTTCTGTGAGTTCAAGGCCAGCCTACAAGAGCTAGTTCCAGGACAGCCTCAAAGCAATACAGAGAAACCCCTGTCTCGAAAAACAAAACAAAGATTCATTTTTTATTTCATGTGTATAGGTGTTTTGCTGGCATGTATGTGTGTCCACCATTTGCATGTTTGGTGATCCCAGAAGAAGATGTTGAATCCCCTGGAACTGGAGTTAAAGATGGTTGTGAGGTGCCATGTGGGTGCTGGGAACCAAACCCCATCCTCTGAAGAACAACAAGTGCCCTTAACTACTGACTTGTTTCTCCAACCTTACCCACACTCCTTTATTGAAACAGGGTCTTTCTATGTGGCCCTGGCTGTCCTGGAACTCACTATGTAGACCAGGCTGGTCTCAAACTCACAGAGATCCTTCTGGTGCTGCCTCCCAGATATTGGGATTAAAGGCATGTTCCACCATGCCTGGATTTCTCTTTTTTCCTTTTTACGTTTTTATTTATTTAATCTATTTATGTGTGTGGTGAAGCATGTCATGGTGTGTGTGTGTGTGTGTGTGTGTGTGTGTGTGTGTGTGTGTGTGTGTGAAGGTCAGAGGCCAATTTACATGATTTGGTTCTTTTTTTCCACCATTTAGGTCTGGGTTAAAGTTCAGGTTATTGGTAGTCTTGGCAGCAAGCACCTCTCCTGGCTGAGCCACCTCCAGCTATCTCCCTGGTCTACATTTTGAGTTTCATTTACATTTGATGATTCCTGGACTCTAGGCAGGAGGTTGAGCTTGTCCCCACTTAGCAGATGGGGAAGCTGTGGCCCAGAGAAAGCACCTCCCTTTATACTATGGATGAATTTATCATTTTTACTTAACTAATCGGATGCTCAGTCTGCTGGAAAGAGATGGGAGAGCCCAAAGTTGTTCAGCCCCTTTTAAAGATGAAAGTCAGAGCCCTGAGTGGTGACTTGGGAAGCAGAGGCCTGATCTCTAAGATCAAGGCCAGCCAGGTCTACTAATCGGATTCCAGGACAGCCAGGGCTACACAAAGAAAACAAAAACAAAAACAAAGAAAAAGGAAAGAAAGGCAAATTTGTTTTGACAGAAAAATTTTTTTATCAGAAAGGCAAAATTGTTCTGGAAAATAGTAAATGATAAAAGAGAACCTGGGATTTCTGACCTGAAGTCTTTCCCTCCTAAAATTCCTGAAATCCAGAGTTCATCCCTCATGGGAGGGCTGTGACTACTGCCTGTGTCTGGCACAGAACACAAAGTGAGCTTAGCAGGACTGTGATCTCTCCCTCAGCCGGAAGCTGCTTTTCCCTGCTCCCAGCCCTGCTCCATCCTATATCACCCTAAGGGGCTTCTGGGAACTTTTTTTGTGGACTCGTTCTTAACCATAAGCCTGTGGAACCCTTGGAGTATATGATGACAGCAATGTGGTCCAACAGGAGAGAAAACAGGCTGGAGCAATGGCTCAGTGGTTAAGAGCACTGACTGCTCTTTCAGAGCTCCAGGTTCAAGTCCCGACACCCAAATGGCAGCTCACAACCCCCTGAAACTCCAGTTCCAGAGGATCTGATGCCCTCTTCTGCACTCCACTAGCATTGCACTTACATGTGCACGGACATACATGAAGACAAAACATACAATAAATAAGTCTTTAAAAAAGATACTAGTAGCTTAACAGGAGACAAAAATAGCTCATTGGTGCAGTGTTACCTGTATTGTCACTGGACTCAAGAAAGACCATTCAGCCACCCACAAGTTAATGATGCTGTGAGCCCCCTGGGGATGGCTCCTGATAGTGGCACGAGAATTCCCGTTTCCTTTAGCCTTTCTTCCTGGGGCATTTGCTCCATGTGGGTATATATGTGGCTAGGACTTGGATTACCATCCCACCCAGCCTCCCTATACTGAGCTGAGGAGGGGATGGCTGGCTGGTCCATTCAGGTCTTGAGTCCATTGAGCCTCCTCCAGCCAGTCTTCTCGTTTGTGGAGAGGGTGTGGTTATGGACCTGGGCTCATCTTCTGGGCAAGCACGCTACTCATTCCCCTTAACATCCTCAGAACACACTATGTTGAGTGGGTCAGTATGGGTTGGTCATAGATCATCTTCTGTGTCTTGGCGACCTAGCTGTTGTCCCCAGTGCTGCATGGAGAGGAGCAGTCAAGACCTCCTTCCAGAACCTTCTAGGATGTGTTGTGTGTGCCGATGTGTGTGGGCTGATTGTCTGTGGCGAATGGCAGAGGAAATGTGTGATGAGGAAACTGAGGTCTGATGTTTCTTTCTCTGTCAGTCCCTAAACAACTCTGATCCAGTGGCTGCTCCTCACCTCCTCTTCAGTGGAAGGAAGCTTCTTCCTGCACTTCATGGCTCTCTCGCCTCCATCTCTGCTCTTCCCCGTCTCCCCTGCCCTGCACGCCTTCTCACCTGCTAGCTGCTTTTCTCTGGCCTGCTTGGGCAGTGCCTGGCCCCCGACCCTGCCCTTCTAACCTGCATGGGTCCCAGCTGCAGTGGCTGTTCTGTGTGGCATGTGCTCCCTTCTTCCCCTCCTCCCCTGCTGGCCCCACCCCTTCCAGAAGCTTCATGGGGGGGATTGGGGGGCAGGTGTACCAAGAACCCCTGGGGTGGAGGGGGCAGGGGAATTATTCCCCTGTTTCCTGCCTTTACTAACGAACCTGCCATTTTTGTGTCTGGACTGATTTGTCTGAGGAAACAGTTGGGTTTTACTAATCTTAAATCATCCCCCTCTCTGCCTTCCCCAGACACCTTCCTCCACTTCCTCTCCACCCACCACCTCTCCTCTCCTCTCCCTCAACTCCTCCCCACCCACCTGGCTGATTCCTTCCTCAGCGGACCTCCCCATGCTCCCTGTCTCCTGCTAGCCTTTCCCCAGCCCCATGGGTCAGGAGAGGGAGATTAAGGCCATCCTTTCCCAACAGGGCCCTCCACGATTGATCTGAATATAGTCACCAGGCAAATTGAGATTTACACCCTGCCTGGAAGGGGATTCAGGAGGACGTCTTGGGCCTCCACAGTCTGCTCCAAGTCAGACCCTTCTAACTCAGATAGGGCCAAGAAAGGGCAACCTTGATCTTGGCAAAATGTAGTGGGACGAAGAGAGCCCACAGCGTGAGGCAATCCCAGGATGGCGCCCTGGCTTCAGAGGCCAAGGATGGAGACTTCCTGAGGTACTTTGGGACCAGGAGGGGAGGAGTGATGAGTATTGCTGAGCATGGCCACTCATGTGAGGCTCTCTCAGCCAAAGTCCTAGGCTTTGGGGAGTTAGTTTTAGCTGGAGATCCCTGCACTGGGTCACAAGGCAACTTGATGTGGACCTTTGATGACCATGTGTTATGTCTCCTCGGCTTTGCTGAGGTTAGTGGGGGTTCTGGGGACATGCCAAGACTGATCTTTGTTGGAAGCCTGATTAGGTTGAACCCACTTATGGTTAGGAGCTGATTGGCAGCCCAGTTCAGTCTTTTAGGACAGCAGCAGGGGACATGGAGGAAGAGAGTCAGTGCAGCCATGTTGCCCCAGGAAGACCCACTCACCTACCTCACCTTCCCCAACTTATCCCGACCCCTTTATTCTGACCCCTTCTTCCTTTCTCCCCTCTGCCTAGTCCAATCTCTAACCTCGTTTGCATGTTTTTGTGACTAACCTCTCTGACCCTCCCTTTCTACCCAAACCCCGTTTCCTAGCTTCAGGACATGGTGGAGGGGAGAAGAAATAAATAACCATGACCAATCCTCCCCTCAAAACAAGACTCAAAAGTATTCAGACTGCCTCTTCCCAAGCCACCTGTCTCCTCCTGTCCTTGAACCCAGTTCTAGCACAAGGTTTGATGGTTCCCAGGAGGTGGCTTCTTCAGTCTGCCCTCTGCTCAGCCCCACCCTATTCACCATGAGGCTCCAACCAAGCACAAGGGGGGCGCTGTTGGATTCCCCTGATCTTAGGAGTTCTACCCCACCTTCTTGACAATAGAATACTGAAGGTGGCTGGTAGCCTGTGCTACAGATTGGAGTATGGGGTATCATACTGTGTGACTGGCAGGCCCTTACTTTAATACTTTACCTGAAAAGGGGTACTTTTGAAACATATTTGGGGAGCAAGAAGGACTCTAACTTGCAGCTGTGGAAGTACAGGATGGGGCTGACAAAGAACCAGGTCCTTAGTGGCCTGCTTGAATCTCCTAAGTCATAGTCTCCTAGAGAGAAGCGTGTGTTACCTCTGCTATTGGCTCCTCCCCTTCAGTCTTGCTGTGAGTGAAGCCTCCCAGAGCTCCTCTGGGAGACTAAACGCTTCAGGCACCAGGTGAACATTTGCTGAGTAGGGGGAATCAGAGTTGTCTCAAAGGTAGCATCTGCCTTCCCCAGCCCAGTGTCCAGTACCTTTTTAAACACCAGTCACACCCCTGCTCTTGGCATCTTGCTTTCTGGGGGACTGTTTTTCCTTAGGTTAGCCCTGGCCTTACTGTTCCTAGGGGCAGAACAACAAGGGTGCCACCTACAGAGAAGGATGAAGTGTGAGCTGGGAAATAGCATAAGGCCACTCTCTTCTTTGGAAGAAAAACAGTGACTGACCCAGGAATATAATCTCAGCACACGAGAGGATGAGGCAGGAGGATTACCACAAGTTCAAGGCCAGTTTAGGCTTTATAGACTAGTTTAGGGTTTTTAAACCTAAGCTCTATACTAGTTTAGGTTTTCCTGAAAAATGACTCAAAATATCCGGGTAGAACTTGAATGGCAGAGGTAGGAGCCAGCCATAACAGATGTCACGTACCTCCTGTCCTAAGACTTGCAGACATACCTGCATCTTCCTCCTCTCTGTTGTCTCAGCTGCCTCCCCAGCTAAGACTGCAAGACCAGGGAGCCCAGATGGAAGGGCTGGCTGCAAGTGAGTCTCAGCGTTGCTACCCAGGAAGGCCAGGAAGGGAGAGGCTCCTCTTCAGAAAGACACTGGGAGCCACACATGTGCCCACAGTGCTCTGCTGAGAGAGCTGAGGATGTAACTTGCTTTCCCCACCTTTCACAGTGGGGCCCTTCTGAGGTCTCCTAATACAGAGCACCTCCCTGGAGTTGCTTCTTGAGCTCATCCATGCCAGTTTTAGGCTCCCATTCGACATGGGTCATGTAGAGCAGGCCTAAGCCTACCCTGAAACCATCAAATCTGTGCTGCTTCCTCTTCCTCCCTCCCCCTCTACTCCCACTGTTCCTCCTCCAAGACAAGCAGACATAAAAATGGGGGTCCCCCTCCCCCACTGCCCCCTGGTCCCTCCCTTGCCCACCTGTGGCTCTTCCCAGGGCGTTGATGCCAGTTGTCTCCTGTCTCTCCCCCTCCTTGGGCTGGGCAGGTGACCATCTCGGTGGACGGGATCCTGACCACCACAGGCTACACACAGGAGGATTACACCATGCTGGGCTCTGATGACTTCTTCTACATTGGGGGCAGCCCCAACACAGCCGACCTGCCTGGCTCACCTGTCAGCAACAACTTCATGGGCTGCCTCAAGGATGTGAGTAGGGTTTGGAAGGGCTACCACTGACCAGGGATTTAGTATGGGATTATACTGCCGTGGGATTTAGTATGCCTGACCAACTAGCTGCCCCTGGCCTCTGTTCCTTGTGAGTCCATGGTGGGATTGTAACCCTTCTTTAAAACCTAAAGTTATTGGCTCAAGTCAAGATGTCAAACTTTTTGTTTCTTTGGGCCTTGGAACTCCCCTGCCCTCTGAGGATCTTCAGAGCTGTGGCCCCCAAGGAAGGCTGGTGGGTACGAAGGTTGAAGGCTAAAGCCTAGCTCAGTCACATGTCTTTCACTCACTACTCTGTTGTCTTGGCCAAGTCACTTGACCTCATGAGTTGCCTGATGTGTAGATGAAAGGTTGGTTGCTACTTCAGTTTTTGTGCAGAACACGGGAGAATGTTAATATCTACTGGAAGACAGCAAGCAGGGACTGGGGTAGATAGCAGCTCAGCTGACAGGACTCCTGCCTAGCACACGTGAAGCCCATGGGCCCTATCAGAACCACATGAGCTGAGCATGGTGGTGTACATCTGTAATCCCGGCATTTGGGGGTAGAGACAGAAAGACAGATTCAAGGTCAGTATACAGTAAGTTTGAAGCCATTTTAAATCACATGAGACCCTGTCTCAGAAAACAGCAACCCACAGTAGCAACAGTGGCATGCCTTTTTGTCATTGTGAGTGACAGTTGAGTTGGACCTAGGAGCTCACATAAGGGGATGCCTGGCCATTGTGGGGCTGGAGGACAGGACAGAGGCAGCAAGGGAAAGGTGTAGCTCGAGAACAGAAGCCTGAGCCTTGTGGGCTGATGGTGCTGAGCTTGGGGCCGTGAGGATGGGCGATGGCCAATGGCTGCCAGGGAGGGAGGGCCCTGGGTAGCCAGATCCAAGGCTTCTTCTGCTTCTTCACCCAGACCCCTCTCCTCTTTATAGGTGGTCTACAAGAACAATGACTTCAAGCTGGAGCTATCCCGCCTGGCTAAGGAAGGCGACCCGAAGATGAAGCTGCAGGGGGATTTGTCTTTTCGCTGTGAGGATGTGGCTGCACTGGACCCTGTGACTTTTGAGAGTCCTGAGGCCTTTGTCGCATTGCCTCGCTGGAGTGCCAAGCGCACTGGCTCTATCTCCCTGGACTTCCGAACCACTGAGCCCAATGGATTGCTGCTCTTCAGCCAGGGCCGGCGGGCCGGGGCAGGCAGCCACAGCTCTTCCCAGAGGGCTGACTACTTTGCCATGGAGCTGTTGGACGGTTACCTCTATCTTCTGCTGGACATGGGCTCTGGGGGCATCAAGCTGCGGGCGTCCAGCCGCAAGGTCAATGACGGCGAATGGTGCCACGTGGACTTCCAGAGGGATGGGCGCAAAGGTCAGGAGGCCTCTGGACCTTTCCTTCCCTTGACCACTCTTTTATACCTGCCTGATGTCTCAAGCTTTCATTTCCTGTTCCTAGTCTCCTCTCCCAGTCCTTCTTTGGCCCTTCTGTCACTATGATCTGGCAGAAGGCACAGGGCCACTCTTTCTTATTTGTAACAGGAGCAATTACCCAAGGGTCATTGTGGGTGGGAAAGAGCACATTTGAAAATACTAACATAGCACCTAACACAGAGAGATGTCCTGTATCTTGAAGAAAATAACTCTCAAAGCCAGGAGAGGTTGCTCACACCTGAAATCCCAGCACTCCAGAGACAAAGGCAGGAGGATCATCCTAAGTTTGAGGCCGACTAGCGTTACATAGTCAAAACAAAACGAAGAATATAGCTTATCTATATTTCTATATAGCTTTCTAGTCATGGTTCCTTTTTATCCAGAGCCTTATTTCTTTATTCTTCAGTGTCTGGGAGGATTGCTCCTAGGACCCCCAAAGACAAAAATCCACTATGCTCAGACCCCTTATAAAAGACAATGTAGTATTGTATGTCATCTATACACCTTCTACTGGGTGACTTAAGTCATCTCTTGAGTCCTCAAAATGCCTAATAGAAGGTAGACATTGGGGCTGGGGCTGGAGCTGGGAGAGTGCTTGCCCAGCATTCATGAAGCCTGTGCTCCATCCCCAGTACCACATAAACCAGGAGGGAGAGGGAGGGAGGGAGGAAGGGAGAGAGGGAGGGAAAGAGAGAGAGAGAGAGAGAGAGAGAGAGAGAGAGAGAGAGAGAGAGAGAATAAATGCTATATAATAGTGACATAGTAGTTTTGTGATGGTCATTGTCATGTTGTTTGGTGAATAAGGACAGCAGTATCTGTGTGTGTTTAGTACAGACAGTTCTTCCCTTAGACATTACCACCTATTTTGGTTGCATAAATTCAGAACCTGAGTACACAGAAGCTGCCTGACTCTCTGAGCACTAACTGTGGACTGACAGACTGTCCACCTCATTCTGGGCCATCAGAGGGGCAGCGACTAGGCCACTGCACCTGCCCAGCCATGAGAGTTCCAAATCTAGGGACAACTGGTTGGGCTGTACCTAGCCAGGCCTGACCCTGCTTGGCTTCCAGGGTCGGATGACATTGGATGTGTCCTGAGTGGTATGGCTGTGAACTACTTTTCAAAACTGTTGTTCTAGCCGCCCCCTCCTCCATCCTTCCCTTTCAGCCTCCCTCTCACAGGCTCTTGTTTTCTGCCTGCTAATTCTGGTGTGCTTGCCTCCATCTTGTTGAACCCAAATTGATACAAATGAGGCCTGGCACATTATCCAGTTTAAGTGCTTGTCAGGTCAGCTGAATTTTTCTCAGTCCTATAGCTGTCACCACTGCTGGCCTGAGAGTCAGGTGGAGTCACCTCTTTGCTCACAGAGAGGAGGGGGCTGCTGGGCTCCCAGAAGTGAGGCCTTCCCTCACCAGAGAAATCCATGAAAAAAGGACTTTAGCCCCTGGCTCTGCCTCATGACAGTCTCTAGTGTTCCACACAGGTGGTCAGCGATCCTCGGGCTGGAAGTCCATTCAGGTACTTGGAGCATCTGTTCAAACACAGCTTAGACCTCCCCTAGTTTTCCTGAGTTCCCACAAGCCAGTGTTGACGATTGAACCCAGGGCCTGCTCCTGCCGAGCCACACGCTGGACTCCTTTTCTCCTCTTTTATATAGTGTGTTGCTCTGTGTCACAGCATGTGTGGAGAGGTCAGAGGACATTTTGGGGAGCTGGTTCTGGCCTTCCACCTTGCTGAGGCTAGCTGGATTCTGGGTGGTTTTCTTCATCTCTCATCTTGCCATAGGAATGCTGGGATCCTGGGCACATGCAACCACATCTTTTATGTGTGTTCAGGGCATCCAACTTGGGTTGTCAGTCTTGCCTAGCGAGTGCCTTCACACACTGACCTGTCTCCTTGGCCTTCCCCGGTTGCTCTCCACTTTTGATTCTTTTTAGTTTTTTAAATTGTGGTAAGTTGTGTATCACATAAAATATACAGTCTTAATAACTAATCATGATTGTGGCATTGATTGCACTCATGTTGCTGTGCAGCCCTCACTGCCATCAGGTGCCGTTTTCTCATCTTCCCAAACTGAGGTTGTCTCTATTTTTTTTTTTCCGAGATAGGGTTTCTCTGTGGCTTTGGAGGCTGTCCTGGAACTAGCTCTTGTAGTCCAGGCTGGTCTCGAACTCACAGAGATCCGCCTGCCTCTGCCTCCCGAGTGTTGGGATTAAAGGCATGCGCCACCAACGCCCGGCTGTGGTTGTCTCTATTAAACATAAGTTCTCCTCTCTCCCTCTCTTGCCATTTTTCTGTTTGAATCTGACGACTCTGAGACTTTAGGTTAGTGAAGTCACATAGTATTTTTCCTTCCTCTTCTTTTTCCATTTTCATGTGTCTATGTTCATGTTTGCATGTATGTTGGGGCACATGTATGTGGGTGTACATGCATGTAGAGATCCAAGGCTGATGTCAGTAATCATCCATCTTGTTTATTGAGGTAGGGTCTTTCAAGCAAACCCAGAGCTCACAGATATAGCCAGACAGCTTGCTCTGGGCATCCCTGGTCTCTGCCTTAAAAGGCTGAAATTACAGGTGGGCCACCACACCCACTTGGCATTTATGTGAGTTTCTGGGGATTTGAACTCTGGGCCTCATACATGAGGAGCAAGTACATTAAGCACTGAACCATCTCCCCAGCTCCCTTCTTTTTTCTTCCTTCCTTCCTTCCTTCCTTCCTTCCTTCCTTCCTTCCTTCTTTCCTTCTCCCTCCCTCCCTCCCTCCCTTCCTCCCTCCCTCCCTCCCTCCCTCCCTCTGACATAGGACTCTGCATATAGCCCAGGCTAACTTAGGAATTGAAATCCTGCTGCCTTAGCCTTCCTGAGTGCTGGGATTATAGGCACGTGCCACCATAACCAACTTGTGAATTTGTCTTCTTGTCTTTCGGGCTCGTGTTTGTTAAGTGTGAGTCAGAACTCCCTTCCTTTTGAAGTCTGAATTACATCCCAGTGCCATGCTCGCATCTTGTTTATCTGTTCTCCCATCAATGGATGAGTCAGGTTGCTCCTGTTTTGTATTTGGGAGTGACCTGACCGGAGCAGAGGCCAGAGTACATGTATTTCCACTCCAGAGCTCCCCGATCCGCAACACACCTCTTTTCTTCTTTCTTCCTTCCCTCTCATCCAGTTCTTGCTAAGATTCCAGCAAAGACCCAGCCAAAGGATGGGCCAGTCACAGCAGGCTCTGGGGACTCTGGGTAACCCTGCTAGGAGAGGGGTCCTGAAGCAGGTCCTGAAGATACCTTGTCATGAGAGAACAGGCTTGGGGCCACCGCCTGGTGCCATGGCTCAGCTGGTGAAAGCTCTTACTGGTCAGGTCTGATGGCCTGAGTTTGTTCCCCAGATCCCACAGTGGAGGGGAGAACTGACTCCTGAATATCACCCTATGTTCTGCACACACACACATACACACACACACACACACACACACACACACACACACACACACACCACAAAATACACACATCACAACACACACACACACACACACACACATGCACACACCCCACAAAATACACACATCACAACACACACATCACAACACACATATCACAATGCACACATACATCATAACACACATCACAATACACACGTACATCACAGCATATACACATACATCACAACACACACATCACATACACATATCACAGCACACACACATCACAACACACAACACACACACACACACACAGTTGCTGGACACAGTGACACATATCTGTAAGTAGGTAGAAGCAGAAAGATTAGGTCATATATATGAATCTGGTCTATATAACAAGCTCCAGACTAGGGCTACATAAGCAAGTCTCTCTCTCTCTCTCTCTCTCTCTCTCTCTCTCTCTCTCTCTCTCTCTCTCTCTCACACACACACACACACACACACACCGAGAGGTAGTTCTGCAGTTTAAGATTATAATAAAGGCTTTGAAGCTCCCACCAGATCCTAGATGTTTTTTCTAAGGCGACCACTTGTCTCAATCTGTTTTCTGTTGCTGTAACACGAAGTTGGAGACTAGGCATTTGTAATGACAAGTTTACTTGGCTCACAGTTCTGGGGACTGAGAAGCCCAAGGGCACAGTGTCAGTTTCTGGGTAGGCTTTCGTGCTGTCCTAACATGAGGCAAACTGAAGGGCAGGCATTCCCACACAAAGGAGACAAGTTGGAGGGGTTGCCTCACTGTTTAACAGCCTGCTCTCCTGAGAGACCCTCTCATGAGCCTACCCCTGAACGAAAGACAGGGTCGGTGACGACCTAACTAACCACTGTTAAGGATCCCAGGTCCTGTCACTGCAGCAATGGCAGCCAAATTTCAACTTGAGTTTTGGTAGGTAGGCAAGGGGTGTGTTTGGAATCTTAGTACTCAGAAGCCTGAGGCAGGAAGATCACCATGAGTTTGAGGCCAGCCTGGGCTACATAGTGAGTCCTAGAGATGCCTGAGCTACAATATGAGACTGTTTCCAGAATAAAACAAGGGGCTAGAGACAGACCCTCAGTGGTTAAGAGTCTTACTGCTTTTGTGAAGGACTGAAGTTTGGTTCCCAGCGCCTATGTCCAGCAGCTCATGCCCTCCTGTAGCTCCAGCTCCAGGGACCCACTGTCCTTTTCTGGCCTCTGCAGGTACCCTTATGCACACATGGACATATACACACACACAGAGACACATAAGTCAAAATAAAATCTTTTCTTTTTTTTAAAGCAAAGCAAACAAAACCAACAGCTGTCAAAAACAAAACAACACAAAATGACTCTTCTAACTCAGGAGCTCCAGCTTGTAACCTAGGCCCCAGGAGCTAGCTTGCCTGTTCATCTTATCTGATGGCCATAGAACCAGTTCCAGGCAGGCCTGTAGGGCTGAAGGGTGGAAAAGACAGGCCCTGGGGTTCTTGACTGGGACTTCCATTATGTTCCCCCTCTGCTGTGGTCCTTGGGCCGGTTCCCCAGTTTCTGTAAGCCTCACCTGCTGGCTCAAAGCAGGATAGTAAAGGACCAGCTTCCTGGAGTGGCCATGAGACTTCAGGGACATTTGAAGCACTGGCTGCCTAGCACACTGTTGTAAGAGCTGGCTGGGTGTTTGTCTCCAGTAGAGGCTTTAGATTAAATTATTACAGTCTCCTCCAGGTTCTCTGCCTCCAGCTCCCTGTCCGTCCGAGAGGCTGGGGGTGGGGTGATCCAGAGAGTGATCTGACACTTTTAGGGTACAGGAGTCTGAGTGTATGTGCCTCCTGTTCCCTCCTGCAGGTCTCTTTAGGTGGCTAGGAAGGGTCTGTACAGAGGTCTGTAGCACATTACAGCTGGGCAGGGTCTTGACTGGGTCTCAAGCTCCTGGACTCGAGACAGAGGGTAGAGAGGCTAGACCCCAGGGACAAGGCTGTTAGCCATTCTCCTGAGTCTACTGTTAGGTGCAGGATGGAGGGGGACTGGGCAATAAATCCAGGACACCCCTTTCCAGACTGTGACTTCCATTTCCAATGAGGTTCCCTCTCCTTCGGTCCCCAGGCTCCATCTCTGTGAACAGCCGCAGCACGCCATTCTTGGCCACTGGAGAGAGTGAAGTCCTGGACCTGGAGAGTGAGCTGTACCTGGGTGGCCTTCCTGAGGGGGGCCGGGTGGACCTGCCACTGCCCCCTGAGGTGTGGACGGCTGCTCTCCGGGCTGGCTACGTGGGCTGTGTTCGAGACCTCTTCATAGATGGACGGAGTCGAGATCTCCGGGGCCTGGCGGAGGCACAGGGGGCTGTGGGTGTTGCTCCCTTCTGCTCTCGGGAGACATTGAAGCAGTGTGCTTCAGCACCCTGTCGAAACGGGGGCATCTGTCGAGAGGGCTGGAACCGGTTCGTCTGTGACTGCATCGGGACCGGCTTTCTGGGTCGGGTCTGTGAGAGAGGTGAGGCTGGGTTTGGTCTTAGGTGTCCTGTGTCAGAAGGACCCCACTTCCATCCCTGAGATCCATTCCTCTTGAGAGCGCCCCTCAGGCCAGCCTGGCTTTCTCCTAGTAACGGCTCCCTTGTTTTCTCTCTCTCTTCCCTTTCCACTTCTTCTCTGTTCTCCACTCTTGGGGCAGAGGCCACTGTCCTAAGCTATGATGGCTCCATGTACATGAAGATCATGCTGCCCAATGCCATGCACACAGAGGCAGAGGACGTGTCCCTGCGTTTCATGTCTCAGAGGGCCTATGGACTCATGATGGCCACCACCTCCAGGGAGTCAGCCGACACTCTACGCCTCGAGCTGGACGGGGGGCAGATGAAGCTCACCGTCAACCTTGGTAACCACCCCATCCCAGGCCTCCTGGCCTCTCCCTGGCCTGCCTCTGACCTACTCTCCCCTCTGTCTGGAGAAGCTGGTGGTGGCACCAGTTTGGAGATAGGTGGGGTATCTGAGTCCCCAAGGGCTGTGACTCCTCTGTCCAGGCCTCACAGCCTGAACCAATGTCCCTCAGGTCCGATGCTGAAGCCTGATAACCCAGAACACAGCCACACACACCTGTTGGAATGCATCTGCGTGTGATAACTGTCCTCTCAAGTCACTCCTATGGAGTGTTGGTAGCATCTGTCCTGCACACACAAGATGGCACAAACTCATTCTTGTCGGTTGGCACGTTCACTTGCTCATTCATGGGCTTATTCATTATGGAATTGCTTGTTGACACCTGCTAGGTACAAGCCCAAGCTCAGCTCAGCCCAGTGGCAGATATAAGGACCACAAACAGCTGGCCCCTGCATGCAGCCACCCTTAGCTGCTCCACTTAGATTAGAGCTATCTCTGGGATGCTGTGTGCAGGTTCCTGTGTGCACTCTGGACACAGGAACATGCTATCTCACACTTGTCTCTCAGCTTGTGTTCATGGCCATGTCTCATGTGAGTTCTGTAGGTGTTCTGGGAAGATACCAGCTTACCAGGCAGGCACTGTAGACCAGGCTGGCCTGAACTCACAGAGATCCACCTACTTTGCCTCCTGAGTGCTAAGATTAAAGGTGTGTACCATCATTCTTGGCCCAATTATGAAATTTTATGTTGATTTTGCCAACGTAACTAAGCTATTAATGACTGGGGAAGGTGCCTGTGTTAAACCCGGGCCTTAAAGTTTAGGGTTTTGGGTGGTAGTTGTCAGCCTGCTGGCTTTTTCCATCTTGTTATCTTTGCTGTGGCCCATGGGTGAGAACAGGGTCTAGCCTACATATTCCCTGTTGGTCTTCAGGGGCATAAAGGGCATGGTTAGGTTATCTATTAGGCCCTGGATTTTGTGGTCATGATGGAAAGAGAATGCAGAGTTACTCATTTGGTTGGTTTCTAAGGGACTTCTTGTGGGGGCCAGCTATGTGCTAGGTCAGGATCCAGAGCCAGGAGGCTGCCTCACAGATGGCAGTGCAGGGCACCCTCAGTGGAGAGGCCCCACAGTGTCCAGGCTGCTGACACAACTGTCCATGCCATACCAAGAAAGTGCCACACCCAAGGACCTGCCCTGTAGATGCCTTCAAGCCACAGAGGCTAAGCAGAGCACCATGAGTCTGGTCATAGGGGGAAGCAGGGCTCTCCAGATCACCAGAGCTTTGAGCTTTTAAACATTCTTCCGGATTCTCATCCTCACCTTGATCTCTGGAGCATTTCTGGGGTAGATCGTGGACTTTGGGGTGCCTTGTTTAGATACTTGTGTTGATTCCCTCATTGCTCACCTGGCCTTTGTACTCTTAGGCCAAGGATAGGCTGAGAGGCAGGAGTTGGGATGGGAGGCTCTTCGGGTGACCAGAACCTCACTTGGTCTGAGGCGGTACCTACATCTCTGTGATGACCTACAGTCACAGCTCGCTGAGTGGGTGGCAGATGAAAGCTCTGCCAGGGAACACAGCAGTCCTCCCTGCCCAACTATATTCCCTTGGCACTGTCCTAGAAGAGAGGTCCTGTCCAGGGCCCCATGAGTCATTCTGCCTTTCTCAGTCTACCTGGACTGGTTGCATGCATGTGGTCTCACAAGGCTAAGTGCTTGGCTCTGCTGTGGTGAGACTGAACAGGGGAAGCCTGGAGCCTTTGATCCTCAGAGAGAAGACAGATGCTCTGGCTTCCTTGGACAGTACTTGATTCCCTGGGAAGAAGCTGGAGTTTCTTTTGATGGGAGATGGCATCCTTGGCTAGGAAAACTGATCTTGGTGGGCCCCTGGGACCTAACCCTTGGGATCTAACCTCCTTCCTACAGGCTTGCCTTTCTGCCTGTGTCTCATGAATCCCAGTCAGTCAGAATAAGATCCAGAGAGATCTAGTCTGAATGTCCCAGAGTAATGACAGTCACCAGCCTGCACCCTATACCTCCCCATCTACAGAGACATGGGTGCTGAGAGCTAAACTCTAGCATAGGTCATGACAAAGCTGAGACCAAACACATCTGTCTGCAGATTCCTCAGAGGACACAGAGTTGTGTAAGTACCAAATATACTTCAGTGTGGCACCTTAGCCTGGGAGAGGGACCCAAGATGGAGCCAGGTGCAGGGGCCTGCTTCCACATAGAGTCTCCAGTCCAGTCCAGCCCTGAGTTCCTTATTTCTTATCCTGTGAACCACCCAGGGATGCTGGGCTCCAGATAGGCAGCAGCATGGAGGCTGTAGTTCTGTGCGGGACTCCTGCTAAGGAACAAGAGGTTTGGTCTCGATTTGTGGTCTTTGTCTGTAAGGAGGGAAGTCAGAGGTTCCAGGGGAGCCACACAGTTCAGCAGACTCCCAGGCAAGGACTCTCAGAGCAGTCCTGAAGAAGGATCAGAGGTACCAGGGGAGACACTGGAAGGAGAGGCTTCTGTGATGGCCTCTGTAGATGGGGAACCTGTTACTTAAGAGAGGGCCAGAAAGGCTCTGATATCTCCTTCCAGACAGAAGACCCAGTGGACTGGAGAGTGCCTCCCCCAGAAGTTCAACCACAGATCTTACCCCTGAGCAAGACACAATACCTAAGCAGGGGGTCTGGTCTCTGTTCCTAGGGATGCTAGTGTCTCCTGGATGCTTAGCCCTGTTGCAGTGTGGGCTGTTCTTTGCTGCTTACCCTAGGTCTGGCCTGTCCCCAGGAAGTGCCCATGGCATCTCCATGAAGGGCATAGTCTGGGCTTCAGTGGGGCCTGCTTCTTCAGACCCTGCCCACATTCCCTGCTTTTTATTCAGAAGCTGGTGGTGCCCAGAGATGCCCAACTCTGACATGGACACTCTGTCATTGGGCTCTTCTTCCTTAGTGTCCCCCCCGTCCTTCTCACATTTCCCCTTGCTCCTGAGTTTTCACTGGTTTTGCACTTTTAAGCCTTGTCCATGTTTTAAGTCATCAGGAATACACATGGCATGCCAGAGCCCTTTAGCTCCTGGGGCCATGGCTGGACCGTGAATGTATCTATAGGCTGGGAGCCTGAGTGAAGATGGCACCAGGGACAAGTGCAACCTCTCTGTGCAGAGCCTCTTGAGAGAAGAGAAGTGGCTGTGGGGTTGTTTTGTTTGTTTGTTTTCTCTGTGTAGCTTTGGAGACTGTCCTGGCTCTCCTTCTGTAGACCAGGCTGGCCTCAAATTCACAGAGATCCGCCTGTCTCTGCCTCCCTAGTGCTGGGATTAAAGGCATGCGCCACCACTGCCGGTGTGGCTGTGTGTTTTTGAAGCTCCTTGCATGGAGCTGGAAGCTGGATGATGTTTTCACCCCAACCTCCCCCTCAGAAGTGAGTTAGACCAAGCCAGGAGACCATGCTCTTTCCTTTCATCCCTCTCTCTATAGGCTGTTTTCTCCCCATCCATCCCATCCATGTTCACACAGCATGCCTGTCTTTGTGTCTGACATCAGTGTGCCCATCAATTCCTGCTCTGAGGCTCTGGCTGCTGACTAATAGGTTACTGGTTATCACTCTCTGAACAGCATTTTGGGGAATGTGTATGGAAGAGCTGCTTTCTCCAGTCTGCTCTCCCCGCTTTCCTTTGGGAGGGGCCTGCCCCCCCATACCCATCTTCAAGAGGCATCACTGCAGAGTAGGCTGGAATTTCACCTCTTCTCTGGACAGATGGACACCCTGACACTCCTAGTACACCCTGTCCTCCGGATGGGAAAGTCAAGCTCTTTGCTTGGACCTGCTCCCTTACAGGAGACTGACCTGCTCTTCCAGCCCCCTTTTTTCTTTTTTGGACCCTTCATTGGTGAAGACTCTGCTGGCTTGGAGAGAGAGCCCCTGGGACCTGACTCCAGGGCCTGGCACCCTCCCCCCTCATCCTGACCAGCCTCCTCCCCTCTGTTCCTGGCTCCTCCTCTTTTCTCTCTGCCCTACTCAACCTCCTTCTCCTCACTGTGACCCCTCACTCCCTCTTGTGTCTGTCCTTTGACCTGCTGCTGTTCCCTTGGTGCCCAGGCTGTGGCTCAGGGTCCCTGTTGCTCCCCCCACTCTGCTGTGGTTGATAACGCGTGTGGCGCTCAGCTGTACTGCCCGAGGAGCTCATGACCCTCAGAGCCACAGGGGGTATCTGTTCACTACCACTGCAGGAACCTTCCCTGGCCAACGGATGCCAGTTGCATCCGGGGCTGTCGGGCACATGGGTAGAACTTGTTGGCGGAGAGCCCACAGGAAGTCAGGGCATCACTTTTAAGCAGAGTTAGAGACTATTTCCAGAATGACCAGGACCATACCAGGGTACACCCTCACCCTGCCCTAGCCTCTCAGCACTGAGGAAGAGAAAGAGGTCCAGGCTCAGAGGGTTCTGCCCAAAGTCACACAGTAGGTGTCTGTAGGACTGAGGTGAGGATCCAGTGCCCCTCCCTAGCCCCAGGCAGTCCCATCACTCCAGCCTGGTCAGGCTTTGGGCTCATGAAGTGATATGGCACCCTAAAGGCATACTAGAGTTCAGATGACCCAGGGCTCTGTCCCTTTGAAAGGGCTGGCAGACTCCCACCAACCATTGATTAGAGGTCTTAGAGCCCTGGGATGTTGTATTTGTCTAAATCTGGGTTTTCTAACCATGGGATACCCTTCCAGACTTGAAACTGGGGGACAGCAATGCTAGGCCCGGGTAGGATTGGGGGCCTTTGCTTGCTAGTGACTTGCATTGGGCCTAGAAGTCACATTTTGCAGATTTTGGTGCCCCTATCTGAGGTCTTGGCTCCTCTTTAGGAAAATTGACAAAATATTAGTTTTTCAGGGTGGAGGAATACTTTGACCCCTAGTGGTAGCTTGGTGCCCCCAGGGCAGGGACAGATAGAAAGAAGGTTCCTGTAGGGGTGGTGCCAGCCTCTGGGGCTTTGGGAGGTATATGACCTTAGGAAGGGGGCCCTGGGACAGACCCCTCTTTTGAGCTCAAAGCTTGAGGAGTGACATGTCACACCTGAGCTCTAAGCAGGGTGTCATCCCAGAGCAGGGGATGCAGGGACCCTGGCCTTCCCTACCCATCTCCCTCCCAGGGATTGGATAGATATGGGGTCGGCCAAGCCTTCATCCCCTGGCAATCCCCTGTACGGCTGGGATTCCCGAGGTGCCCGTCTCCCTTAGACATGAGAGGCCTGGGCCCCTCAAAAAAGGGGAACACAAGCCCTCTTCCTACTACCTGACTGCCCTGCCTCTTGGCTTTGGGGAGGGTTGAAGCCCTCTTGGGGGCAGGAAGGACAAGGGTCCAACTGAGGAAGGGGAAAGGGCACCTGGGCACGCGTGGTCCCCAGAAAGTGGCCCTGGAGGGAAACCCTGCCTGCAGATACCCCCTCCCTGTGAAGGATGTAAAAAAAAAAAAAAACAAAAAACAAAACCAAAAAACCTTGTTTTGCCTTTTTTTCTCCCTCCCCCTCTGCCCACCCCATGGCCCCCCCAGACTGCCTGCGCGTCGGCTGCGCACCTAGTAAGTGGCTTCCCTCTTCTTCTACAGAGACCCGAGGGGTCTGGGAGGCTGGGCATTGGGTTTAGGGAGAAAGGGATGGAGGGAGGGGGAGGGGTAGTTTTATTACTGGCTTGTGAGGCGATTGGCCAGGTGTGTGGGGAGGGGAGCAGGCATGGGGCTGGGATGGGGAATTGTGGAGGGCACAATGGATAAAACGAAGCAGAACCAGGGAGAAGTAGTTGGTAAGGATATTTATGGATTCTGGGAAGGGGGGGGGGGGACAAGACACCTTGTCTCCCAAGTCAGCAGCAGGAGGCAGAAACGTGCAGCTAAATGACAACTGCTTCAAGAACACAAAGCCTGGAGACATAGTGATGCGTCTCCACCAATGACCACAAGGAGGCAGGCGAGGCACATGGGAAAGGCGACTTGGGCAAGCCTCAAAGTCTAAAATCTTTATTGCCTGAGTCTGCAGAGTTCCTGTCAAACTCAGGAATCAGAAGGAGAGCTGATGTCTCTGCCCCTGGGCTAGTGCTCAGTCTCAGAGTTTCTGCAAGGTGTGTCTTGTAGTCAGATCACCTAAAGAGTTATGGGCATGGAAGGCTCAAGTAGAGAGTTTGTGTGTTCAGTGTCCCTTGTTTTGTGTGGTCGTGGCACAGTGTGTGCACACACCTGAGGCCTTTTAAGGTCAGCACCCTGAGCCCCAGGCAGACTGAGCATTCAGGATCCAGGGGTGGCTCAGAGGTGCTACAAATCCCAGCAACATCTGACAGATGTGTGTGCTTGTCGACAACCCCACTGTCAATAAATGGTCACAGTTTCCAAGAAACAGAACGAGTCTGTGGCCTTGCAGGCTCGTTGAGTGCTGTGAAGGGACAGCAGTTCCAGGGTGTAGAGTTAAACTGGAGTGTACAGAGAAGTGACAGCTCCCACTGAGCTGGTTGTGGATGTGGAGGGGAGCTGTAGGTGCCCCTCCTTTGGGGGGTGTGGTGTTGGGAGTGTTAGGTTTGAGAACTCAGCTGCTAGTGTCACACAATATAGGTCCTTAGGAGACAAGGGAAAGGCGTGTCTGTTAAGGGCCACCGTTCACGCCATATTCTATACAAATGGAATCCTTTGCAGTCACACAAAGTGACAGGGCTGGATGGATTAGGTTTGTGACCCCAGGTGTAAGGTGTCCCCGCATGCACTCCAGGTGTGAGGCGAGGAACAGTCACACTGACATGTGGTCGAAGTTGAGCGTACACATGTGCAGGTGGGCTCGTTGTGCCTGGCTGATGACTGAAGCTGTCTGTGACCGCGTGTCAGTGCCGTGCTCACTCCCCCCTTGGTGCTGCAGGTAAAGGCCCTGAGACACTGTTTGCGGGGCACAAGCTCAACGACAATGAGTGGCACACAGTGAGGGTGGTACGTCGTGGCAAGAGCCTGCAGCTGTCTGTGGACAACGTGACTGTGGAGGGTAGGTGGCCTGGACCCAGGGTGGTGGACGTATTTCTAGTGACCTGTGCTTGGTTTGTAACCACTGCCTGGGTTGTTACTTCTAGGGAAGTCATTATGATGGGTCTGGGCCCAGGGACCATTTCAGCTCCCAACAGGCAGCATCTTCGTGGAAGTTTGTTTGTCCTTCACTGACTCCTGTAGCTTCTCCCAGAGTGGTGGGATGTTAGCACTGGCCCAGGACATCTACTGATGTTGCTTGCTATGGCCCTGTGTCAAGGAGATGGTGTTTCTGGGAACACAAGACCCCATGCCAGAGGTGACCCTGTGTTTGTGCACTAAGTTCCTCTCCCTCACACTGGTCTTATGTCCTGAGCAGGACAGATGGCAGGAGCCCACACTCGTCTGGAGTTCCACAACATTGAGACTGGCATCATGACAGAGCGGCGGTTCATCTCTGTGGTACCCTCCAACTTCATCGGGCACCTGAGTGGGCTGGTGTTCAACGGTCAGCCCTACATGGACCAGTGCAAAGACGGGGACATCACCTATTGCGAGCTTAATGCTCGTTTTGGTCTGCGTGCCATTGTGGCTGATCCTGTCACCTTCAAGAGTCGCAGCAGCTACCTGGCGTTGGCTACCCTCCAAGCCTATGCTTCCATGCACCTCTTCTTCCAGTTCAAGACCACAGCCCCTGATGGGCTTCTGCTGTTCAACTCAGGCAACGGCAATGACTTCATTGTCATCGAGCTGGTCAAGGGGTGAGGGGCTGGGCATTGTGGTGATGTCCTCTTGCTGGTCCAGATACAGTTCCCTGGCCATTGGGAATGTTCAAGGCACCCAGACCTCAGGTCAAGGATTCACATCCCTAGTCATCAGCCAGGAGGGTTCCTCCTCAGCCAAGGTGGAGAAGCCGAACCCTGCTTCCAGGCTGCTGGTTCCTCAGCTGCTTCCTTGCTAGGGTCCCCAGTTACACCCTTCTCTGGCCCCTGGCCTCTCTGTGGCAGAAGTAAGCCCAGTCATTCTCTTGCCCCGGAAGATTGCACCCCCAAGCAGCTCAGACTCTGCTTCTGGGTGACCCCAACTATATCACCCAAACTCCCCCCTCTGTCTAGTCCTCTTGGGTATCAAGAGCAAGTGCGTCCGTGAACTCCCTGGGATAAGACTTCATGTCATAACCTTTGTTCCTTCCTGTGGGATCTCTTCCTCCAATCCTCTGTCCCAGGCCCCTAGTTCTCTGCCAGCAGTAGCGCCTCCTCTCCTGGCATCTCAGCGGTCCCCACCTGATCTACTGTTTCCTCCCTACTGTGGGGCAGGTACATCCACTACGTGTTTGACCTGGGGAATGGCCCATCCTTGATGAAGGGAAACTCAGACAAACCGGTCAATGACAACCAATGGCACAACGTGGTGGTGTCCAGGGACCCCGGCAATGTGCACACATTGAAGATCGACTCCCGCACTGTCACCCAGCATTCCAATGGTGCCCGAAATCTGGATCTCAAAGGTGGGGCTGGAGCCTCTGGAGAAGGCCAGCCCTAACCCAGCTCCCCTTCTCCAGCAAGATCACCCCCACCCCCTTGACCCACTGCAAGGGGTCAAGGCTGCTTCTCCTCCTTCTCCCCAACCCTCTTTCCTGTTCTACACTGTGTCTGGCTGATGTTTCTCACCTGGGTCTCACTGGGCTCTGTGAAGCCCCCTTACATAGAGCACTGGGCAAACCATTTCCCACTAGGGTCCCACCTTCTTCAGTGACTCAACAGCAGTCATTGAGTGGACATTGCTAGACCCCAGAGTAGGTGGCTGAGAGGAAGAGGAGGAGGAGAGAAGTAGAAAGGCATAGGAAGAGAAGGGGGGGGGAAGGAGATGGCAGACTGGACATTGGAACAGGACACGTGAGGCCTGCAGCAGATCCAGAGCCAGCTGGGATCCATGGGGCCTCTGGGCACTGCCTACAGCATCCCTTAGCTCTGCAGGGCCCCGTGTGTGTCCATGTGACCCGAAATGTCAAAACTTGGGGAAGATCTTCAGAGACTAGTGAATTCACTTCCTGAATCCCCCAGACACACTAGCTTGCACGGCATTGCTGTGAATTCTCTTTGCTCCCAGGAGAGGGCGGTGTGGTACAGAGAATCGGCCGTGGCAGCCGACCCAGGAACTAGACTTCAGTTAAGATGGTCAGGACTTCCCTTGTAGGAGAATTAGAGTTCATGTGGGAAATTAGGTATCTCTAAGGAAGACTTCTTTCCAGAGTTTCCCAGTTGTCAGGAGGACTTTGGAGGAGAGAAGACTGCTGAGTGGGGAAAGACCTGCAGTTCTGGGAAGGAGAGAGCGGGGGTGGAAGGGATGTAAGGCTGTGCATCCATGAAAGGCCCTGATTATGGGCCGGAACTGGAATCCAATGTGTGGGAGAGCATGGAGTGGGTCCCTCCAGCTGCCCCGGCCCCAGCCCTGCCATAGGCGTCTGGGCTTCTGAGGGAGAGGAGCAGACAGATGGCAAAGGGAAGGGAAGAGGAATCTGCAGGTCGTTGTATCTGGTAGGGATACCATGAGCCTTTCAGATGTCTGGGAGGATCCGGTGGTGGGAGGCCAGCATCCTGGGAGGGGAGTAAGGACCACAGTGGAGGGTGTTGACAGCATTCCCTTTGCAGGGGAGTTGTACATCGGTGGCCTGAGCAAGAATATGTTCAGCAACCTGCCCAAGTTGGTGGCCTCTCGGGATGGCTTTCAGGGCTGCCTGGCCTCTGTGGACCTCAATGGGCGCCTCCCAGACCTCATTGCTGATGCCCTGCACCGCATAGGGCAGGTGGAGAGGGGCTGTGATGGTGAGTACGGGGCAGGGCTAGCTGTGGCCCTGAAGCTTCTCGGGTCTTGCAGAAGCCTGTCCCATGAACTCTGGGACAAGGAGGACAGGCAAGGGATGAGTCACATACTGTCCTTGTTGTCCTCCACCCTGGCCCAAACCTAGCAGTCTTTGAGTGTCCTTGTTCCTATCCCACCCCAGCACTGTGTTCAGTGTCTGGCCCTTTTAGTCTTGTGGACCAAGGGCAGAGGCTCTGTGCCTTGCTGTGGAACTTCTGCAGCCCCTGGGGATGTGGTTGAGCAGAGGGCATTTCTCGTTTCTGCTCTTTCCAGGCCCCAGCACCACCTGCACCGAAGAGTCTTGTGCCAACCAGGGCGTCTGCTTGCAGCAGTGGGATGGCTTTACCTGTGACTGTACCATGACTTCCTATGGAGGCCCTGTCTGTAATGACCGTGAGTGCCTGCAGGGCTGGTTCCTGGGAGTTCCCACCCCTATTCCCAGCCACAGGAACTGCCTGGGAGGGAGGAAAGAGGGGTTTTGCTTCCTTCTGTTCCATCATTACAGAGACTACAGGGGCTAGTGGTTGCTGCCCCTCACTGCTGCCTGAGTCTCTGGAGCCATCTATTTATTGTCAGGTGGCCTGTCCTGGTTCCTTAGACATAGGCCCTGCTGTTCCCTCTTTATCCTCCCAACTCAAGAATCCCAGCTGCAGGTTGTCCTTTTGAGCCACAAGGTCAGTCCCTAGTGCCCTCCCTTGCATATTGTTGAGGCCCCTCCCCAGAGATAGCAGCTTTGGCAGCATTTTCCAGTCCCCAGTGGTTGGTGGCCATCAGCTGGTTAGCGCTTGGCAGAGGGAGGACAGCTGGGTCAGACATGGGGGTATAGGGGTGTGTGGAGGCTTTGACCTTTCTGATGACTGGGGATGGGGTGTGTAGATAAGCAAAGTGACATCAGAAAAGACCCCCCCCCATACATACACAGGAGGATAAAGCTGCCCTGCTTTTCAAAGACAAAGTGGAAGTGAGCCAACAGGGCCTGGAGATGCGTAGAGGTAGTTACAGCAGGCTTAGGTGAGACCTCCTGCCCGTCTCCTCGCCACTCATCTGGATCTGCATCATCCGCTAGGAGTCCTGAGCCGTCCCAGGGGATGAGGCTCTTGGGTGGCTGTTGGTTTTCCCTTTGGTAAAATGTCCCAGCCCCTCTCCCTGCCACCCACTGCCTTGCATTTCCTGGTTATCAGGTGTGGCCATCTGTCCCAGCTCTGTCCCCCAGGAGTTTCATCTGACCCATTTGTCCTGTGTGCCTCCCTAACTCCCAGCCAGCTCAGGACCACCTCAGCCCTGCTGTGTGTTCTACTTGGTTTTAGTTGGCACAGACCTGATCACCCTAACCCTCCCCACTGACAGTTTGATGCCACCTGCAAAGCCCTCCCATTCAATCCTTCACCAACCTTCCAGTCACAGGGGGTCAGTGGTTGAGTTCTGCTAGAACCTGGGGTCCCTTGACTCTGATGGTTACTCCTACTGTACATGGGATTCTGGGAATGGCAGTGATACCCATGTTGGTTTGTCTTGCTCAGGATATAGGGAATCTGGGCTAAGTATGGCTGCTCATGTTCACTACTGGGCTTCAGGAAAGGGCCTAGAGCTGGAGGCAGAGCTGTGTCTAGAGAATTGCTCCTCCTTTGGGCAATTAGGGAATGTTCTCTAGGTTTTAGGTTTGTAGACAAAAGGACTCCAGAGCTGAGGGGCCAGCCTCACACTTTGAAGTGGAAGTGTTGTCATTCCAAGCCCCTGACTGTGTATCTGGTGGTATTGCCTGAGCAAAGCTGTGGGACTAAAGGAAAGGTGGGAGTGGCCGGGCGATGGTGGCGCACGCCTTTAATCTCAGCACTCAGGAGGCAGAGGCAGGCGGGTCTCTGTGAGTTCGAGGCCAGCCTGGTCTACAGAGTGAGTTCGAGGCCAGCCTCCAAACCAATGCAGAGAAACCCTGTCTTGAAAAACCAAAAACCAAAACAAACCAAACCAAAAAAATAAAAAACCCACTCCCCCCAAAAAAAAACACAAAAAAAGAAAAAGTGGGTGAAGCCTGGAGCACCCAGAGGGCTCGGTGCTGTTCTGAAGTAGCCAGTGCTGGTTGGAAACTGGGTGGGATGTCAGTCATGCTCCCTTCTCTTGGGGCCTCTCCTCTGTCTGGATGTTCATGCTAGCTCCATGTCTGCTTCTTGGAGCCCTGTACAAATGTACACCACGACACAGAAATGAACAAAGAGATTATGGGCAAGGTGGCAGGGCAGAATCGGCCCTCTGAGGGTGTTCCAAGCTGTCTGGACGGAGCCAGACTAGGAGGAAGAGAGGCCTGACCTTCAGGATAACCTCTTCCTGCCTTTTACCTCAGTTTCTCCATCTGTGTTATGAGGGGCTTGAGGGAGCTCTCAAGAGTCAACTCTGGCAGACCAAGAAAAAAGATCAGTTGGAGAAGGAGGTAGAGAGCATGGAAACAGGACTATTCAACGAGAGAAGAGAGGAGAGCAATGTGCACACCGATGCCCCTGGGCTCCTGCTGTCTGAGGCAGTTTCTTGCCTTTCCCAGGCTGTTAGTCTCTCACCATGGCTGCTTCTCCACCTCTCCTCATGCCTGTAACTTCTATTGATCTCTTGCGCACCTCCACTCTCTCTTCTTCCTTACCCTCTGTGTCTATTTCTCTCCCCAACACCCTCAGCACCACTCTCTCCAATTCCCACTCACCAATATTGATTGGCCTGTAGGCGGTTTCCCTTCCTCTCCTCTCACCACCACCAGCTCCTCCCTCTCTCCCCTCTGGGGCCATAAATTTTCTGCCTGCTTGGAGCTGTGTCAGTCTGGACTCTAGAGCCAGGGGCCCAAGGATGGGAGAGAGTGGGCAGATGGATAGGACCTCATGGAAACCCACCCTATTCTCTCTCCCCTCTTGTGGGGCTATGCACCACTTGACGCCTCCTCTTGGGTACACCCAAGGTTGGTCTCCACTTTCGAAGGGTGTGGGTGTGTGTCGATGCTCCCTCACCCCATCTAGCAAGGTGGGGAGGTGCTGTCCTGAGTACGCTCTCTCTCTCCTCTCTCCTCTCTCTCTCTCTCTCTCTCTCTCTCTCTGAAAAACAGAGTCTCAATATGTACCCCAGGCTGGACTCTACTTGTGGCAGTTTTTTCTGCATCAGCCCAACAAGTGTTGGGATTCTAGACATTAGACCCCAACCTGGCTTGTCTTGGGTCTTGACTGTACCCATGAGCTCAGAGATCACCATGACAATTTTGCACCAAAATGGGATCTGGAATCAATAAATAGGAGCCATTTTCCCTGCCCACTCCTCTTCTAGTCACCTTTCCTTTCTGCTCCCTTGCCCCTTGTCCTCAGTTCAGGGTCCCCTGTGCATCCTTCCCTTTTCCTCATCTGCCTCCTGCACTGCACCCTCCTGCTTGTCCAAGCAGGATGATGTGAGTGCGAAGGCTGCATCCAAATGGGAGGAAGGGATTTTTATCTGCGTGTATCTCTGGGGCCATGACAAACACTTCCAAACCCACCCCCAAGTTTGGAGAGCAGAGATCCCAGTGTAAGGGTATAAGGATGCTTCCTAAGAGAGAAATGGTTTCTTCAGCTGGATGTCAAGGGACCCACAAGGTTTTGTCCTTCCCAACAACTGTCTTGGAGAACCCTGGGGAGGTAGGGGCTGAGACTAGGGGACTGAGAAGTGGGGAAGGGAGGAGGAAAGGAGAAGGGCCTTGTGTAGGGGTAGGTAAACACCTTGGCAGGTGTGTGTGTGTGTGTGTGTGTGTGTGTGTGTGTGTGTGGAGAGAGAGAGAGAGAGAGAGAGAGAGAGAGAGAGAGAGAGAGAGAGAGAGACTATCCAGTGCCTTTGGATACGTTGTTTTTAGGAGTATGGATGATTGTCTCTGAGGGTGAGTTTCAAGGGGTTGGGAGTGTGTGTTGGCCTTCCATCGCCTATAATCAAACATGTATGTGTATCTGTGCACATATGCCTCTGTAAGCATCTGGGATGCCAGTATCTGATCACACACATGCACAAATGTCTCAACTGTGTGCCTTCCGGCACACTGGTGCCTATAGGGACGCGTGGGTGTTTTCATACCCGAGCTTGTCCACAGCCCAGCGTGCACATGTGTTCCAAGGGGTGCCGAAGAGGGCTGTGGCCACATCTCTGCGTGCTGGACCAGCAAGCACTTTTGGGGCTCGTCCAGATGGGGGAGGGGAGGGGAGGGGAGGAGGAAGAGAGCTGCTTCTCTTGCAAGCCTCAGTCCTGTTCAATTATTCAGCAGGGCCCCTTCTCCAGGAGGGGGGGTGGCAGTGGTGGTGATGGTGATGGTGGAAAGCGCGCTCCCGAGAGCGGGGGAGGGGTGGGGCGCGTGCATAGGAGAGGCGAGCGCCGAGCGGGCTAACCAGGTGCCACGCCGCGGAGCTGCCCAGCGCCGCCCGCAGATCGGGAGCCGCTCGGGTCCCTACGCCCTGCCCCCCCCTCCTCCTGCGCCTTCCCTCCCCTCCCTTCCTTCCCTCTGTCCCTCCCTCCCTTCCTCTGTCCCTCCCTCCCTCTCCCTTCCAGCCCTCTCAGCCTCTGCAGCAACACTCCGCTGCCTCCATCTCTCCGCCGGAATCTCGCAGGCTCGCGCCTTTCCTCTGCTTGGCCCCGCTCCCCTCTTCTCCTCTCCCCTCCTCTCCTCTCCCCTCACCCCCCATCACCCGGATTTGCTTCCCTCCCCCTCCTCCCTCCCCCCTCCCCCGGCCGCTCCCTCCTTCCTTCCCTGGCCTCCGTCGGGCGGCAGCGGCGCCGAGTCGGTTCCGCGGTGCTCGCGCTTTCGGGGGAGCCGGGCCTCGGTTCCTTCTGCGCACCCCATCTCCCGCCCCGCTGGGTTTTTCTGCAGGATTTCCCTGCCGTCCCCTCCCCAGCACCATGCCCCCACCCGCTGGCCGCTGACGGTCCTCTGCGCCGGCCCGGCCCCAGCCTGAGGGGGGACCCCTAGCCGCCCGCGATGGACCCAGGCGCCCCGGACCTTGGCCTTCCCGCTGCGCGCACCCCGGATTCCCCGGCGGGATCCAGTTGATTTGCTTGGCTCCGGACTGAGGCTCCGGCTCTGGTTTTCCTTCGCTTCATCCCTCCCCCCCTCCCGAAGCTAGCCGCCGGAGGGGGGCTTCGCGGGGCCGCGCAGCCCCGCGTCCCCGCCCCCGGCCATGGGGCTGTGAGGTGGCCGCCCCCGGGCCGAGATGCCCCCCGGGGGAAGCGGGCAGGGGGGGTGCCCGCGCCCCCCCCCGCCCTGGCCGGGCCCCTGCCGCCGCCGCCGCCGCCGCCGCCGTTGCTGCCGCTTCTGCTGGGGCTGCTGCTGCTGCTGGGGGCGACCGAGGGGGCCCGGGTCTCGTCCAGCCTCAGCACCACCCACCACGTCCACCACTTCCACAGCAAGCACGGCACCGTGCCCATCGCCATCAACCGCATGCCCTTCCTCACCCGCAGCGGGCACGGTAAGTGGCGCCCAGGCGCCAGCGGACTGGCCCAGGGGTCTCGGGTGCACCGCCCAGGCTCCGGGAGCCCCAGGGCCGCACCCCGACAGTACGCTCCCTCGTGGAGCTGGGCTTTGCGGTGGAGCCCCTTCCCCTCCCATCTCCAGCTCCCATCGTGCCAGCCCCACCCTCACCTCCATCTCTCCATGCCTCTCGCTCACCCTCATCCCCTTCCTCACCGCTTCCTAGCTTCACCTGTACCCCCCTTCTCCCCGTGTGCTTTTGTTAGCCTCTTCCTCTCCCGGAGCCCCATCACCTGCCTGCCCTTTCATCCTTTCCACGCGTCCTCCTTGAATCCCTCTTCCCTATCACCTCCGTTCATCTGTCTCACCTCCACCTCTGCCTCACCCTCACCTTCCCGTGGCTGGGCTGTTACCTCCTTCCTTCCACCTCTGTCCTTTCCCACCACCTCTCAAACAATCCCTCAGGCTAACGTCCCATCATCTGCACCCCCTCGGCCCCCCATCTTTGGGAACTACTCACCCTCATTCCTCATCTCTGCTCTGCTTCTGCTGGTGACCCTCAGTATGTCACCCCTGGAGCCTCGTCCCTCTGTGCTCTCACCTCCAGTGTCAGCCCTGTAACCATCCACTCATTTTCATTGCTACCCCAGCCCCTGGTAACCTTCCCCTTCCTTCTTAAACAGAGCCGGTTACTTTCCACTCTGGCTCTCATCACTTCTCATTTCCACACTTTCCCGGGTCAAGTCTCAGGCCTTCCTTCCTTCATGTCTGAGACCCTTCCCCCAGGATTCTCAGTCGGCCATCTCTTCCCAACTCTGTGCCTGTCGCCTGTCTCTGTCCCTCAGACTCCATGAGCCTGTGCCCCACAACATCTATGTTGGGTGCCCCGTTTCCTGCCCCACCTGCACGCGTAGTAGCTTTTGTTCCCGGCCCCTTCGCATTCCATCACCTCCCATTAGTTTATTTATTACTTCCCTGCTCCGTCCTGCACCCCAGCTGCCACCTCTCCCCCAGCAGCCCCATGTCTGTGCCTCTCCTTCCACATTGTGCCTGCTGGGCCCCCATCTCCTCATCACCTTTCACTTGGGGCTCCCTTCTCAGCCTCCAGCACTTCCTGTGTCTGAAGCCTGATAACTTCCACTTGTGGACACTCTCTCCATCTCTGTCCCCTGTCACCTGGGCACTCTGGCCCTCCATGCTCTGTCACATTGGCTCCTGACTCACTGCCTCTCACTGCCTTCATTAGTTCCCCCACTGTGCAGCGTGACCTCCCTTCTGAGTCCTTCCAACCCATCTGCTCTCATTCTTGGCTCCTCATTTCTGACTGCCCTTCACCTTTCATGTCCAGCTCCGTTTTTGTTCCTCTGTCACCTTCTTCACCCACACTGCTGTCCTGTCCCATCCATTCCCCTCGCTGCCGCCCATTTCTGCATGGTATGTGCTTCCCACAATTGTTCTTCCTCATCTCTGTGTCCCCATGTCATATCCGGTCTCTCAACTCCCCCACCCCACCCCAATATGCCACTACTTTGTTTCATCCATTCCCCAGGAGTAGTCTCTTCAGACTGCACCTGTGTTCCTTCATAGTCTCTCCTCTCTAGTCCCTGTCTCAGCTGCCATCCCTGCCCCATGCATTACTCCCCAGTTTCTCTTCTCCTGTAACCTCAGCCCCACACCATGCTCCTGCTCTCAGCTCTGCTTCCCCAGGATCTCTCTGCCCTCTTCATTTGCCCCCTGTCCTCCTCATTGTTCTCTTCTGGCTTTCCTCAGGCCCAGTGTTGCTTCCAAAGGCTCAGACAGAACATGGTCATTCTAGGCAACAATGAGAGGCACAAAGAGTGAGCTAGGAAGGGTTGGGCTCAATGGAGGGGTGCCCTGTGTGGTGAGGAGGAGTAGGTATGGAAGAGGAGAGTGAAAGAGAGAAGTGCTGGCCCAGGAATGACGGGCAGGTGGGGAAGAGGGCCCAGGAGCTGGCAAGGAGCAGGAGCCAGGCAGAGGGAGGGAACAGGAATGCAGGTTTTTCTGGATTGTGTAGGATGCTTTATCCCTCTACAGTTCTAGATCTCCCAGAAGGTTCTTGTCACAGCCCCTGATGCTCCAGGGATACAGGTCAAGATAACAGGAATCTGAAAGAACTATATCATGTTGGCATGAGCATTGCCTTGGGGTGTCTTCCCAGAGTAGGAGGAGTAGAGGATGAGATGGAGGGTGGCCTGGGACAGTGATGGAGGCAGTAGGGAGGCTGTGAGGGATTCGGGGAGGAAGGAAGGGGCTAAGGGAAGCTAGAAGAGGAAGAAGCATGCTGTCATGACTGATCCCATCTCTGTTCACATTACCTATGGGGAAGATGAGAGAAGCAGCTTCCCTTGGGACTCCTCTAAGGGTTGAAGGCAGGTTTCCTCCTGCTCCAAGGTTCCCTAGTGTGAGGACATCTCTCTTCATGGACACCTTATTCTCTGCTTCTCCACTGAGTCTCTCCTTGCCTTTCCTCCCTCCTCACCGCTTCCCCACTGTCCCTCCCATCCCCCCACCACTCTTGTTACATAATGTCCCTACCCACCTGCCAAACACCATTGACACTTCTGCACCTGATGTCACTGTGGGATATGGGGTGACCACTGGGACCTAAAATGGATGAAGGAGATGACACCTTTCTGGTCTTGAACCCCTTTGTCCAAGTCCTGGCTTCTGAATCCTTGATGAGGTCTCAGTTCCTTCCTGGTTCCCCTGGGAGCCAGCAAAGACTCAGTCCCAGCTCATTTCTGGATCCGTAGCTTCCAGCATAAAGGGACTATCATGTGTGTTGGTTCTGGGGATGGGCATGTCAACTGGGATCTCTGACTGAATGGTGTATGGCCAAGAATTAAGTTAAAAGTTGAGGAGGTATGTAGATCAAGAGAGAGTTGAGTTCAGGGGTCTGGGCCTGTGCAGAAGCTCCACCCCCTGGTTGTAGTGGTTCTCCTGGGAATATTTGTTGGTGGCAGAAAGCACCTAAGATAGAGGCGTTTCTGGGTTACACAGGAGCCCTGACCATTTTACATCTTCCAGAAGGCTTTTGTTATAGCTTCTGATGCTACTGGGGCACTGACAGACAGAGCGGCTGCACATGTATTTTAGCCCTGGGGCATGACTACATGGGTGGTTTTTATTCGGAATAACCGATGTGAGTCTGGGTTCCCTAACCATTGTTAATGGTTGGTTGCTTTCTCACTAGAATGTAGGTGTGTGTGTGTGTGTGTGTGTGTGTGTGTGTGTGTGTGTGTGGTGTTGACTATATGATCATTTCTAGTACTTTATGGCTCTGTGGATTTCTGGGTCTAGGATGCATTGAGAAAACTATGTTGGATGAGGGCAGAAGGTGCCAATCTTGAACCTGATTAGAAACTCTCTTGCCGTGGGCTTCAGCGGTGTGTAATGGTTAGCATGCTATGCACAGTCAGCTTCCCATTTCCCAGCGTGGAAAAGAACAACTGGTCTACAACAGCCTTGGGCAATACTGGGGCTTACTTTAGGCACCTTTGCTTCTCAAGTCCTTGCTGGATGCGGTCAAGAGTTATAGACGTGGAGTGTTGTCTTGGCACTAAGGCTGCCGTGCCTTCTTGGGGGAGTACGGGGCAGGGCCAGGGACAGTTTGCTTGCCTGGTCGAGCCGCTGCGTGAAGCGCCTCCCGAGCGTGGCCGGAGGGGCGGGACTTGGCAGAAGCCCCGCCTCTCGCACCCGACCTCCTCCTTAAGCCAAGCCCTCTGTCCCCGCCCGTGCGGAAATCGTGGTGCTGGGGAGAGAAATGTCTCCCCGGGGTAATTACTGCAGCCCCAGCCCAATAAACCATTCATCCTTCCCCTCTCCTGCCCAAGAAGTGTCTCTCCAACCTGGTTCCCCCCACAGTATAATAAACGCCCTTCGGCTTTAACAGGTCCGCCCAGCACAGTAAACTGTCTGCAGTATGGGAACAGCTGGATCATAAATCCCGGGGGAGGCCGGGGCTGGGGAGCGCGGGGGCGGGGGCTGGGACTCGGGCGCCCATCCGCCCCTGCCCCTCGCCGGCCCCTGCCCTTGGCCGCCCGCGGAGGCCTGCCTTTGTGCGTTTACCGCCATGTTTCCCCGGCTGCCGCGACTCTGTCACCGGTGGGGTCTGCCTCTCCCGGCTGGGGCTTTGTGTGCAGTTGGGTGCCTCTGTTACAGTGCTCCCAGGGAGGAATAGAAGTATGCTGGTTCTACTAATAATCCCACAGATACACTAACTTTAAGATTGTGGGGCGTCGCCGCCTGCGGTCATACTAGCGTGGTGTGTGGTCTCATGGGTCTAGGTTGCTGCGTTCACTGGAGCTGTGTTCTGGACCATGGCTATCGCCATCTCGCTCTCTCGCTCGCTCGCAGCTGTGGAAGCTGTGGTGCAGTGCTCTTACCCCCAGTCAGTGACGTGGCCTCTTCAGACCTTCACAGTCTCTACACATGCTGAGATCGAGTGAGCGCGCGGCTTGGGCGGAGAGCGGTATCAGAGAGCGACTTAAGCCTTGAGATCTTTTGCTCTAACTGCTTGGTTCTCGCTCTCTTTCTCCACTTTCACGCCTCTACACTCGTGACTGACTGAATATATCTTGATGGAGCAGTGCTTTGAGGATCTTCTCAGCTCTTGCTTTGTCCATTAAATGGAAAGGCAAAGGCTCTCTGTGGCCAAGCCATGAGCATACTCTATAGTCGAGTGCTTCGGGGTTCTTGGCCATGCAGCCTTTGTTGTCTTTGACCCCTGAGTGTTTTTTTACTTTACTTCTTTATTTCCAGTTTTAAAAGATAATGTCTTAAGAGTGCTCTTGAACCTTCATTCTGACTTTCTGGACATTTTTAAAAAGTTTTATCAAATAAAATATTCATCATTGTAATCCAATGTAGGACCCATGATGGATGTGTTATTTTTTTCCTTCAAGAGGTAAAGCTCATTTGTATGGAATAATTAATGGTAAGGATCTTTATGGCTTGTTATATTTTCAATGCGTACATAAGAATATTTGAATATCTATGCACAGAGAAAGCATACAGGAGAAGTAATACCAAGGCACGGGTG